>NC_040905.2:25478668-25783178 GCF_004126475.2 Phyllostomus discolor
GCCTGGCTGTGATTCTTTGAGAGTGTGAAGTGAACATTAAAGACTGAAGGGATGGAAATAAAGGCTGTTGAATGTTATCCATATGGGGCCAGTGGGCACAAAAGCCCAATGAGAAGGCAAAACATTTCTTGGGATGAAAGTAGAATGTAGCGGTGAAGCAAAAGATTGAATGAAAACAGGTAACTCTGACTATGCTCAAAAGGCCTCAGGGGTGTTATTAAACTTCGGTATTTAAATTAGCTTTTGGTTTCTAGTTTCCTCAGAAAAATTAAAAATTAATTTTGTGAGTTCCGGGATTAAAACAAATTCAAAAATTGTGAAATTTTGCAAGTGTCTTCAAGTGTTGGGAACATTTTGTTATGTAGAATTAGTGAAGAAGTTGACTAATAGTGTGAGAACAGTGACAGAGAATTTGGCGTATGTGGGTTTAGAAATATTCATAGGTGGCATATGTTATGGGGACTTTGAAATATGAGATAAAAAACATATTTTTTAAAAATTGTGGCAGAATTTGAAAGAATTAAGAATTTGATTTAAACATATAAACACCCCTAATCTTTTGCCTAGTTAGAGCATACAAAGATTTGGCATCATTATAGTTTGGTGGTGTTGTGGAAGAAAGAGAAAAATTAATGGACCATTTTTTCCCTATAAAGTGTGAAAAACATCTAGAGAGCTTCTGAGCTACTTTATGTACCAGACAGTAATAACACATGTAAGTTTAAATAAAGTATTGAAAGCAACTCTTGCCCTCTGGTGATAAAGGATTTTGCTATGCATTTCAATAAGGTATTTAACTTTTTATTTGGCAGTGGATAGAAAATCTCTTTTCCAATGTGTATAAAGCTTTGAAAATTGTTCTTCAGAGACGGCATTGTAGATTAGGAATTAGAGTCTAGGGAATGTGGATGAGGCCGTGTGCCAAGAATCTAAACCCCAAAGACCAGGTTTTCGATTATGTTAACAGTGGATTTGGAGTCAGCCCTTACATGTGGTTCGGAGGCTGGTAAAAATTGACTCCTACGCTACCCTGTTTATCTCCTTACCTAAGAAAATGGGTACTAAAAGATTATCTCTGGGATTTTTTTCTACTATATAATCAATAGTACTCATAAAAGAGAAAAAAATAAGTGGTTACAAAAAGTTACATTCTTTAAACTTTGCATGACACTACTATCTTTCTTATTTACATTGCCTTTATTGCCTACATTTACCCGTATCTCAGACAAATAATGTGAATGAAAATCAAGAGGAACTTTTAGAATGGAAACATCTCAGAATATATGAATATTGCAAATGTCAAACTATTAGTTTTTTTTCCCCTGGGCAACTCCTGATTTCAGGATAAGCCTGCAAATGGGACGGGCTTGCTTTCTGCGTTTAATGCATTATCAGAGCCCAAGTCCAGATTTGAGTCTGAAGGCTGAATTATGGATTGCTGGTATGCCTCCTAAGGGTCCAAGGGACAGATATGGATGAAATAGCAGTGTCCCATTCAAGACAATATGAGGCAGTGGTCATTGAGAATGAGGAGACTTCTTCAAACATTTGAGAAGCAGTCAGGCAATTTGGGTCCATTTCTATGCTGCATTTATTTTCTTTAATAGGCATCAACTTTACTAGACCACGAGCCTTTGAAAGTAAGAGCCTAAGTCTTAATCCTTTTTGCATTTGTAATTTTTAGCACAATCCCTGGCTTGTCTGGACTTTTTCTGGATAGCCTGCAAATACTTTATAAAGTTGTTAAACCTCAGGCCTGGTTCTGGAGAAAAGGAAGTCCAGAGAATGTGTTGGTGTTCCTGCATGAGACCCCAGCCCCCTGAACAGATGATTTCACTCCCTTGAAGGGGTTCAGAACAGGCCTCCCCAAAATGTGCTACTTTGGCATGTGGATTATTTTGAATGGAAATCAATGCCGGCACTGCAGCTCAGGAGAAACTTCTGTTCCTCCCTTAACTACTTCGAAGAACCTAAATTGGGTACCTTGCCCCTAATAAGAGTTACTATCAGAGATATTTTTTTTATGAGCTATCTAAAGGGCAGGGCAAACTTCTCATTACTGAAGGATTGTTCTCATCGTCCTGCAAGTAACCTTCTTCCCCTCTAAAGCCCCAAGGTGTCTTACCTCCTCCTTAGCTTGGAATGCCATGTTATACTCCATTTCACCTTTCTATTTCAGAACCTCTCATGTTTGTGGGGTCTCTGACTCTCTCATGTATGTGGGGGTTCCCTTAGGTATGGAATTAAAGTTAGTTATTTTCTGTTGTTATTTTGTCTAATGAACCTTTAATTATGATACAAGCCAGAAGAACCTAGGAGGGTCAAGTAAAATTTCTTCCTTCTCCACACCCTAAGAGAGTCACGGAGTCTCCCCGCTCAGCCCCGGGCATACAGGTTTCGTTTGCAGGGACTCCCAGACAGCTAGGCAGTGCTGGGTGGAGACCGGAGACTAAGTTCCACAAAAGCAGACCGCAGAGACACTGCAAGTCACATGCCACTGAGTAAATTGACTCATGTCTCATGGGGGAAGACTGTTCCTAAAATTCTTAGAGGTAAGTAAACTTCTAAGGGCTGAGATACCTGGGCTGCTGCTATTAATCTAATTCCTTTATACTCACAGATGGTGAGATCTGGGGAAACGTCTTGATACTTCATAATTATTTCCTAAGTGCTAGACTGCCCCTGTGGCATCAATTAAGACAAACTTTCAAAGGGCATATAAGGTATTTCTTTTAGATAGCAGGTTAAACCTGCCTTATAAAGAGATTAGTGTTATTAACACATTATTGATAATGACTGGATTTATCTGCTGGCTAATTTACTTGCTTTCCTTGACCTGGGAACAAGCAGTCTTGTTAATGAGGATGGTTCTCATCATTAAATTCCTGATGTTGTTGTCATAGCATCTACTTTCTTTAAAAACTTGTTTTCTAACATGAGTGCCACTAATTGCAATATCGAGGGCTAATGACATTGAAATGAGTCCATTGATTCATGCAAATTGATTTGTGTGCAAACTGTTGATAGAAAACATTAATGAAAGTGTACAGGAGATATTTTTATCTATGAAAATCTGATCTATGTACATCAAGTTTATAAAGCAGGTGATTGCTAAATAATAATAATATACTCCACGATATTTTAAATATTGATTACCAAATATATTAGAAGTAAAATTAAAAAAAATTATAGCATTTTCTACAATAAATTAACTTTATATTCTTATGAAGGCATCCATCGATAGGCCAAAACCAATGTGAAAAAAATACATAAATATGTAAGAATATTTTGAAACTATGTAAAGAAATGCTATTTTATTCTATTACAGAGGCACAACATTTCCCTGACTCTAATTCTAGACACAATTTAATTATGCCACTTAAAAAAAAACAAACAAAAAGGGCCCTGGCTGGCCTAGTTCAGTGGATTGAGCGAGGGCTGTGAACCAAAGTGTCGCAGGTTCGATTCCCAGTCAGGGCACATGCCTGGGTTGCAGGCCATGGCCCTCAGCAACCTCACATTGATGTTTCTCTCTCTCTCTCTCTCTTTCTCCCTCTCTAAAAAATAAATTTAAAAAAATCTTAAAAAAAACAAAAACAAAAAGAAATGCTACCATGAACATTTCTGTTGTGATACGTGTTCTGCATTCAGAAACAATAAAGTGTATAAATATGCACTTATTAGAATCTAGAACATATTTAATTGAAATTGTAGAAAACTTAAAAAAATGAAGAACTGTTGTATATTATGGATAGAAAGACTGCATATAATGATAATATTAATTTTTAAAAATTAACCTAAGAAAGTAATGATATAGAAATAAAAACTAAAGAAATTTGTATGGAGTTTGAAAAACTAATGCTAAAGTTGATTGCAGGAAATAGTCAAGAAAATATGAAATCTGGAAAAAAATACTTGTGGAGGAAGATATTCTAACAGATTATATTACAAAGATAGATTTATTTATATTTTTAAAAAAGCAGTAGTCATATTGATTAATAAAAAAGTATAAAAATAGGGTGTGTGTGTATGTGTGTGGTGTGTATATGTGTGCATGTTTGGAATAAGGACATTTTGTGTATGACGTAACTGATATTTTAACTTAGCAGAGAAAATTCAGATTATTTACTAAGTGGTATTAAAATAATAAGCATTCATCAGGAAAAAATAAATTACTACATCACAGTATATTTAAATGTTGCTTTCAAATAAGTTAAATATCTAAATGTAGAAAATGAAACTATAAACATTTGAGAAGAAAATATAGGGAGATAAATTTATAATCTTAGGATGTGACTGTCCTTTCTAACCATGACTAAATACAGAAAAGATAAAATTAAAGTGCTGAATAATTTGATTATATAAAATTAAAATACAGAAAAAGATAAGGGATTAAGATTAGAATGAGGTCAAACATGCGCAATGTATTACACAGATAGACATTCACATTCACGATAAAGTGTTCATACATCCAGGGAATAAGATCAGAATGCAAATAATACATAATAAAAGAATCATACATGGCCAGAAACAAAGCAAAAAGACATCAGCCTCATCATTAATCAAAGAATTACAAATTGATGCCATCTAATTCTATCTTTATTTTTCCTTTTGTCTGATCAGGTTAGAAAAGATTGTAAAGAATCACATACAGTTGGTAAGGATCTGGCAAAGTGGGACACATGCTGCTTGTTAGTGTTACAAATCTGCTTCTAGTAGAAATATGTTCCACATACATACTTGCTGTCCCGTGGGTCCTCTGTGGAGGGACAGTATCAACCACCCAC
The DNA here is from genome assembly GCF_004126475.2 of Phyllostomus discolor. Lineage (NCBI taxonomy): Eukaryota > Metazoa > Chordata > Mammalia > Chiroptera > Phyllostomidae > Phyllostomus > Phyllostomus discolor. Next base: position 25,483,456 of record NC_040905.2, read on the forward strand.
CTGAACTCGGTTCAGGTGTCTAGATGTCACATAGGCACCGGGAGGGACAACAGGGCAACTTTGAAATGGATTGAGAGCGAAGGGCAGGAAGAGGCCTGGAGCTCTTGTGGTTAGTGGGTGGGGCCGGGCAGAGCATTCTGGTGTGGGAGGCAGGGCATGCGTGGTTTGGATTTCTCCCTGGCACCCAGGAGGGAAAGCAGTCTTTCCTGTCGGCAACTCCAGATGTGCAGAGAGACAAAGATGGAGGGTGAGGCTTGGAAGCTCTCAGCAATCAAAGAGTAGAGTCAGGCTCTTTGTTATACTTGCATATAAGCCCAGAGATACATTCACTAGGACATTCATATTGGTACTGTCCATAATAACGGAAATACAGAAACAATGTAAATATATTCTAGTCCATATACAATATGGAACGTTATGCAGTGAGAAAAATACATGTAATGGGGTAAGTCTGTGAGTCCTGATTATGGGAAGATGTCCACGATATGTTACTAAGTTAAAAAAATATTTATAGGTATATATGTATAGTGTGATCCTGTTTAAGCAAAAAATAAAAAATGCATTTGTATGTCTTTTTTTGGTATGTGATTCATAAAATGAATATTATTTGGAAGCTTAGTGAGAATTGCTGTCTGGCTTAAAGAAACACAAAATTCAGCATACAAAATAAGTAATTTGTATTTTCACCATAGTCACTGAGAGAAAAACACAAAACAAAACCACACTTAAGAGCAGGTAAGATGAGGTCATGGAAGATGCCTTCCTAGCATTCAGTGATCAGAGAGCAAAATCCTGGAAATTCTCATGATCCATTATCTACCCAATTCTCTCCTGACACTGTGGTAACTTTCTCACTGTTTTCCTCTCCCCTCCTACTTCTCTTAGCTTTCCTGAAGCACGAAGTGTGCTAATTACCGAAGTCATTTTTACCTCTCTGGGAGCCTCTCTCTTTTGTTTGTATTGTTTGCTTTCTCCTGTCCGAAGCTCCCTTCCCTTCCCTATGTGACTAGTTCACTACCTGTCTGCAAACTCTCTCTCATGCACGGCTCCTACGACCCACACAGCAGCAAGGCAGCAAGGACAGAGGAAGACCATGTATGAGAGGAACTGACTCCATAAAGCAAGCCCAGGCATGAGTCCATGGGAGCTGAGCAGGGCTGTTGGGCACAGAATATTGTGGACCTCACTCATTCATAGGGTCGCCAGGGGCTGGAGCCTACTCTACAGCAAGTAACACAAGGGAAATACAGGGGGAAACAAGTTGTATTACTATATTCTCATAACCGTAGTGCAACCAGATGAAAAGGCTTAGACAAGCACAGTTTAAATAACTCGCCCGAAGTCAGACAGTTAGGAAATGGAGGAGCCACAGTGGACCCCTGTGCAACTTGCCTCTAGGGCAGTATCAGAATGGACTGTGTTCTACCCACCCCTGGGGACTATTGAGAGAATTCGCCTCCAAAATTAATTTAGGAATTTTTACAGAGTGGAAGAGATGCTTCTGTCACTCCTGGCACTCCTCAGTTATAATTCCTCCCCTGCCTTGCATGGCCTGTGGGCAACCTCCTCTGGCTATTACAGTCTGCCGTAGTGCGGCCCTGTCTGGCTTTGTGCAGGACTTTAGAATTAGTATAAAAAATTCTTATTGGGCTACAAATAAGAATTTGTAGCAAGAAATATAAATTCAAATTGCCAATGAGAAGTATGAGTACTAATCCCGAATACGTGTCTGTCCAAGGAAGATTTGTTTTTGTTCTTGTTATTTTGATTTTGTTTTTGTGTTTACATATAACTGACTATTTGAGCATTGCGGTATCCAACTCAAAAACGACAGATCATTATTTGGAGAACTGCACGATGCTGCACCACTCTCCCTTTCTTCCCTTTGGTATGTGCTTAATGAGTTATACACATGGACAGCATTTATGGTGGCATCATCATGCCTATATAGGAGAGGCAAAGGGGCTCTTTGTGAAGATTGATAATTTATACATAGAGATATTCTTTTTCTTCCAAAATAAACCAAAAAAAATGCACACATTTTTTATTCCCCATTCTGATAATTGTTGTTTACTGCAACACACTTGGAACTAACAACTGTTACAGAGAAAACCAGAGGCCCCAAAAGGTGTCACTTGTGCTAAAGCCCGTGAGAGCAAATCTAGATTTAATACTGACTTAATTTCACTCTCTACCTCTCCCAGACAGACAATCTTAGTTAGCCAGTCTGGAATTTTTTTGGCCAAGCACCAGTAAGGTAATTTGTCACATGGGTCCCCCCTCCTCCACCCCACAGGGGAGGAAGAGTTAATCTGCATGATAACCCCCCTCAAAGAAGATACCCTGGTCTCAAAACAATCCTTTCTTTTCTTTTGCTAATGAATCACCCACCATACCCTTGTTCCTATAAAACCCTGCTATTTGTACAACCCCTCTGACTGCCCTTCTAGTTGCTAGGTGGGAAGCTGTGTAATTCATGAATTGCTTAATAAAACCAATTAGATCTTCAAATTTATTCTGTTCATTTTTTAAAACACAATTTACCAAACTCTCCATTATAGCATTGTTTTTCTAAGAGTATAACTCAGTTTGTCAAATTTTCCTCCAAGGTTGGAATAAAATTTATTGTATAAGCTATTAAGCCCAGAAGCAATTTTTTTTGGGGGGAGGGGATTAGTTTGACTATTTTTTTTAAGCTCCAAGAAGGATAAATAAATATGGAGGACTTTTTTCTATTGCCGACTTTTGCAACTGTGAAGAATGGCTTTGTTTATGGTGTGATTTATACATCCATGTAGAGAATAAAAACAAGAAGTTCTTTTAACAAACAATTTTGTCTCTTCTGAAATAAAACACTTTGAAAGAAATTTGTCCATAGTTGATAGTTAAATTTTTTTATTTGGCTGCAGCTAGACAGCACTGCTTTTATCATAAGATTAAATAATTAGAGCAAGTCTCAGAGAGTTCAAGGGGTAACTAATAGTTATTTATTACCTGCGGTAAATTACCATGTAAAACATTAACAGGAAGATTGATCTCTAAGGCCAAATTTAGCTAAGAAAATGACAATTTATATCCTAAAACACTTAACATAAAAATGTCCAATCTTGTCTTCAGTGAGGCTAGGATGAACGCCACTGCCCAGAGTTTGTGCTCCATGTGAATGTACGGTACAGTCCAGCATCCAGCTAGCTCAGTGTGTGTTTCCAGCTGCAGTGCATTTCGGGCTCCCTCCTTGAGATTGTGTGTGGAGCTACACGGCCACGGTCCACATGGCTCCTAAGACCACATGTCCATGGAGAAAGGAAGCATGAACACAGAACACATGAGCGAGCGTGGGTCACCCAGGCAGAGAGAGCTTCTTTGTTTCCCTGGTATTATGCTAGCTTGGGAGTGGGATGGACCAGGTGCTTTCTCAAAATGACCAATCAACTTCCCAAACTTGCATGCGCTTCACATGGGTTCACCTCCCAACCAACCCCTTCTTTCCCCGGGTTAGACTGACAGGCCTCTTTGGTCCAGACCCAACCCCTGTGCCATTTTGACTTCTATCACAAACATGCCTGCCTTCCCCTCGTCCCATCCCAAATCTGGTCCTGGAGGGGGAAAGGGAGGAACGTTAATCCTCTTGGTGGAGAAATGTAATTCCCTGGAGTGTGAAACTGCAGCTTTCTGGCTAGCAAGAAAATAGGCTTATGCATCCCAGTTTATTAAACTCAAGGTCTAGTTACCTTTGCTCCTCTTTTCTAACTAAATACTTCTTGTAGCACAAGAGACATATTTCTATTAGACATTCTATGTGTCGAAGATTAGTTTTAGTCAATCCTTCTGAAGTAACTGGGGAGGACTAAGCTGTGCTTATTGTGAGGATATATGTGCATAAGGAATGCTGGGATGCTCCAGGTGTCCAAGTGCAGGGAACTTGTGTCTTAGCCCAGTAAAGGCTGGATCTGATTCGGAGGCACCACTGCAGATATAAGCAGCTAGACTATTGATCTCCACCCTAACATCCCACCACTAATGTGTTCTATTTGTCTCCCCTTCTTTGTGCCTATTCATTTTTCCTACTGATACTATTTGGTGTCATCATCGTCTCTCTTTTTTCCTCAGTACAATAGGGCAGTACAGCCTCTTTATTACTTTGGCTTGCCCAACTAACTTCAACTTTAGCTTTTATTACTCTTTGATTCTTTTTTTAAAAAAGATTTTATTTATTTATTTTTTAGAGAGGGGAGGGAGGGAGAAATAGAGAGAGAGAAACATCAATGTGCGGTTGCTGGGGGTCATGGCCTGCAACCCATGCATGTACCCTGACTGGGAATCGAACCTGTGACACTTTGGTTTGCAGCCCACTCTCATTCCACTGAGCTATGCCAGCCAGGGCCTTACTCTTTGATTCTTTATTCCTTAGTTTATTTCCATGAGAGAAAATCTAGATGGCTTGGCTAAGTCCACCTTTACTCTGCTGAGGAATGGCTATGTGGAATAGGGCTCTCTCATGGGTCCCTGAGAAACTTACTGCCTTTGTGTCTTTCCACCTGTGACCAGTTACACTGCTGCCCCTGAGATGTGGAATCGAGGGCTTCTTCTAGGACACAGAACAGGAGTGAGGTCACAGCTTAGTAGGGCAACCTAGGGGAGGGCCTGGGGCATGCTAGTTACCACAATTGTTGAATATTGAAATAGTGTAAGAAAGATTTTGCCAAGATTGTGATGCAGACACCGGCCCACAGTGTCCGCATCATTATGGATGAAATGAGACATTCACACGGACTACTGAGTCCAGTGGAGGAAAAGGGGCGGCATGGTTTTTCTCTCAAGGGGAGCAAAAGCTGTGGTCTCTACCATGACAGGCCTTTATGGGGTTTCTCCGTCCATTACATGATGGTCCTCATTTACTATGCCAGGTTCACTTTAGGTGATTACCTTTTACAGAAAACAAAGGAGCCAATGCCACTAATCACATCAGAGAAGAGGGATATTTGCAAATGAAAAGGCAAAAGTGGTTGAACCGGTTACCCTCGTCCTTGGAAGGTTTAACATGGATTTTAGGAAGTTGCTTTACAGTAAATGTCCTCAATTCTGGGTGAGGGAGTTTTTTAGCAAGAGCAAGACTCAAAGTGGCCTAGGCACATTGCAGGCCCAATTCCCCATGGGAGAACCTATCCATGGGCATGGGTCCCGTGCATCTCTAAGTGGGAGCTGAGCCCATGCCATACAGAATGGTCTCCTATAGATTGGAATAGGTAGAAAAAGTTTTAAATAAAATTTTAGTATATTCAGTGAAAACAAAAAGTAAAACAGTCTTGGGCTATCAGGCAGAGATCATTGAGATCTGTGGGGATTTTTTTCTACTTAATGGTCAGTATATGAAGGCATCTAGTTTTTTGTATGTATTTATATGCATATGACTAAAAATGTCTGTAAAATTGGCTTGTGATGCCATTTGAGTGTTGCTGTGAGGATACCTAAATATCTTTTCAGGGAACAGCCCAACTCTTTAAAAATCTACCATTAGCGCTGGTTTGCTGAATCATTTCTGATTTCTCTTCTCACACAAATAGGTAAGAAAGGCTAAGGTCAGTCCTTGGAGATGGACATTCTCTGCCAGCCTCATCACTTGGCTTGTTCATTTTCTATATTCTGGGCTCAGAGAAGGCATTTCTGATCTCCTTGATTAAGTAGGTCACCATCTTATTGTCCTTTTAAGATATTTTCTTTGTAGAACTTACCACAATCTGTAGTTTCCTTTTTACTTATCAGGCCACATGTTTGTTTACATCTCTACCACTAGAATACTATAAAATGAGGGCAGGATTCTTGGCAGCCTCCTGAATGGACCTATCCCAGCGCAGTGCCTGGCACAAAAGAGCATTCAATAAATACTGGTTGTGTGAATGAATCAAAGCATCAATGACTGGATGAAAGAAGGTTGACTCAGATCTATACTGCCAGGGATTCAGGAGCACCTAGTGATAGACACAGGCTACTGAGTGAGAGGTAGAGGAGCGAGGCATGTTTTCGCACTCCCGATCTCCCCCGAGTGCCCCCGCTGTTGTTTATGTCTCGTTTATACCGTTCCAATGTAGCTCCCACAGCACAGGTGCCAAAACTGTCAGCTGATTTTTAAGTCTTGAAGTCATAGTTGCTAGGAATTATTACAAAGCTACATCTAGTCATTTTCCTAGTTAAATACCCTTCTGAGGACATGGTAAAAATGTTGCCTCCCCTTGGACATTCTATAAGAATATAAGTAGGTTCTGTAAGAATATGTTTTTGTAGAAGACGATTTTTAATACATATGAAAATAATATCTTCTTGCCAAGCTTTGCTCAATAATGAAATATATCTAGTGATCATTTTAAGTAAAACATTTGTAAAGAATTTAATGTCATATAATTCAATTTGTTGCATACTAAATGCCTAGCACAAGCTGAGACCCATGTAGGAAATTAAAAAAAATTATTAAGGTAAATTCTTTTTGAAAAATTTAACAAACAATTACAATATAATTTAGAAGAATCTAGAATTAAAAGACTATATAAGTATATAAATAACAAGTGGATGAAAAAGTAAGAAGACAAAAGAATCACTGCAGATTATTAGTGCTATTATAGTAGGATTCATTTAAAGAGTAAAGGTTTTCTGTTCTGTAAATAGAAGGAGAAAATGAAACAAGTTTTGGGAATCCTGATGAGGTTAGGGTTTCTGAAGTATAAAGGTATTCCTGACACCAGCCACCAGTTTATTCTTAGAAAGACCCAAGAGACCCAGTCCTTTTTGTTTTACCTGACAAGTCAATTCCCCAACTTATAGTACTCCATGTTCATTTGCTTTTTTTCCTCCCCAGACCCCAATAGAGCTCTGCTGCTCCAGCTTTGTGTCAGCTGGACGGAAGGAGGAGGTGTGTGGGGGGGGGTTACTTTACTTCGGATGATATAAATAGGGAGAAACCACACTTCGGTGCTCAGTATGAGGACACAACTCTGATCTGCGAGGGATCCCCAAAGGAAATGTGGCTCTCAGCTTTGATTCCGGGACTCAGCCTGATCCCACCTGGAATGTTGCATTTTATTCCTAGTGGAGAAATGTATAGACTCTGCTCATAACCAGCTTGTTTTGTCTTCTTCCTTATGACATCTTGTCCTTCATATCATATTTCCCATCTGGTTACCACCTTCTCTGTATTTGGTCCTTGGGTCCCAACCTCATGTCTCTCCTGAGCAGAGGTACCAAGATCTGGTTTCCTATCCCAGGAACGATGGCAAGCTGGTCTACCTGCCTATCTGTAGTCTTGGATTTTCAGGCCATTGGAATAGTGGAGAGGCTAGGCTTGACTTAAAGGATAAACTCTGATACTCCACCAAAAAAAAAGTTACTAAGTAACCCACTTACAGGGAGGAGAAGGTAGATCTTTGTGGGAAGGTTGCATCTATGAAGTACCTCAGTACTTTACTTGATAGTTAATTGTATTTGTGCATTATTATTATTTTATAACAGCTCATAGATATCCTAGAACACATGTGCTAAATTAATTTCATTTTGCTTAGGAAACTTGTGGTGATAGAGTGTGTCAGGGGGAAGTGTATGAGTGTGTACACACAACATGTGTACACACAACATATGCACACACACACATTTTTGCCCATACTTTAAATAAAATCCCAAGTATTTTTCTACTGTGGTACTTAGGAAAAAATAATGTATATGGCTTCAAAAGAGTTTAATGTTCTTGAATTCTTTAACCACACAATATTTTCTGTTGTATCTTCTACAGGCTCTTTGAAAATGATTTGGTTCACTTGATAATTTCTTGGCCTACTTGCTTATCAGTTTGACATGATGTAGATTGATTTCATTATAATCATTAACAAGTTTGAAACTGTACACAAAATGATAAATTGTAAGAAAGTATTACTGGTCATTTGCCTCCTCTTCAAGATGGAATTAAATCAATAAATTTTAATACTCTGGATTTAAGTGGGATGGTACTTTAAAGATTTGTGTATATATGATGTATATGACCATGTATATATATTTGCCATCAGGTTATTGAACAGCCAAAGTGATAGTTTAATATGTATGCTTGAGAGACAGATATATAAAATGTTGCACTTGTTCACAAAAAGTAAAGAACTTAATTTCTTCTTTGTACTAAGTCAGTAAAAGAATGCATACTAAAACAAAGAACTCTAAATGATTTTGAATATTTAGTTGACTGGTTAAGTTAATCAAATCAAACAATTTTTTTTTTTACACAGACCTAGTTTATCTATATTGAGTTATATATAAAACACTTGATTTTCTGCAGGTTGATTATTGTTTTAACTAACTGATTAACAGCCTCTTACATTTACTTCAATCATCAATTTAGGTCAATATTTGGTGGTTATTTTTCCAAGATAATGGCCAAAGTAAATATCCAAAAATTATTTAATCTTCTGACCATAAAACTTAGTTCCATATGAAATTCTAGTCTTTTTTCATGTGTACCTCTTTTTCATAAATATCTCTTTGCCTTTCTCACTGGCAGTCCTTTTCTTCTTTTATAAATCATCTAAAGTTTGGATTGTAAAACTAGATGCAGTTCTATCTATAACACAGCAGAGCTAATTTATAAAGAAAACACATCTGTCAAATCACAGATTTAATATTTTAAAGACCAAAATGGGTGTTCTGCCGAATTTTATCCATGATTCAAAATTTAGCAAGACTTTGTATTTGGGCAAAGTCTAAATCTAAATTCACTTGTTATTTCTGATTTTCTTTTTGGCTTATTCAGAATTATTAGCTAAAACACAGTTCATGCATTTTTGCACAAGGATGCAAGCTTCTATTTGCCTTTTTCGAAGTGAATAGGTAAGGCATTTTTTCACACATCGCCACAATTTAAAAAGCAATCAGACATGTTTTTCAAAATATACTTTAAAAAACATGTGGAAGCAAGAAATAAATTTTATGAATTGACTGTCATCGAATAATGCTATTCCACTAATGCATCAAATCATATAGTTGACCATTGATACAGAACACATTAAATATCAATGCACTTTTTAAGTGGAGAGAAGCTAAGAGATGTCTTTTATGTTAATAGACAGATGAAGTAGCTTTGGCACAAATCTAGCTTTGAACCAACTCCTGCTATTGGAAACTCTTTCCCAAGGTCTATGAGATTCAACCCAGCATGAGAAAGGTTGGACTCGCCATCATTTCATTTGATCATTTTAATGATCAAGAGTGAATTGATCATCATATGAACTATGTTTAAACTTCTTTATTTAACTTTCTTATTGAATTTCCAAGATCCTGCCTCAGAATAAGCTCCTTTGTTCAGAGCTGGGATTTCGAGATCCCTACAAGTGCTTTTATCCCCATCCAGGATTTGGTAAAAGGCTTATCCTTAGTCATGAGGAGATTTCCGAGGCTTGTTTCAGTAGCTCGTATGGTTCTACTCTTACGTTGCATCCCTATCCCAATAAGCAATCACTAATCTTGTTTCTGGGGCCATACCCTCTCATTGTAATTACTTTTTCCAGCCATGACATCCTAGATGCCCATACATGAAGTTCTGCTTCGTTCCATGACTGAGACCCTACATCTACTTACCAGCATCATGCTCTCTACATAACCAGTGCCTGAATTGCCCATCCCCATTTTCTAGAACATTCCTGATATCAATTGTTTTCCTGGGGTCATGTTTTACTCTTAACATCTCTGTCAGGGTAAGGTTAGATTATACTGGAACAACAAATTAATTTCAATATCTTTGTTAGCAATACAAACAAATCTTTCCCTGCATATTCAACATTTAATGCAGGCTGTTGGTGGTATTCAGAGACCTAGACTCCCAGAAGCATCACTGTTTTGTGACACTGGCATCACAAAATGTGGATCACTAGAGCAGGATACAAGAGCATGGAAAACCCGTACCTACTCTTACATGACTCAGACCAGAAGTGGCTCACCTCATTCCTGCACATAGTGTCTTTTTTGGAATAGTCACACAGCTCCTGGTATTTGCAAGGGGACTGAGACATGTTCAGAAGCTCGCAGGTATTAGTGACCACTTCTATGATCTTTCCATAGAAGATCATGTGTCACATGGGTGGGTGGTCTCATTCCATTGTTAGACTACCCACAATTGTTGTTTCTACTGTAAAGGGTTGATTTAAAAAAATACACACACATTTTATTGATTGTACTTTAGAGTTGTCCCAATTTTTCTCCCTTTGTCCTCCTACACAGCACCCCCACTCCCCTCAGGCAATCCTCCCATCTTTGTTCATGTCCATGGGTCATGCGTGTAAGTTCTTTGGTTACTCCATTTTCTATATTGTACTTGAGATCCCCATGGTTATTCTGTGACTACCAGACTATACTTCTTAACACCCTTGCCTCTTCATCCATTCCACCAAAACCCCCTCCCATCTGACAACCATCAAAATGCTCTCCATATCCATGTTTCTGTCTCTGTTCTGCTTGTTTGCTTAGTTTGTTTTTTAGATTCAATTGTTGTTTGGCATGTGTTTATTGCTATTTTAATGTTTATAGTTTTGATCTTCTTTTTCTTAACTACATTCCTTTAACATTTGGTATAATAATGATTTGGTGATGATGAACTCCGTTAATTTTTTCTTGTCTAGGAAGCTCTTTATATGCCCTTTGATTGTAAACGATAGCTTCTTCATAGAGCAACCTTGGCTGTAGGTCCCTGTCTTTCATGACTTTGCATATTTCTTGCCAATCCCTTCTAGTCTGCAACATTTTTTTTTTGGAGAAATCAGCTGACAGCCTTATGGGAACTCCCCCATAGGTAACTAACTTCTTTTCTTTTGCTGCTTTTAAGATTGTCTCTTTATCTTTAACCTTTGACATTTTAATTATGGTGTGTCTTGGTGTGGACCTGTTTGCATTCATCTTGTTTGGGATTCCTGGTGCTTCCTGGACTTGCATGTCTATTTCCTTCTCTAAGTCAGAGAAGTTTTTTTTTTCATTTTTTTTTTCAAATAGGTTTCCAGTTTCATGTTCTTTCTCTTCTTCTTCTGAAACTCCTATGAGGTGAATGTTGATACACTTGTAGTTGTCCAGGAGTCTCCTTAAACTATCCTCATTTGGGGGGATTCTTTCTTCTTTTTTTTCCTGCTTGGGTGTTTTTTGTTTCCTTATGTTCCATATCATTGATTTGATTTTCAGTTTCATCCATTCTACTGTTGATTCCCTGTAAATCATTTATTTCCATTAGTATTTCCATTAGTATATCCTTCATTTCTGTCTGACCCCCCTTTTCTATGCTGTTGAAGTACTCACTGAGTGCCTTGAGCATCCTTATAACCAGTGTTTTGAATTCTGCATCTGATAGATATCTCATCTATATTTGTTTAGTTCTTTTTCTGGAGTTTTGATCTGCTTTTTCATTTGGCCCATGTTTCTTTGCCTCCTCATTTTTGCAGCCTCCTTTTGTTTGTTTCTGAATATTAGGTAGAGAGGCACTATAACTCCCTGTCTTGGTAGTGTGGCCAGTGGCACAGCCTTCCCTATCACTGAAACTGGGTACTTGAGGTGCACCCTGTGTGTGGGCTGAATAACCTTCTTCTTGTAGTTGAGGCTTGATTTCTGTTGGCAGATCTATGGGAGGGATTTATCAAGTCAAGTCAGCTACAAAGACTGGCTGTGACCACTGACCACCAATCTTCTTCCTTCACAGAGGATCACCTGTGCAGGAGCAGGGTGGTGGTGCTCTGATGTGCTACTGCTATCCACTGGTTGTGCAGGCTCTGGGGTTTCCCAGGCGGTTCAGGTTAGTGTCAGGCACCACCTGTGCTCCGCCCAGGGCCACCCAATGTGAGTTACAAAGCAACTTGCACATGGCTGCTACTTGTGCTGGACTTGAAAGCTCCTAGGCAGGGCAAAACTGTGACCCAAAGATGCCTGCTGCTAGTGCTGGGCCCAGGGCAACTTAGGTAGAGGTAGGAGGGCTGTGGTGGGCCCATAATTTGAGTGGGGAAGAGCCTCAGGTAAATAACAGGTCAGGGCAAACAGTGTAAAGCAGGTTGATGGACTCTCAGATATGATGCATGACTGCTTGTTTTGTGGCTCTTTTGGGGAGGGGGGCTCAGAAAAGGCATAATGGCTTCTGCCCCCCTTTCTATCTAGGAGGGAGCTGTCCCCTAGTCCTTGTCCTGATGCCAGACACTTTGTTCCCTCCACCCACCTCCACAAAAGCCACTGGTGCCTTTCAAGCTGCTACCTTTGTGGTGCTGGAGTTCAGAGGGAGTGCATAGGTCCTTTAAGAGGAACTGCCAGGGAGTTGAGTTTTTTTTCCACCACTGAAATCCTTCTGGTTTTTATAGCCAGAAGTTATATGGGCTTACTTTTCTGGCACTGGAACTGTGGTCTAGGAGGCTTGGTGTGAGGCTGAGTCCCCTCATTCCTGAAACATTCCTTCCAAATTTTTATCCACTACACATGGCTGTGGGGACCTGCCTATTCTGAGTCTCCAAATCTCCTATCCTTCTGGGTTGAGGTGGTTTCTTTAGTTCTGTAGTTGTTGGACTTCCATTCAACTTGATTTCTGATGTTTCGGAGTGATCATTGGTTTCTAATTTCATAGTAATTTCGATGTGGTTGTATGAGGAGGTGAGTTGTGTTTACTCCTGTCTTCATCTTGACTGGAGGTCTATAAAGGGTCAATTTTGAGTTAGGGTTCAGATCATCTTGGTAGGCTCATGCTGTATTCTCAGTATATTAGTGATAATTTCTATAGATACTGAGTTCCGTACAAATCATTTACATATATGGATTTTTAAACTTTGTTTCTGTACCTGGTATTTAGATCTTGGTAAATCTAAAAACTAAAACTTTAATAATTACTTATACTTGCTAAAAGTGTGGAAAAGCTGGAGTTTAATACCCTAATCCTCAAGGTTTTCACTGGCCAGGCAGATGTACCACCTGATCTTGAAGCTTCGCTAAGGAAGTCTCCATTATGCCAGACTTCTAGGCTGGCAGTTCTTTACCCCACACAGACTTATAGGTTAAACAGTTTCTGAGGGAGGGTTCCAAGTTTTGATGTTTGTCAGTATAGCAGTGATGGATTTGAGGCCAGGGAGACTCATTAAAGTGGAGCCTTGGTCCTCAATCAGTTGTCAGTACTCCAGGCTGTGTGGCGAAACCCAAAATGTCTTCTGGGCTTGGCTGGATTTCTGATGGATTGGGTTGCCCCAAAGTGGAGCCAAGGTGCATGGTTTTCACATGGCACTGGAAACCATCAATCATGCCAAATGAATGCTGGCTATAGTAATCAACAACATTTAGGGTAGAATCATTCCCAGAAAAGCTCTGGCCAGCTGTGATCAGTTAAGGACGTAAGCTGATAATGACAGCAGTGACCATGAGGTTGAATGTCTTTATCATTATGAGCCACAGACATTTTGAAATGAATGTCCAATTTATTGCATTTTAGATTGGCTAATAGGCACATGCAGGAGTGAAATATCAATATTAATTAGATCTAAGTATTAAGTACAGTTCATTCAATAAATGGAAAGTAATTGCCTACATTTTTCCAAAGACGGCAAGTATTATTGTTATAGCAGATGTTCCAGAAACATCTGCACATCATCCATCTGTTGGGTTTCTGAATCTAACTTCTGTTTGTGTTACATTATTTTATCACTGCTTTAGTGTATGAAGTTAAACCTATAATGTTGGTTTACAGAACTTCATCTCATACTCCGGACTTGTTAATAAAAGAAAGATGATATTTTCACACTCTTTGATATGCAATTTTATTTCCCCCTATTTCTGTTCATTTCATATTGTTTATTTTCCTGTTGCTGATGCCACCAAAATATTACTAAGAAGCATATATAGCTTTATTTCACAGATTTCAAAGTTGGTGACTTATGGAAAATATAAAGCATAATGTTTTCAATATTTATTGAAGTTATTTCTAAGTGGCAAGAAAAAAGATGACACAAAATAGATAACAGTAGAGAAATCAAATGAGAGACTTACTATTGAGTTTTAGAAGGGCTTTATATTTTTGTTAAATCTCATTATGAGTTCTAAATTTATTTGTTTATTGTAGGCTCTTGAGGAAGAACATATTTAACCACAATCTAAATTCTAACATTTGCCCTGGCTCTCTTATTTTATATATAAGTCAGAAAACTTTAACAATATAAAAGTCATTAAGTGAAAATTTATAAATTTACTTTGGCCTTTTATACCACACTGATTCAACATGACTAAAGAGAAAAAATGGTTTAATAATATCAGTTAAGAAATATACGCTTAAAACACTTTTAACAACAGAAAGCACAGCAAATCAAATTATTGGCAAAGGAATTAATTTATGGATATTCACTGGTATATGCTGAATAGAATTGCTTTTGTGGTCCGTGGCTCCGTTTGGGTCCCTGAAGTTTACAGCTTATATAGAATTCAATGTAATTTTAGTGCCTAATTATTCTGGGTAGGTGTTTCCCTAATACTTGGGGTGACAATTATTACTATTATTATTATTATATTATTGAATTTGATATCTCATAAACCAAAAGACCATTTAAGATATAGCATGCAACTCAATCTATTAAACCAAAAGTTTGCTTAGTATGTTCTTCATGAATCTCTCAGAGATTCAGTACTATTCAAAGTCTTTTTATTCCTTCTTCTTGAGTGAGGGAAGAAGACATTTCTCTTTTTTAAAGAAGTGTATGAGATTTATAATAACATTTGGGAGAAAACAACTGTTTAATGAAATGATCATGATCTGTTGTTATTTAGTTTAATTTTACTTTTTGAGGGGAAAAATATTGGTGCACATTTTTTTCCTCTTTGGAAGTGCATTAGTTACTATGGCAACAATTTCGCTGGCAGAGAGTTTCCAATGATTCACACGTATAATATAAATTTAATTTAAGCATTGGATTGGAATTTATACTTTACTGGTTAGGACAATAAAGACAATCACATAGAAGTCCCTCCCTTATATGGAACTGAGGTATGGCCAGTGTGATGTGCAAAGATCACATATTTATAAATGTGGTAATAATATTTATAAATTTATGTGTGCAAGGCAAGGGCCTAATTGGGACCTACACAGGGAATTTGGCTTTAATTTCTTCTTTATTTTATCACACCACATTTAAATTTCTTGAGTCTAGACTTTAATATTCTTTTCTGATCTAAAAAATATGCCTAATTTTAATGCTTCTTCACAAATGTTTTTTCTCAAGAATTAGTCTGGAGTTATAATTTTCTGTCACTGGCAAACTTTCTTCAGCTAGTAGAACTGGTCCAACTTGCTCTGGAGCATGCATTCTCCACGGCCTGGAATGGCTGGCCATTCATTAGAGAACTCAACAGCCATGATTCCCAGATGAAGCTCCTGACATTCATGAAGTAGGCATGAGAAGAAACAAGGAGGGTTTTCAAATAAGATTCTGTTATAGATTCAGATTATAACAGAAACCAGAAGCATTTCAGACATCAGGAAGTTGCAGTGAGCTGTTATGATCTCCCAGAATCTTTAGTAAAAAGCCCCTTCTTTCTCCTCCCTCCAGAGTGGCAGATGGAGGTAAAATGATTGATAACAGCCAAGCTGGAGGATGTAGCTCAGTGTGAGAGTCAAATGGACCAGAACCCCAGGATTAGTCACAGCTCCTTGCCTAGTTGAGAATGTGCTTCATGCCAATCACGCCCCATCTATGGAACAGCCACCAAGATGGTGTTTTTCATTTGGGGAGCCACAGTCCTAGAGGAAGTAGGTAGAAGCCTACATGAGCAATCTCACTTTTTTCTTCCCACTTCAGCGATCTGGAAAGTCACACCACCACCAGGGGCATAGTGAATACCACTTGGAGGGTAGACTATGTTAGGAGTTGGGCAGAAGCAGTCTCCTTAACAGCAATCACAAATTCGGTGACTTGATCTGTGTGATGGTTTGATAGCTCTGTTTTGCATCTCTCGATTCCACCAACATGAGGCACTTTGAGCTTTTTTTCAGGACTGCACTTTTGGTTCTCTTCTGTCACCTTTCTCCCTCCACCTGGCATCTCTGTGGACTTACCCATTCCTAGTACCCTAGAGGAAGCAGATAGAAGCCTACATATAAGCACTCTTAGCTTTTTCTCGCTAATTCAGCGATCAGGAAAGTCATACCATTTTGCTGCTGTTTTTGGTATTTAAGAATATCCTCTTCCCTCATTCTTGTGTGTTCTCACTGAAGGACAAATAATAAAAGGACCTGGAATACTACACTGAGAGATTCATGAAGAACTCATGAACTCATAAGAAGACAATTCTTCATGTCGTCTTGCATGGCCAGTGGTCAGCACTTAATGATCACTGTCTCTTCACCCTGGACTCTCTCCCCACCCTGACCTACATCCACAGCTACTTTGTCAAGTGACTGCCTAGGGTAAGGCTCTGTCTGTTTCTCTGCTCTTCTGAGTTGGTAAACACTTCTGTAAAAAGTCACAGACCAGTGTCAAGTAGTTAACCTTCAAACAATGACATTAATAAAGGAGTGAGTGGTGAACAAGAAGAGATTAGTTTCCATTGAATGTTTGGTGTGGATCAACAATGCTTTATTAGTATCTGATTCTGTGTTTTAGAATTTTTATCCCACATACTGATGGCTTCAAAACTCTCTTTTTTACAAGAAACTAGCTCCTACCTTTCTCAGTCTCTAAAATGACCTCACTTTCTACCTTATGGAAATATTAAAACCCCCTAACTTGGCATTTCTCAGCTTTTTCTCCACATCAGTTTCTTCCCTTCTTTTTTTTCCTTCAGTTTAGAAGTGCCTGTCTCTCATTCTAAGGCCACATCCTTGTGCCTATTCTTCTGTCTTGTCTTTTTTCTTTCTTGTTTCTTTGAATCACTTTTGGTTTACTGGCTCTCCTCCCTTTCCCTACAAACATCTCCAAATATATCTATTCAGTGTTGGTGGTGTAGTGGTGAGCACAGCTGCCTTCCAAATACACCTATTTAAAAATGTCCCCTAGCCATCTGTCTTCTTAAGAGAGCTCTTCTTGTTCATTGATAAATTTCCCAATATTATTCTATGGTTGTTGCCTTCACTTCTTTTTTTTTTTTTTTTTTTTTGATTTTACTTATTTATTTTTTTAGAGAGAGAAGGGAGGGAGAGAGAGACAGACAGACAGACATCAATGTGTGGTTGCTGGGGGTTATGGCCTGCAACCCAGGAATGTACCCTGGCTGGGAATCGAACCTGGGACACTTTGGTTCCCAGTCCGCACTCAATCCACTGAGCTACGCCAGCCAGGGCTCCTTCACTTCTTAACAGTTCATTCAATCCTGACCCTAGGAATTGATTTCAACAACTCCCCCACCCCGAGACCTCACTGATCATGGATGTCTTCTGAAAGCTATATTCAGTAGTTTCTATCATATGTGTCCTTAGCTTTGGATCTAATGACTACTTCTCATGAAACTCCTTGCTTTTGCTGAGTTTACCCTTTTCTGAGTGTTTCTTGCCATCTCTATGGGGAGATTTTCCTCCTTTTCTCAGTCATTTTCTATAGTTGTATAGCAGTCACATGACAGCTCTGGCTCAATGATTACCTCTGTGCAGATGATGCTGAGCTTCAATTCGGAATTCTGAGGCCCATTTTCTAATTCCTTGATTCTCATGTCTACCTCATATACCAACAATGCCTATAGGCCCACATGCTTGATCATCCATTTCCCCTTGAAAGGCACCCCTTGTAAATTCTGATTTCTTTATTGACTGGACTTCCTTCCAGTAATCAAGGCCCTTTTTCTATTTATATTCATTCAGTTCCTATGGATCTACCTCTGCCATGTCTCTTGAGACAATTTTAATACTTTTATATGCACTACAACAGCCCTAGTTTGGACCTCACTTGCCTATAACTCAGATTATTCAATAGCTGCTTCTCAAGTCTCTCTCCTTCAGTGCCTTCAACCTTCGATCTGGCCTACATAACACTAGATGAATCCCCCTAAAGCAAAACTCTATTTGTGCTGTAACTGGACATTAAAATTGAAGTTTCAATAAAGTGCTAGACCACAAGCAGATTTTCAAAGGAAATATCAGAGAATCAGCTTCAGATCTTTGAAATTCTCCACCCATAAGAGAGCTTCTGATGAGTTGAGAGACTGAAGTCAGGAAGTAATTTTTGAGGATGATCTTATCGGAGAGAGTTGTGCTATGAGATCCACTTCCCTGCAATGGGTAGGATACAGAGATCTTCAGGACTAAAGAGTGATGTTTCACTGTGAGCTACTCTGAGCTCTCATTCCGTGTCCCCTGCAGTTGGAGAACACAGCAGGACAGTGCCTGACTCCTGTCCCAGGAATCTAGGAGCAGCTTGCACAGCAGAGGAGGGGGCTGCATCTGGATGTCACTGTCCCCCTGAGCAGAATGTCAGTTTAGCATGGTTTGAATGGGGATTCTGCCCAGATGAGCAGACATTGAGGGGGTGGGGATTTCAAGCAAAATAGCATGAGGTATGTTGTCAGGAATAGAGGCTGACTGGGGAGGGCAGGGACTAGCAAAAGGCGATCTCCAGCTTCCTCAAAGATGCTGTAGGCAGAGGGCCCTAGAGGAGACTGAGGAAACTGCTCTGAAACTTTAAGTGGCTGTTAGGTCCAGAATTTCTGAGCCATTTTACAACAGTACTGGACAAGGGTGGATTCTTCTGGCCACTAAGCCTTTTCTTCCCACCCCACTTCCTTCAGCCCTGACAGAGTCAGAAATGTCAGCTAGTGTTTCTAGCAGAGGTCCATGGGGTGGAGAGAAAGGTCAGTTGCATGCTGGCCCGTGGCTCCAGGCAGCCTATCTGCAGCTGGAGAGGAGGAGAGCAGGATATTGCCTGTGGAGGAAGGTTGGAGAGTTGTTCAGTTTTATTACACCAGACACTTTGAATCACTAAATTAAGATCGTGTCTTGGCAAAGCAGCAGCCATTTCTACTTACTAAGAGTGGCCAGACATGTTATGACACTCAGCAGAGTTTTCCTTCTAGAGCAGGACAGTCCTGCTCAGCAGATTGAAAGAGACAGTGAGAGACCCTCTAAGAACTAAAAAACGTCGATTTTGTGATGACACAGCATGAGTCCTGCCTGTGTGGTGAACTGGCTAAGGTCGCCTGTATTTCTCAGCATCTACGGAAAGGGACTAGCCCTTGCACGGTGGCCTCCAGAACGCTCTTCATCATTAGCTTTGTGTTTCATTTAGTTCATAATTTTGCTGCTCTGAAGTGACCGAAAGAACAGAGATTTTGAATGCCACTTTTTCTACTCAGCAACCATGAATTTTTGGATAGATTATATAATCTTCTGAGCCTTTTTTTTCTTATTAGTAAAATTGACTATAATGTGTACTCTATAGGTTTATTGTGAGACGTAAGTGAGCAAATGTATTGAAAACACCTGACACAAAGGTGTCTATTGCTATGTAACAAATTAACTAAAAAATGCACCAGCTTAAAACAACACACTTTTACTATCTCACAGTTTCTATGAGTCAGAAATCCAGCTGCAACTTGGCTGCATGCCTCTCTGGCTCAGGGACTCTCACAAGGCTGATCAGAGTGACAGCCAGCTCAAGGCTGGGCTGGGCGAAGCTCCCTCCTGTGGCTCAGGTCCTTGCTGGAAGTCGGCTGGAGCCATCAGTCCTTTGTCACAATGCCCTTCTCTGGAGCAGCTCACACTGTGTCAGCCCGCTTCTCTCAGAGCGCTCAAAGGAGAGAGTGAGATGGAAGCTGCGTTACTCTTCTAACCTGAACTCAGAAGAGATATGCCATCACATTTCTGGCATTTTATTCATCAGGAGTGAGTCAGCTGGTCCCACCAAGAAGCAAGAGAAGTAGGATTGTGAAGGGCATACGTATCAGGAGGGGAGGGGTCTATTGCCGACCATTCAAGAGGCTGCCAATAACACACAGAGTCTGGGATTAGTGCTGTTTCTTACTTCACATACCTACCTTCCCCCCACTTCCTGTGGGGAACACTCAGCCTCTCATAGACTTTTCTTTCCTCCCTCTATTTCCTCTATTTTCTTCGAGTTCATGTAGCATGCTGTTGTCTTGCATATCTTTTTCTCATCACTTTCTTTTTAAATTGTTGATGTATTCATCACACTCAGCTCTGTAGGAGGTCACAGAGATGGGTGGGGTATTTTCCCAACCCTAAGAAGGGTTGCTGTGTTGCTCAACTCCAAGGTTACAGGCTGCATTGTGTACAGTAACATTTAGTTGGACAACAGAGGTTGCTCTTTCCCAAAGAGATCATTGTTTAACCAGAACGGTAGATTTAAAAATTAATAGTCATAATAGCACACTGCAAAAAAGAGAAAGCTGACCTATTATATGGTGAAGGTGAGAAAACCTTCATGGAAGAAAGGATGTATAAGTTGGAGTGGTTAAAGGAGAGGGGACTTTGCAGCCAGACAAGAAAGTAAAGAACATTCTAGACCTCATTGAGTGACAGTCCCTGCTATCTCTGTTTTCTCTCTCACTCTCCTTGTTTATGATGGTGGTTGACCAACTACAGACCGCAGGCCAATCTGACTTCATGCACCTGATGCCTGCATATACTTACAGATTTATTGGAACATAGGCACACCTAATCATTTATGTATTTTTCTATAGCTTATTTTATGCTACAACAATAGAGTTGAGTAAACGTGACAGATTTTTTGCGTCCCATAAATTCTGAAATCTTTGTTCTCTTGCCCTTTACAGAAGTTTACTGACTCCTGCTCTCCTCTAGATGCAGGATACAGAAGCAGATGCTCAGGCGCTTCCTAAATTAATGGCTGAATAGTCGCCAGGAGGCTGTAACCCCTCTGTACATGGTTGAGTAACAAATGAATCAGCATGCAGTCAGTCACTCGGATCATTCCTTATCAGCGATTCTTGACAAATGTCTTACCTGACATACATGGCTGTCCATAGTAATGAGAGAGCTTGCTGAAACAAGAAATAAACTGTGTTGTTCCCTAGATCCAAGAGACAATGATGTAGTTTTTCTAGTTTAAAATATACTATTTAAAAGTGTTTTTAAGAAATTTTCTTTCTTTCAAAAAATAGGCCAAACAAATCAAAGAAGGTGTATGGCAGACATAAAAACAGAACTCTAGTAAAGACAGGTTAATTCTAATAATATCACTTTAAAAATTCCCAGGAGAATTTTACAGAATTTGCTCTCACTAAGGCCAAGGGATATCTTTTATATAATGTGTAATTATTTAATAGCCTCACATCATCAACCACAAACTCAGCTTCAAGTGACTTCCACAGTATTTGCAACTGTGTGTGGATTATTATGTGTAAACTCGAAGTAGTACCACAGGCACATCAACTCTAATGAAATATAAGAAATCTCAGCTATTAACATGAACTAGGTAGTAAAGATCTGTTGAAGCATGTCTTTTTAAAACCTTGGATAACTAGTAAATAAGAAATTGTGTCATAAATATTTGTGTTATATCAACACAGTTGATTAAAATTTCAGCTTTTTATATAGTCCCTTAAAATGAAATACAGGTATGAAAAATGAACTGAAATATTTCAGGGAAACTAAATCCAAATTTTTATATCCTATATTGACCTGAATTATTCTTCTGTGCATTCCATTTTCATCGGTTGTGTTTGATGACCAGAAGCTATTGACCTAATGGTCCATCTGGTTGAGCTAATGGTCCAACTGGCTGAGAATGTAGTGCCATCAGTGCTGTGGAGCAATGATTGTTTAATGATGTTTCTGACTGATTTTTGGCCACAAAGTCATGTTCACTTTCTTGAGTTCTACACAGCATCCCTGGTATGGTAGCACCTCAGAAACTAGCCCTTGGAAACTTCACCTTTACCTCAGTCACGTGTGTGAAAGATGAAACTCTGCTCTACTGTGGAGATGAGGGTTGGTGTTTGATGGTGTTAAGGCCAGGGATGTGCGAATACAACTTTTGAGTCTGAACCAACTGAGAAAGATTTGGATAAAATGGAGAATAAAAAATATTTTTTATCAATCAAAATGCTGATATTTAAAAAAATAAGCTTTCCATTTTAGTAGACTTTTGTTTTCACCAAAAAATTTGAAGGAAGTGTGGAGAGTTCCTACATACCCACACCCAGTTTCTCCTCTTTATTAACATCCTACTTGAGAATGGTGTGGTTGATACAATTCATAAACCAATATTGATATATGATTATTAACAAAGTCCTTATTCTATTCACGTTTGCTTAGTTTTTACCCTAATGTCCACTTTCCATTCCAGGATTCCAAGATACATTGCATTCAGTTGTTATGTCTCCAGGGTTCTCTGGGCTGTGACAGTGTCTCAGATGTCACTTGATCTCTCCGACCTTGACAGTTTTGAGAAGTACTGGCCAGGCACTTTGTAGAGTGTTTCATTTTTGGGATTTGTCTGATAGTTTATTTATGACTTTTATACTGGAGTTATATAAATATTTTTTGGAGAAGATGGCAGAGGCGAACTACTATTTTCATCTCATCCTATCAGGAATAGTTCTCTCAACATCAATTGTCACTGGTAATGTTTTCTTTAATTATCTGAGGTAGTGTTTTTTGGGGGGGATTCTCCTCTGTAAAGTTACTTTTCCTCCCATTTCCATAATATACTCTTTGGAAGGAAGTCACCATGTGAAGGCCATGCTGAAGGAATGGGGAGTTAATGTTCCACTTTTTTTGAGGGTAGGATGTTTCCATAAATTGTTTGAAATTTTTCTGCAGGGGAGCTTTGTCTATTTTCTCCATTTACTTATTGAATCATTTATTTAAGTCAAAATTAATCCTATTTTTATTTAATGTTTTGCTCAAATTGTTCAAACTTTGTCCATTGGGAGCTTTTTATTTTGACTCCTTTGCTCTATGTATATGTGGGTTTTCTTGTTTTGAGTTTTTTAGATCACTGTCCTACTTTCTAGTACTATGATATGCTTCAGGTTCATTCTGTATATTTCTACACCATACTAGAAACAGCCATTTTTCTAAAAAGCCCTGGTTTCTTAATTGAGGAATGAAATTAGAACCCAAGATGTGGACATTAGGCGTGTCAATTTTTGCTAGGATATCATTACCTCTAGGTCCTTACAGCTGAATAGAACAAGAAAATCTGTGTGTGCATACTGAACTGTGTATATATACATCTCTAGAAGTCTTCTTCTTAGTGTAACAACCTGTATTGATATTAAACTAAACATGAGTTTACACTAATGTCTCTGACTCCAGTTCATTACCAAGTGGATCATTCTAGCCTCTTGGCTATTTAAACCCGTATTTATCTGTAACCTGTCACTCCAACAGTAAGAGACGTGGCTTCCACTATGTGCCATCCATTTGTGTAATTTTTCTCTTCCAGTATACATGTATAGCAGTATTGTAATTGTGATGTATCCTTCCCATGGGAAACACATTTTATCAAGTAGAATAGTGTTTGTGTGCAGTTTCCTTTGTCTTTAGTTTTACTGACCCTACTCTTTTCCATGTTACTTAGGTCAGCACCTTTTGCACCTACTCTTGTCAGTAAGGTTGTGTTATGCATTTGTAATACAGTTAGATTATTCTGTCACATTCTGCATTCCTTCCTGGGATACCCAACCTCCTAAATGATGTTTTAAAAATTTGCATAAAATGAAGGTTCACTCTGTGCTGCTAAGGTCTATGGGTTTGGACAAATGCATTATTTATATGATTTAGGCAAAAAGTGTTTATTCAAGAAAATGTAAAAATATTTTAATTTATAGATCACATTACAATAAATTAATATGGAGTCAAAAATTGTACAATTACACATTCATAAAAATTCCCCACATCCTTATAGGACTATACAGAATTGTCTTCCCACTTTAAAAATCTTCTGTGCTCCCCCTATTCAACCCTGCCACCATCCCCTCAAATCTCTGGAAACTGCTGATCTTTTACCATCTCTATGATTTTGCCTATTGTATAATGTCATGTAATTGGAGCCATATAGTAATGCATAGACTTTTCAGACTGAATTATTTCACTTAGTAATATGCATTTGAGATTCATCTTTGTCTTGTCATGGCTTCATAGATCATTTCTTTTTATTGCTGACTAATATTCTATTGTACTGAATTATGCTCCATTACATAGGTGTACCAGAATTTGTTTATCCATTCACCTATTAAAAGACATCCTATTTTATTTCAGTTTTTGGTGATTATGAATAAAGCTTCTATAAACATTTATGTTCAGGTTTTTGTGTGGACATAAGTTTTCAAGTCATTTAAGTAAATACCTAGGAGTGTAATTTCTGCATTGTATGGTAAGACTATGATTAGCTTAGTAAAAAACTAACACCATACAACCCTCTGTTGGGAACGACCCTGCCTGGTTTCAGAAGCTGTAACCCCCCCATGGCTAAGGCTGAGTGAGTGACCTTCAGATCAGAAGCCACTAAGGAGACAAAGCTTATTTCCCTGGCAGGGGTGCCACTTCTGCTCCTTTTTCTTCACCCTGCCTGGTCCCCAATGCATGATTGGTTAGCCAATGACAGGTAAGATTCCCCAAGGGGGGAATGATCTAAGACAGGCACGATCATGGGGATGCCCCAGGGAAGGACTTAGGGGGCTATAGAAAAGGGGGTGATGGACCCTCGGCCCTTGGCTCTGACATAGTCTGAGTCCACATTCTGTCTTCCAGAAGTCTCCTAATCTTTTGGCTGCCTTGCTTTCCCTGCCTGACTTCAGCCTGAAACAATGCCTTAAACCTGAAACAATGACAGAGGGCGGTGCAGCCCTGTGCTGGAAAGGGTAGGTTTCCCGGGCAATCAGGCCTAAGAAAGAATATGTAAAATCCTGTGAAATGTGCTTTGTTTAGAGTGCTCTCAATTAAATGATAAAGGTCTGAACAGGAAAGGAATTTGTTTCCCAAGATTTTGTAGCCCTTTAGCTAACAGACCCTGTCTCAGAATAAGCCCTCAGAGTTCTTTGTATGCTATCTATTGTTTGATCCTTACCTGTGTTCCTGTGCAAGTGAACCCAATAAAAACCCATTGAGGAAAAGGCTCTTGGTCCTTCTCCTTTGAGAGATCAGCCACCTTTACTCCCCATGCAGATCATGTCTTGGTAGACTTATTCTCATCCGTGGCGGCCAGGGGGGCCCTGTGGGTGGAGCCCCTCCACAACCCTCCATCCCTGGGGAATAAAACAGAACAAAACAAAGAGACAAAAATTCTTCTCCATTTATGGTCTCTTATCATGGTAGCTGTGGATAAATCTCACAATCCAATGAGTGTCTTTCACAGGTGATTGGGGTGGACAGAAGCTCAAATGCTTTCTCGAATAATGGTAAATGTTTTCAAAGTGATACAAGAAGGTCCTATTGTTGGTAAGCAGTTAATAACCAAAGAGCTCATAGTGACAGATTTACAGGGGCAAGTTGGGACCCAAACTGTGTGGTTCAGTTCTAACCTCCTGTTATCTGTACGTGTTGTGTAACTTACACAACAGTAGCTTATTGAGGCAGGTCCTGGGTGTTTTTTTGTACTATTCTATTAAACCAAAGTGAAAAATTCAAAGAGGCAGCACATAGAGTTCAGTATCCCAGTCAATGAAAGTGTGTTTTGTCGCTGAGAAGCTGGGCTCAGGGCACTGTCCACACAACAACCCACATGTCATGCATCGTCAGACAGATGGAGATTTGGCTAATTTGATGAGTAGAGCAAATGAGCCCTAGACTCCTCATATGCTGTTTTCTGTGCATGGGGACATTAGGCAACATAAGTATCTGATAACCAGATATCGAGGATCTACAGATATAATAAAACACAAGAATTCCAGGTATTTTGATGCTGTGGCAATGAGTGATTCCAAGCAGATCAATCAGCAGAATGCATACCTACCCCCGCTGTACCACTGTCTATTTGTGGACTCCATGTCCTGGCTGCTAATAGTGTGGCACTGGAGAAATTCATCCAGCAGCATCCTCATCGTTAAACCTATAATGAAATGCATTGTTTCCAATGACATATTGCGACGGCCATCTGTACAGCTTTCTTCCATATTTATGGCAGATCCTCTCCATAGTGAACTCCTGGTGCATGAACTCTTCCTTACTCAAAACCATGTGGATGAATCCTCCTGTTATTTGGCAGTCAACTCACTGAGCTTTGTGTACTATTGTGTGAATTAGAACCACGCTCTACCTGTGTCAATGAAAATTCCCCATCTGAAGTATGCAAAGAGGAGAAACTTCATTCAGGTGAGTGGTCTGCAAACTGGGGAAACTGGAAGTGCCCACCAGTGTGACTGGTGCAGGGCAGGGCATGTGGTCTGAGCCAGTCTCACCTGCGTGTCCTTCCGAACTTCAGTGAGGATATAGGGAGAATAGTGAACACAGGAGCTGTATAGTTCTGCTTGCTCTTTCTTGCCTGGTTAGAAGCTGGGAGCAGGTAGTTTGAGAAGATGGTGGCAGCTATTTTTGGTCACAAATGACTATCAATCTGGAGATGAAGTTTAAAAAAAACTAAAGGAAAAGGAGTTGGCGGAACAGAAGTGGAGCGTGATCAGTCAGACTTTTTATCAGTGCTGGGGCCTCTGCATCCAGCCAGTCCTGTCCTGGAACCAATAAGTTATTTTTATTTACTCAAGTTTGACGATTGGTTCCCTCTTTCTTGCAACCAAAGTAATCTTAGGAAAGCGCAGAAGAACTGGCAGGCTTGGATGTTTAAATTTAAAGATATTTGGGTGGAGTTATCCTGTGAGGAAATGGAAAAACGGATTTAATGGTCAGAAAGTTGCATAAGTAGAAGGTGTTTATTTGGGATTTATCAGCTTATAGACGGCATACAGCCGGGCATATTGATGAGATTAACTGGGAGGGATATTGAACAGGACTGGGAGAGGTTGAAGGCACGAAGATGAAGAATCCCGAGGTTGAACAGGCAGGCACAGCAAGAGAAAACCTCTAAAGGCAGGTGAGAAGTCATTGCCAGAGAATAAACGTAAGTTTGTAAGTTTTGAAAACGTGTAGAGATTAAAACAAGAAGGGCTTTAGTGGAATTTATCAAAGTATGCAGTGGTGCTGTGTGTCTTTGGATATGGACAATACAAAGAATTTCCTTCTGTATGTCCCACCTTTTCTAATTTTATATGAGTGTGGCTTCTGAAATAAAAAAAAATATGTTTCCTTTAAAAACAAATTGAATTTAAAAATATACTTTTCATGGATATTTCTTCCCTGGGGAAGAATAACTGATTAAGAGTTTCCAGAGTCTCCGGGAGAAGGGCGTGAATATCAAACTGGGAAATAAGACACGTTCTGAGCAAATGTGTCTCTAGAGTCCAGAGAAGTAAGGCGTTTAAAGAAAAGTTTCTCCTTAAGAAGTTTAGTGTTCAAATAGACTAAGACTCAGTCTGCTGCTTTGGTGCTGTGGCTGTATTTTCTGTTTTTTAAACAGCAGACAAAAAATCAATAGGGTAGGCTCACTGAGTGTGTTTTTAGGCAGTTTAAATAATCACTGTTTGGTGAAAAATACTTTATTCTTTGGAGAATGCCCAAGCTCTTGTGCAGAAAACCAGAGTATCAGTATCAGTTTGAAAACCACTGATCTCCTGTTTCAAATGACTTCAGTTTTTCTAATTCCATTGCACTTTATTCTCTATATAGTACTCCTGTCCAAGGCGAAGAGAATTCTATGAAAATAAACTGCAATAGGGAATAAAGAGGCAAT
This sequence comes from Phyllostomus discolor, assembly GCF_004126475.2. Taxonomy (NCBI): domain Eukaryota; kingdom Metazoa; phylum Chordata; class Mammalia; order Chiroptera; family Phyllostomidae; genus Phyllostomus; species Phyllostomus discolor. The sequence goes on from NC_040905.2 coordinate 25,511,169, forward strand.
GATATACACAGATCAAAGAGAGCTTTGTCTTAGAGAATACTCTAGAATAAATTGTTTCCTTAAAGGAATGAAACTTGATTGAAATGCATCACAGGAGATCAGCGGCTCTGTCCCTCTGCCTCTAGACAAGTGTGTTTGCTGTCATTTTAACAACGCTAGATGAGATGACTAAGCTCCTTTCTTTAGAGAGATGGACGGTAATCAGTATGTCGAGGCCTCCTGGGGAACTCTCCAGTGGCTCTGTAATGAGGTTCCAGAAGCACTGCTATGACAAAGTACCTGGGACAGAACTCAGGAGGAAGTTTCCACTGTCTTTCCCACAGCAGAAGATTCCTGATGAACTTCGAAGGGTCTTCCCCACAGGTGGGGTTGGATACGTTCAGGCAGAATTAAAGTAATTGACTGATCTCCCTATGGACTTTCATTCACAAGTATCTGGGCCTTGATGTAGCCAATGTAGGCTCTGTCCTAGTAGGCTCAAAATGAAATACCAAAATGACAGCAGTCCAGCTGGGCAGTAGCCACATCCTGCCGAGGGCAGGGAACAGAAAGATACGCCCATTTTTACCTTAGTGAAAGCAAGATGTTCACTGTGTCTTGTGGAAAGGAGGGGGTGGCCCAGATGTCCTTTAATCCTGCAGTGCTCACCCATGTCACCACAGTTTTCTCGGTGGAGGGTTGGAGTTCTCAGGATGTTGCCCTCACTAAGGTGTACAAATTTAAATAGCCCATGGTCATGTTCTGGGCTTGAAGTCTGGAGAGCAGCTCCGTTATGCCCTACAAGATGATGCTCACGTCCCATCGACAGGGCCAGGTTCCCTGGAAGGGAGGGCAGGGAGGCATGTGCTAAATGTCCTGCCAAATAGGCCGCCCCATCCTCTGACTCGCCCAAACCTGAATAAATCAGGCAGCTAACCTGGAAAAGTGAAATAACAACAAAACCCCTTTACAAGCCAACAATTCAACCCCTTCATTTTAATCAGCTAACTCATTTTGATTGTAATGCATTTGTTTAGAAATAAGTCTGGGATGCTCAGACTTTGAAACATACTTCTAAGGTTAGTTTTTAAAATTTTAATATTTTTCTGTCCTGCTCTGGCCGCCAACAATCATATCCATTAAAAATAATGTTTGGAAGCTGATCCATTTTTTATTACAGAAGACTGATTATTTCAATATCTAAGTCAGTAGAACCTAGGGCACAAGTAATATGCAGTGCACGTAATAAATAACTTTTATTAATAGCATTTAAAAATTTATTTAATCTAAACCCATAATAACAAATGAAGCAATCCAATTTTTTATGGTTCTGTTAAGTGGATTTAGATTCTGAGTAACAGGAAACAGGCAACATGGGCTAAAGCTAATAACCCTCACCCAATAACAAGTTTAGACGTAGAACGTTTCAGGGCTGGTGAGCTCCGCAGCACAGCAGCTCCATGATCCAGGTTCTCTCTAACTTTCCAGCCTGTCTCATCCACTTTTGTTTTAGATGGTCTCCCCTTGTGATAAGCACCTAAGTTCTAGGTTCTAGGCAGTAAGCAAAAACAAGAAAGTTAAGAAGCAGGAAAGGGGGGAAATCTGCTAGTCTGCCTCGGTTACTATTATTATTAATCATCATCATCATTATTATTTCTTACACAGGAACACCCTTTCCGAAGCCCTCAGATGAGTTCCCTCTCCCCTTGGCTAGGAATGGCATCCTTGGCCCCGCCTCTAACCAAATCACCTGCTGGGGAAACAAATGGTGGACTTGGCTTTCACATTGGAGTCTCCGAGGCAGCAGCATTGGTATCACCTCGGAACTTGTGACCACTGCACATTTTGGATCCTCATTTCACACCTACTGGTCGGAACTTCTGCAGGTGGGCCCAGCACACCAGGCTTACTTTCCAGGTGAAGCTGATGAGAAAGAAAGACGGACAACCGCTGGCGTAGACTGCATTTTGCTCCAGGGCTGCCAAGCACAGCTTTCCTAGAAGTGACCAGTCATAAAACACCGCCTGAGATCAGGGTTTGGTGCCCACAAAAGGAGGGGCAGGGGCTGATGGGTAAACAACCTGTGTCAGAGGCCTCCATATTTAATTTTCTGTCTTACATGCAACACAGTGGTGCCTGCTTTACAAGAAGGCTCTTACAGATGTTCCTGTTTTGTTATCCCTCCTCAGCTGGGTGGTCAGAGGCAATGTGAGGATTGAACCATTATTGAATTGTGGTCAAATGCCTGTCAAAATGGCACTGCACATGTTTGGGAGCTCCAGTTGACTTTTTAAAAAAAAACCTTCAGATATGGTCACATTTTATTACAATAGTTTTGCTTAAAATAAGTCTTCTAATGAAAGTGCTCATGTTGTAAAGGAAACAATTAGCTAAAGGTTAAACACTTGGATGACTTTTACTTTTGCTCTATTGATGGTTAACTAAAGAGAATTGAAACAGTTTCACTGGAGTTTAGTTTTAAGATAGCTTAATGAGGAGTAATTTCCGTGATTAGAATTAGCTATCTGTAATACGGACAGTTGCAGTTCTCCTGGAGGGGATACAGTTCTTTTGTTCCATGTTAAGACTATTCAGTCTATTTTGAAGTTTTTATTGGGATGCTTTCTGGTGGCAAGTGGAGTAATGGCAACAGATTTATCACAGCCAGTGACTGGAGCTCTCACTGAGCCAAAGCGTTGCTCACTACATGGCTTATTTGACTATTTCTATTTCAATGAATTAGAAGAAATCATTTGGCTTCAACCCTATGATGTTGCCACAGCAACATTCATCGTTGTAAAAAACGCCCTGGGAACAAAAGGAGTGATACACTAACTCATTTCCACGTCCCCAGGTGCGTTCCTCTGACGGAGGCTGCATTAAATCTGCCATATGTGGGAAATTTGGAAGCGGAGTGGAAGGGGAAAGTGGGCCTCATCTGTTGATTACATGTCCCTCCCTTCTCCTCCAGGACCTTTCCCTTCTATTACTTCCTATATTCATTATTCATTGCTGCATAACAAATAATACCATAAACTGTGAGGTTGCAAACAATGAGCATTTATTATTTCAGTTTCCAGGACGCAGGAGGCCAGAAACAGAGGAACTGGCTCCTCGGAGCAGGCTCTCCCAGGCTGAAATCAAGTTGGCAGTGGGGGCTCAGTCTGACGTGAGGCTCAGGGTCCTTGTCCAAGTTCCTATGTTGCTGGCAGAATTCATGTCTTTGCAGTTGTAGGACTGAGGCTTTTCCCCTTCCTGTGGGCTGTGAGCTGAGGTTCATTCTCAGCTCCTAGAGCCTTCCCACCATTCCCTGTCACATGAGCTCCCCACAGGCCCTCTCTCCTTCAAAGCCAGTAGGAAAATCTCTCTCTTATGCTGCAAGTATCTGACTCCAGCAAGGGCCCAACTCCTTAACAGCTCCTTTTACTAGGTCAAGTCTCCTAGGATAGCTTCCCTTTCGATGACCTCAAAGTCATCTAATTAGTTACCTTAATTACATTGCAAAAATCCCTTCACCTTTACTCTATTAGATAGCCCAATTATGGAAGTGACATCCTATCCTATTGATGGGCCCTGCCCACACTCAAGGAGAAGGAAATATATAGGGTGTCCAACAGTCCTGGGGATCTTGCCTGCCTTCTCAGAATTTTGCCCACCACTCTTCCTCTTCCCTCCCATCCCATCTTTTTCAGTTTTTGTCTGGAATATATGTGCACGTGAGTGTTTAGGTATAAACATATGCCTGTACCTCCGTAATAACTGTGATAACAAAACCCACAAAAAAATCATGAAATTGCCAAACGCATCAAGAAAAAATGATTCATGATTTTTCTCTGGCAATTAATTTACAGCGTATGAAAGAGTTGCTGTAATTGTAGCTCTGGAGGATGCAAGTTCATTCAGACAGTTCCTTTAAAAAATAATCTTCATAACAGCACATTGTACAGCACGCTTTGCCTGGGGTCTGACAATCTGTACGGATGCAAACTAGGAAAGAGGTACTAAGTTTTAGATTTTAGGCAGAGCATGCAACATAAGCAAACTGCAATTCATTGCTCCCAGATGAAATGTGTCCTTGGTTTCACGTAGAGGAAAGATCTCAGGACTTTTCCAGTGCTGGCTCAAGCTCTTGCGGGGGATTCAGCTGGTCTACAAAGCAATGGAGTAATCGATGCTGTGAGAGCCCCCTGAGCATCAGTGAAACCAATGGCCTCTTTTCAATGTTGTGTGTCCTAAACCAAGGTCAAAATCCCTTTTCAGAATAATGCTGTTCATTCACCATCTATGAGCAGAATTGTCAAGCTAGCCACTTGATAATTTACTTCTTTTTGTGTGCAAAGTAATCACTGAGATAAAGACAGTAGATAGACCTTGACTTTTCAAAAGCTATACATGGGAACTGCTGCCAAATTGTCCATTAAAAATATTAAAAATTTCAGCTTGTTAGTCTAAAAGAAGAAAACTTTTATGATAGGTAGTGCATGTTAATTACTCATCAACAACTATGTCCTGTAGCTGGTGAAACCAAAAAGTAAATGTAAAAGAAAGTATATTAGGTTATTATCCTTAAAGCTCCTTTTGGAGCCTTGTAATTGGTTTTGGTTATTAAATAACTTGATACTGACAATGCACTAGAACACTTTAAAGCAACTTTAAAGTATGTATTAAAATGCCATGGATGTGCAATATATCTCCCTTTTGCTTTACTGTTTGTTGGAGGAGTAAGAAGGGTTGGTTTTAAGTCCCAGGACTTGCGAAGGTTACCTTATTTGGTTAGAGGATCACCTGGTGGTGGGGGGCAGGGAGAAAACCCTCTACTGGCTGGAAATGCCTGAGGCCAGCGTGTTTGGGGAGGGGAGAGGGTAAAGCTTGGAACACCTTCTCCCTCACTGGGAAACAGCCCTGCGGTTACCTGGTTTCAGGCTTCCTGGTGACTGCCTCCAGAACTGTGAGGCAATACGTTTCTCTTGCTAAAACCATCCAGTTGGTCGTCCTTTATGGCAGCTGCAGGAAACTAACACATGTGGATTCTTTAATTTTTTTATTCCACATACCTAAGTGATTCCCCACAATGATTTTATTAATCTTGCATCATGTAATTAATCACTTAATACTTGATTTAATACTTGATTTGAATGCTGTTTTCTTCTGAAGATTTTTAAGTGGCTTTTAAGCAATTCCCCTTGATTTAAATGGATTTCTATGCGATCCCGAACAGTTCCTAGGTTTCTCCTCCTACCAGTACACTTTCTGTTGCTTTTAAGATACCACCTACCATTGTCTGAGATGTTTGTGCAAAGAAAGATTTTCTCCTTCTCGGGGTGTTTATTATTGCTAGGAGCATCATTTTCTGCTGCTCATCAGTGCAGAACCTGAAAACAAGCAGAATTGTGCTGGAAAGCTTTCTTTCATACGCAGTTATTTTGAAGATGTCTGGGGAGAGGCTGTAAACATGTATTTTTTAGGTGAGTCCATCGGGGATGGTACCTGGTAGTTTTCCATGGGGAGAAATGCCTGAGAAGTTGACCTCACCCAGCATGATGCCAGGCCTGAAGATATAACATTTTTATTGCAAGGTTTTTCAAAAAAAGGAAAACCCTCAGCCACACAGCATGATCTCTACAATGTGAGTTCTGCTGGTGGCACACAGGGGGACTCTGGAAAGTAAATTACGCTTCAGATAATTGTAAACCATCTGCTAGGGCGATCTTTGGAGAGCACCTAATTGTGACATTAAAGTATATGTCACAGAGTAAAAAGTTCCATGTGTTATATACATTGTCGAATATGGATGTGATATTATGCATAGTGAGGAAAAGTTTCAGATGCTAACAAGAGTGACATTGGAGTGGGAAATTTTTTTATTTTCTAAATGATTGAATATCTACTATAGTCAAATTGGGAAAAGTACATGATTAAAAAAACTAAAGTGTTCTATAAGAATCAGCACTGTGTGTCATTTTGTATTGTTTTCCCTTTTTAGCCTGGCTGAGCAGACGTGTTTGGGACTTGATCAATCAGAGCTACCGAACCCATCACGCCTGTGAGGAAGAGCCAGCTGTGCAGGGGCCGGTTGCCTGCGGGGCCTGATGGAAACTGAGAGACGGCTGACAAGGCAATGCCAGGTTCACTGGCAACCCATGGACTCTCCGTCAGGGCTCACAATGGACTCATTAAAAACAATTAATAACCTGAAAATATGTATCACAATGGTCATGTGTTGCAAAAACATGATTAGCATAAATTTAAAATTCAGAAGTGCTCTTCTTGGGCATACAATTCTGCAAAGTAGCTTAACGATTTATATTTTAACAATTTTCTCACAAAATTAGTTATCGTGGGAGAAGCTGCTGAGCCAGGTGGATGTAGTTATAGCAATCAAGATCGAGGAGAAGAAGACAGTTGGTGGTGGTGGTGGGCAATTTTAGTGTGTGTGTGTGTGTGTGTGTGTTAGTAATAAGAAAGTTATTAGATGTGAACATCCTATCATCTCTTTTTCCAACCATGTTTCCATTTTGAACACCATTATGTGAAAATGTGAAAAGGCAGGTTTTATGTTGTTGTTATCGTTGTGTGTGTAAGAGATGAGTGGGTGGTAGACTGGTGTACCAAATTTACATTTACCCCATGTCCTAAAAGAAAGATTTTATAGCAATTTAACACTATTTTTACTTTACAAAATGAATTGTAATCATTTCTGAAGGATTACAATTAAAACCAGGTGGGAGTGGTGGAACGTTAACACAGGTAATATTGTAAATATTTTGTACTGAGTGCCTGTACTATGCCAGGAACTTGGCTGCCTGTTTATATATGTTAACTCATTTCTTCACACAATACTTCAAGTTAGATTTTATTGGGCCTATATTACTGGTAAGGAAATTGAACGAGCCAATTGCGTTCACTTTTTAAATCTATTAATTGGGGTAACACCAGCTTCTGCAACAAATAAACCCCAAGATTTAAGGGACTGAATATACTCACAATTGATTTCTCATTGTGCAATGACTCATTGGAGGTGCTCCTGGTCAGTTTATCTCCTTGCTGCAATTCAGGGACCCAGATTTATTTAATCCTGTGGCCTATTCATCACCTACAGCTTTCAAATCATGTGCATTCACCTGGCATAGAAGGGAAGAGAGGACAGAGAAGATAAAAATGCTTCTTGAGTACTCTTCCCAAGAGAGATGCATAGCACCTAGGCTCATATTCCACAGATGGGACTTCTCTATGGAGTGCAACATGGACTCCCGGGTGCAAGGGGTGGGGTCTGGCATAGGCACAGTCCCCTTTGCATAGGCACACTGCCATGCAACACCACAATATGTGAAGAGAAGTGCACATTTGGTGGATAGAAACTTGTCTCTGCCTCACTTGATCATTAATATGATATTAACCACACCCAAAGTATATATTTGTGGTTTGCATTTTACTATAGCTTTATTTTAAAAATCTTGCATGAAATTCCTATTAAAGAAAAGGGTCAGATGTTGATAAAATGGTTCTACGATACACTGTGATAATAGAATATTTTCAATTAATTGTCTTATAGTTTATTGTTAATGTTGAGGTGAAGGTATACATGAAAGATAAATGGTGAGCGAATAACTATTTCCCAGGGAGAAGTAGGCACAATTAGAGGCATGCTTGCCTAGAATAACTGGCTGTGATTTTTTTACTAGTTAGATATGTCTTCTAGGGTTTCTCAGAATGCTGGCAAAAAGTTGCCTCCATGAGGAGAGATTTTAAGGACTACCAGAAATACACCTCGAAGATTTTTTTGAAGACAGCAAGGTAGGTATGGATGCTTCCTGCTAGAGAAGACAGGCCTTTGGGTTTACCCCACTTACAAAGTGGTTAAGTGGGGGTGACAGAGTACCCAAGGAAGCCATTCCTCCCACGTGACTTTGACATTAGGTTGTTTACAAGTTTATGAAATCTGAGTGTTTGGATTTTCTGAGGTCATTTTCAGTGTGCTAGTTTTACTAAAATTTTATCCGAAACCAAAGGACATAACAATCACAGTCAAATGAGATGATACTAAAAGAGATGTTAGAAGTCCCTACTCTACCTATGATGTTGATAAATAAATTAACAGAAAGCCTCAAAACCTTTGGCGTAGCTCTAATTAGCAACCAGACTAGAATGATAACTCAGGTTTCCTGTGCCCCAGCTCATCATACATGTCATCAATTCGTTTCCTTTTAAATTTACCTGATTCAACAAAAGTGTATTGACTGCGCTCCAGGTACCAGACACTGTGCTAAGTTCTAGAGATGTGGAGGGGACCGATAGACAGAGCACCCCACACCAGTTCCTAAGAAATTAACTCTAGATTCTGACAGCCAAAGCTCACTTATTTCAAATACTGAATAGAATGATGGCTCCTTCTTGCTTGGAACCTTGCCAAAAAGTTATCACATTATCTCTTTGTGCAACTCAAGGTGATTTTGTTTTTTCCATTCTGATACCATTTAGTATCCCTGTCTGCTATATATCAGAAGTGTTAGGGCAATATGTCAGTAGATTTATTCAATCTGAATCTACTCTCATTTCATCTACCACCACCAATCTCTTTTCCAGGGACTCAAATTTCAAGGCACAATTTTGTTTTCCAACTGGTGTCTCAGACTCTAAAGAAGAATGTCAACAGTTGAATTGCCTGAATTATGTGCAGAAAAGTCCATGCAGTTGGTCAGCAGCAGACCGTAGTGGAGATGGAAGACAGGGAAGTCCTCATATCCCAAAGGTACACATGCTCTCCAAGTTGCCAGTAAGCCTCAACCACATGTTGGTGTGGGGGACAGTTATTGGAGAATACAGACTTTCTCTTCTTCAGTAACGCACCATAGGGATTTTTCTTTTGGCTGATTAGCAAGCATTTGCTGTTGGTTTCAAGAGAAACAAATGCAATTTTACTTGATTTCTGACTGTGATGAAAACATGGCTTGGGAAGTCAGATTGTATGTTTCATGTGTTCTAAGTTTTGTCTTGGAGCACATTTACGCAAAGATTCATTTTATTCATTGTATGTAGGTTCCCCAATGTAGTTCACCAATACCCCTTCACTGGCTACCCCAAAGGGAAGAACTAAAAGAAGCCATTACACCCAAAACATGCCTGAAACCTTATGCCGTATAACTGGCTTGAGTGGCATAGCTTGCAAACCATCTTCATCTACCATCAGTATTATTGGAAAACCTGTTTCAAAATATGGTTTTGGTTCACCAGCTTTCCACATGTAAAACTGTGTAACAAAAAAATCAGTCAAGGAAGGAGAGAAAAATGCTTTCAGTAAAAACTTTCAGTATTAGAAGGGAATGCACAGGTATTTAAAGTTCACCTGCTTCTTTCAGAGATAAAAAAACTGAGGTCCAGAGAAAGAGATAACATGAACATGGTCATAACAAATGGAAGGAGGCTGGAATTCAGATCTTAGCCTAAATCTGCTTTGCTTTCTATTGGCTGTCTGGCCATGCAAGGTTCTGGGAATTCAGAACTGGCAAGATGAGGGTCACAGAGGAGTTAGCCGTCATCTGATCCAGGGTCATTCTGAAAATAAATTCAGATACAGCTGAGGCAATGTTGGCATTCAGGTTTTATTTCAACAAATACTCCCTGAATGTCCCCTATTATTATTATTTTCTTTCAGGTACTGCTTGGTTTTAATCCCCCCTACTATGTTCTAGTTACTCTCTCATCTGTTACCGCATGCCGACGGACTTATTTGAATGTTAGTTGTTTAAACACCAGTTTAGCTGTTTACAGCAATGTGAATTACTTAATAAGTTAAAGAAATTAAGTAGAGTGTGTGGGCTCAAGACCCAGCCAGGTTTCTGTGAACCTCCAAACAGTATCTGTTTGCTGTACTGTTATTCTTTGGCACTCACTTTCATAACCATAATCGTAAAAAATTAATAGGAAAATGAAAGTAGTGAACAGTGTGCTGTTTAAAGACATGGCAAAGATTCCTTGACACTCATCCCATTGATATATGGACATGTGTACCCTCCACTTGAATTTAGTTGGTCTTCTGAATACTTTGACGATTGCAGTATAGAGGAAATGATGCTATGTTCCTTCTGAGGCTAGGTGATAAAAGGTTATATATACCCTTTGCCTTCTTTGGTAGAATGCTCTCTCTTGAGCCCTGTGCTGCCGTATAAGAAATCATCTACTCTGAGGCTGCCACACTGTGAAAGAAGCCTAAGCCACAAAGAAAGTTCTATGTGTTAACAGTTCTAGCTGACCCCAACCTTATGTCATTCTATCCCAGGTGCCAAATATATAAGCGTAGAAGCTTTCAAATGATTCTATCTCCTAGTTGGCTGAGTCACCCCCTTGTCATTTGGGTCTTCCTGGGTAAGTTCCCAGACATCATGGAGCAGAGACAGGTGATTGCCACCATATGCAGTCCAAATTTCTGCCCACAGAATGCATGAGCATAATAAAAATGCTAATTTCTTATACAGCTAAGTTTTGGGATGACTTTTATAGAGCGGTAAGTAACTGAAACAGGTTGGAAATCATGGAGCTGGCAGCCAGGTGACTGGGTTAGGTTTAATTCCTGGAGAAAAAAAAAAGAATTCTCCATCTTAGTCAATTTAGAGACATCTAATAATAGTTTTCTTCTTCACTTCCAAAAATTTAATTTATTAGACAATTCTTAGATTAGTAGAGAGCTTGTTAATCAGAAAAAACAAATAGATTGCAAACAAATGTCATGCCGAAAAGTTGACTTTCCATGGCAACTGAAAATCTTATTTTTGAAGTTCACACTGAAAGCAAAACAACCTTGCAGCCAATCCTTATAATCTTGACTGATTTATACAGTTGCTTTGCTTTTAATCAGTCTTTCTCTAATTTTATAAATACATTCTTTCTGAATTTAGTGTTTATGAACACTTATTCCTGGACCTTTTCCCAGAGAATCTGAGTAATGATAGCCAAAATTCTGTAAAGTATTTTATATGCAGAAGTATTTTGATTGATTTTACTGATAAAGAAATGTGTATGGATATACATGTTATTTATAATATATTAATATGTTCTCAGTGGCCTTACACTAGATTATTAAAAAAAAAACCCTCAAAAAACAAACCCAAAACACCAAAATCTAAAATACCCCTTCAAAACAGAGTTTTAGTGGCTTATGGGTAAGAACATCCTTAATACATTGGTTGATCCTTGAATGTAGACTTGAAAATAAAATTACACATATGAGTATATTGTCTGTTTCAATTTGTTAATGATACCCATAATTTAAAAAAAGGCTCATGTTTAAATGTTCCTCTGTTAAAATGTGGTATTTTGTAGGAAGTAATGGATTCTCTTTACACAATATATGAGCATTCTCCATAATAGAACACTTATTACAACTCCAAAAGTGTTTATTCTCCCCCCAAAACAAACAAATAAGCAAACCAGGATTAGATTATAGTTTCTGAATATTTAAATATTTTGAATACTTATACTCCCCAATAATCATTCTTGCATGCTTATGACTGAATGTTCTCGACTAGTATAATCCTTGTAATGAAATTGTCTAGGTGAGAAGGAAATCTTTGGATGAAGGAAAAGTGATGCAAACCTTAGAAATGAAATTATTATTTGAGGATTTCGTGCTCATGAATTTTTTCTGCCTTCTGATATTTTATCATTTTTATTTATGGAGTCATCATATTACTTAGCTACACATTTTATAATGCAAAACCGCTTCTAGCATGAAGATTACCTTTGGAGATTCAGAAGTAAAATCTAACTCAAAAGGGAAAGAGGCTTGCTTCCTGAGTCCCCTCGGAGGTTGTGGCAGAGGCAGAACCCCAAGCTGGCTTCCCAAACTCTCCCTCCCACTGCACATACACCCACATTAATGGATGGTTTGGGGTCCCTCGATTAGGTTATTGAATGACATAATTGATGATTATCTACATCGCCTGAGTGTCACATGTTGAGGAATGTGGCAGCCTCTGTGAACGGAGAATGGCGGCAGCTAACAGCGGGCAAAGAAATGTGGACTTAGTCCTTCAATCCCAGGTCCCTGAATTCCGCCAACAAAAATGAACTTGAAAGTGGATTTCACCCAGAGCCTCCAGGTGAGCAGGTGAGAACTCAGCCTGCCCAATGTCAGCCCCGAGCCAGAGAGCACGGGCTCACCATCCTAGATCTTTAACAGAACTGGGAGCCAGTAAGGTGTGCTGTTTTACACCTCTAAGTTACCGGTAATTTGTTGTGCAACACTAGCAAATTAAAGCAGAAATATTCTTATGAAGGACCCCAATTCTTTTTAATCCTCACTGAAGACATGCTTATGGATTTTAGAAAGAAGGGAAGGGGAGAGAGACAGAGAGAGAGAGAGAGGGAGAGAAACATTCATGTGAGAGAGAAACATCCAGCAGTTGCCTCTAGTATGAGCCCTGACTGGGGGCTGAAGCATGTGCCCTGACTTGGTCTTGAACCCACAACTGTTCTGTTTAGGGGATGATGCGCCAACCCACTGAACCACACCAGTCAGCACAAGGATCCCTTTCTAATTTCAGCATTCACCTCTTAAGTCCAGCTACCAATGTTGTTTCCCTTGTTTGTTCTTTTGCTTGTCTTTGAAAGGATCAAGATATGGCATAATGAGAAACAGAATCACAGTAAATCTCTCCACCTAGTCATGTGAGTGTGTGGGATGCTTTTCTCCACAAAGTCTGAAAAAAAATTCATTAAGTTCTCTTCTTCATTAAACCTGTAAGATTGAGTTCTGTGAAACTGTTATAATGAACACTTTCTTGCAGTCTTTATCGCCATCTAAGTGTTTAGGATAATTTGACAGAAAGTTCCTCTGAGATTCTTGAAACAGAAGTTTGAATAAAAGAAAATCTAAGCTAAAAACTTGCCTATGGTGAGAAATGCTATGAAAGTAGCTAAGAAGGAAGTGGATCTCAGAGGTTACATATTCTCAGTTCAAATGCATCCACAATTGAATTGTTGGCTTTGTGTTTCCTGATCATTTTTATCTGTGGGATTGGTAAATCTATCTATCTATCTATCTATCTATCTATCTATCTATCTATCTATCTATCTTAACTCAAGCAGAAAGGATGTATATAATGTATGCCATGTAAATCAGATTGTGAGGAGCTAAAACTTGGGTGAACTCAGGGGATCAGACAAACATTTTCAAAATAGACAAAACTACCTGTCATATAGGATAACAAGCTACCATCTGATTGAGGCTCAGAATCTCAATTTTTTTCTCCCCTCTTAAGACTTGATTAGATTTTGCAGCAACATTTAATGTAATAAAACAAGTGACCTTGCAGCAGCCTAGCTATAATTCCAGCAGCACTTTTCAGACCTCAACGCATGCACAAAGGAGATCTCATATTTCAAAATTCATTTAACTGTGCAGTTGAAAGCCTCCACCTAACCTTCAATGGAAATCATTAATCTGCAATACAATGATATGCTCAAAGGCAAATATCTGGAGAAAAATCTAACGGAATCCTGCAGGTTGAGTCATAGTGTTCATCACCAGGGCTCCAAGTGATGAACACGCTCAAGTGAAACCATATGTTCATGGATGTACATCAGTATTTGGTAGTACCTATATGTGTGAAAACATATTTCCAGAGATGAAATACACCAAATCTAATCAATTTTGACCATAAGAAACACTAACCTTGAAGCAGAAAGTGAAATGTTATCCCTCACAAATTCTATTCTTCTCATTAGCAGATCTATATTACAAATAAAAAATTATACTCACTTATTATTATTTATGTTGGTTTTTGCCCACAAACATGTGGGAATTTGTTCTTTTTCCTGATTTTAAGTACCTGCATAATATCCTTGATTTTGCTGCTTGGTTCACAAAGTCTGGAATATTTACCGTCTGACTCAGCTCCTCAGAGAGGACAGGCTTTGGTGTGGCTCACACCCTCTTCAGTCTTGTCTACTGCTGTTTCCTCCTCACTCACTCCACGCCAACCACACTGGCCTTTCTACAGCTGATCAAAGGTCTTTTCACTTTAGGACCGTGACAAATCATGTGTCTTCTCCCTGCTAGCATTTATGCATCCAACTGGGCTCAGTTTAAATGTCATTTCTTCAAAGAAGTCTCTTGTGACCTATCCTCTTTCTGCCAGCTAGAACGGGTTCACCTCTTCTAATGACTTTTCAAATCCTTCATGGTTCTTCTTAGCATGTGAGAAAAATTCAAGTAGCTATTTTTATATGAATATTTGTTTCATTTCTGGTTCACCCAGTGTACCATATACTCCATGGCAGCACGAAGCACATCTATGTTATTCCCTGATGTGTCCCTGCTGGCACATAATTAGCCAGTCCATTTGTGTGCACAGCATAGCTATCATTGTTGAAAATCTGTTGAGTCAATATTGTGAGCATCTATGGCTGAAAATTCAATAGTGATTCTTGTCAGAGCAAATATGAGGAATATTTCACCAGAGCAACTTGTAAGGCGAGCCACTGGCAAGGTTTGTGTGTTTTATATGCACATAATGATCACAGCGATTCAATATAATTTCACCTGATGGCTAATTGGGAAACAGAATGAAAGAATAAATTTTAAATGTGGTAATTTCAGACGTGAATCATATTTTATTGCGGAGGGAGTCAAGAGCTGGGAGACAATCTAGCAAGTTCTAATGGGCTGCTGAATGGGCCACTGGTTTCAACAGCACCGGAAATTAACTAGAAAATTAGGTAAAACGATCTTTTCCCTAGGCCTTATTTTCATCAGTTGAATTGTAGAACATTTATAGATAACAGACCTTTGTTTTTGGGTTAAAAATGTTCCAACTTTGCCAGGTATCAGTTTTGATAAACACTAATCACAAACACTCTTATTGTAAGGCAAATAACATGATTCCTGGGCTTATGTGAAAGAGTGGAATCTCACTTCCTTGTACTAAAGCTGGTTATTGTAAACTGGTTATTATAAAGCATCTATGCAAGGGTATACACTCTATATATGCTACTGAATGAATTTCCCAGTCTAACTTCCCTACAGAAAATGGAAGTTCAAGACCATCAGAATCACCTCCTAATGCAGGCCCATCATCACTCGCAGGGCCAATGGGGAAGGCCAAAAGAGGCCCACACCCAGTATGATATGTTTACAGTTGTACCTCATGCTAAATTGTGTCTTTTCCTCTGTCCTTGACAAATATGTCTCCATAACAATCAAGAAGACCAAGTTCAAATGTAGTACAGTTGGAAACCTTAGATTTTCTTAATGGAACTTGGAAGCATTCTCTTCTACCCCAGCTCCATCCCCCAGTGTGGGGAACCTGTACCCATGTATATGCAACAGCCGTTTGCACCGTCTACAAGTTATACACACCCCAGCAAGTCAAAATCTTTGACCAACCCTCTCAAGGCACAGGAGCATACATACCCAGGGCACAATCTGTCCTTGAGAGGATGAAGCTGAAGGTAAAGAGGCTCATGCAGCCCCTGTAAGCAGACTCGGGGGCCTTTTCAACAGAGAATTCCACGTCACCTGTGATGCGCCGCTTCTATCTCTCAGTCACTTGCAGAATAGTCTGTGTGTCTCTAGTCCCTGAGAATAAAACTGGACACCTGTCCCCTAGGGAAGAAAAGTCCATTTTTAGTTTGAAACATGAGAGGAAGAAAATGAAGAGGAGGGAAAAGGGGAGAAACATAACATTTATTGCCAAAAAGTAATGGTGCAGCCCAGTACTGATTGAGATAGAGAAATGTTATTATTCAGTAATTTTTCTTTCCTGATTATGTAATTGAAAATATGGATTATTTTTTTTGTTGTTTCTTCTCTTCCCAAATAAATTTTAGAAATTGGCTGAAAATACCTGGGCAACAGTAGAACTGTAATTCACTTTTTTAAAATCACTTGCAAAGCATTGCAATTTTACCAATGTTCTTTTTTTATTACAAAGGAAGAGGAAAATGATTTTTTCAAAAACAATGTGCATGCTTAAAAGGAAAACACTGACAGCATTGTTTCAACTTATTATAATTACCACAGACTTATTCCTTAAAGACATTGGTTCAGTGTAACTGTCCTAGGTTACGCTAGAACCCTCGCATTTCCTCTTCTTTCCTATTTGCAAATTACTGTGCCTCTAACCTACTGAAAACCCTCACACCACCCAGGGAGCACTCTGCGTATTGGAACCCTGCCACTAAACACATATGTCTCTCTGCTGAGCGCTGGTCCCTGCCCTGAGATTTTGAAAAGAATGAAAAGTTTTTCCTCTCCAAGGTTAACCCTCTGGTAATTGGAATCACATGGTCTCTAGGAGAACGTTGACAATCAATCATTTTTGCTCTAAAATTGTCCACCACTTTTTCTCTAAAGAGTTTTTCTCTTCGCAGCGGAAACATATTTAAATTCTCTTCTTGTGTAACAAGCAGCCCTCCGTTTACTTCTACCTGTCCCCCTATGCCTTTCCTTCAGAGCCGAGTTTCTAAAAAAAAATCAGAACAAAAAAGACATAGCACCCTGTATCTACTGTTTACATGGCATTCATTACACTGACAACATCATTTACTAACCCCTACCCACTATCCATTACAAATCACTTAAGTCTGAAATCTTCAGTGGCCTCCAAATAAC
Source organism: Phyllostomus discolor (assembly GCF_004126475.2). NCBI lineage: Eukaryota > Metazoa > Chordata > Mammalia > Chiroptera > Phyllostomidae > Phyllostomus > Phyllostomus discolor. The sequence continues at coordinate 25,527,757 of NC_040905.2, forward strand.
ATTCAGTATATACTTTCTAAAGCCATGATTTTTCTGCAAGACTACACATTGACTTTGTCCTTTAAATCTTCCTCTTGGCCCAAGTTCCTCATTTGGCCTCTAGTGACTTCTGATAGAGGGGGATTCCTCATTACTGCCACTGGGATTGGAAGTTTGGGATCCCCAAGTGGTCACTACTGACACCACAGTAGAAGTGGCCTCATTACTGCTGGGTCATGGTGCCACCTCATTACTGCTGGGTCTTGGTAAGAATCCTGACTCTTCACCGGGCTCCTTTGACACCACCACACCAGGGACAGAGAGGGAGGGTGGGCAGCCAGATGACCTGTGACACTGCAGCAGGGTGGGGCAATGGCTACTGGGATGGAAGTCCCTCAGCTCTGTCTTTATAACTTTTTATTTCCACCTACAGCCTTGCTTGGACTAGACACTCCACTGGTATGGGTTGAAGGAATAAATGAATTAGCATGTAAATCTCTGTGTTACTTTTTCAGTCACTGGCATAAGAAGTTACTACAAACGTAGAGACTTAAAAACAGCACAGAATGTGTTACCTCCCAGTTCTGTAGGTCAGAAGTCTAGGCCCAGCATGGCTCAACTTGGTCCTCTCATTTGAGTCTCCTAGGGCAAAATCAAGGTGGTGTCAGGGCTGCTGTGCTTTCAGGAGGCTGTGGGGAAGAATCTCCTCTCAAGTACATTCAGGATGTTGGCCGAATTGAGTTTCTTGCAGTTGTAAGATTCAGAGGCCCACTTCCTTGCTGGCTGTCAGCTGGGACCCAGCCTTTGCTTTTGGAGGCAGCTCCCCAGCTTTTTCAGGTCTTCTGTGTGGCCAGCCTCCAGTGGTGGCAGGTCCTGTCTTTTCATTGTTCAGATCTCGTTAACTTCCCCTTCTGTTGCATCTCTCAGGTTGACTTTTCTGTCTTTCTTGACTCCTTGTGTATTTCTCTATCTCAGACCTTCTGATTCAGAATCTTAATTATATCTGTGGATCCCCTTTAGAGCAGTGCCTAGTTTGGTGTTTAATTGAATAACCAGTGGATGGAGGTCTTCTGGACACATCTTTTGATTTGTGCTTACCACAGTCTTTTTGGGTAAAAGTACATGAATGCAAAGATAAAATGTAATATATAATCAAGGGACAGTTATTAGCACACCAAGACAATAACTGTCATGGCATTTTGATGTTTTATTTATCCTCATTGAATTATGTTTCATACTGGATGGTGGAAAAAAGTCAATAAGACACTGCCTCTTAGGGAAATTTCAGTTTATTTGTAGAATGTTAGCTTCATGGGAGCAAAAAGTGGTACCTCTTTTTCCTGTTCTTAAGTCTTAAGGACTTAGACTTTCCTAAGTCTTAAGGACTTAGTATGGCACCTAATACCTAATAGATGCTCAGTAAACATTTGTTTTCATTGGTTAACTGAGTGCTCTTTTAAAATGTAAATTCACAAAACAAAAGGAAGGAAATACAATTTAAAGCAGAGAGAGAGAGCACTATGAACAAAAATGTTCTTAAACCATGCTTTTGGATTAGGGTTCAATTTCAACCTTTGTGGGTGAATGTGATGTAAAGGCATTTAGTCATGGACATAAGTAACCTCCCCCTTCACAGTGGGTTCACTGGAGCAGAGGTTTCATCCTGAGAAGAAGGATTGAAGGCTACACCAAGATGAGGGTGGGTGTGCTGCAACCTGAATAACAAGGTTCAATTTTTTTCTTGAGGTTAACATAAAGTTCACACAAGTGTTTGAAGTGTGAAGCCAATGGCGAAAGTGGATTTATGAAAGATTAACTTGATGACAAACTGGAGGCAGAAATGCAATTGGAAGACTATTCTGCATCAGCTGTAACAAGCATCTCTAACATCTTAGTGGCTTAAGTGGCCTTCCATGTGGTGATTTAAAGGGGTGGTTCTTTCTTTTTTCTGGTGCCACCATCTCGTACAGGTTCCTTGGGGGTGGCTAATGGACCCTTCACATTCAGTTTTCCAAGAACTGAAGGGAGTACAGAGAATGACGTGTAGCAGTTGATGGACCTGAAGATGGCACATACCAGTCTGTCCACATTCTATTGGACAGAATTGGCCACCCCCTCCACCCTTAAATAAGGCAGCTGGAAAGTGTGGTAATCCAGTGTGTTTAGGAATAGAAAACAGGGCTGGTCAGCACCTAGCCAGCCTCTGCTATGGAACTCTAAAAGCTCTGAGAAATCCTGCAATGAAATGCCTCTTTAACTGTGTCTGGCTTCATGCTTTCTAAATTTCCTTGATTATGAATTTTTATTTTTAGAATAATATGATTGTTAATTCTTATACCTGGTGTTATGAGGAACTGAATTTGGGAAATTAATTTTAGGCATCTCCCTTTAGCAACTTTTGAAGATGTATCATGCTTTTTAGGGCACTAGGCCAATAAAAGGAGGACTTAGAAATCTTAGGCTTAAATGAATAAACATTTCCAAGATAGCATAATTCGCACTTAGAATCTGCCTCTTTGTAAGATATATGAACTTATTACAGAGTATTACAACCTCACTAAACCAGTGGTTTCAAACCTGTAAGTTTCTGAAAATGGATGCTATACCTATTGAATATGAGGAGTGGTCATTGCTTTAGTATTAACAGAGTTTATTGTACAGGTCAGAAGGTTTTTCTCTTATTTTTTAAGACAAATCTTAAAATAGTAGAAAGACTATAAAGAGCAAAAATCTGGTCTGATTTTTTTGGGTAGAAACCCTCCAGCAAAATAATGTAATGTTAGTTTTTCTAGGGTAGAGAGAAGGTCAAAGTAGTTCTTTTGACATAAGTGTATAATAATGTTACATTTGGAGACCATGAAAAGTGGAGAATAAACCCAGGGGAGGTAATACAAAGACAGGAGGTGCAGTGCTGGGAGGTTTTAAACAAATGATTGGTGCCTTGTTGATCAGCTCTGAAGATGATGGTGGACTGAAAAAGATAAGAATAATAAAAAAAATAGTAATACAATAAAAGAAAAATGACAATTTTTCTCACTCTTTAATTTTCTTTTCTCATTGTATAAGTATGTGTAAGGGTTTTCAATGTTTATAGACATGGAGAGAGGGGATGTCTCTTATTATTTTCCAAAAGATGTCTGCCAACTGTAATAATCTTTGATATTTTTTATTCAGAAACGCCCAACTTTTAACCCTAAAAAAATCCATATAAAACATCATCTCCTCAATGTGCATTTCTATCTATAGGTTTTTTATACCGCGTTGAAAAAGAAGTTCTTTGGAGATTCAGTGAATAGTTCTGTTATGGGTCAAACTTTATTATGGCCCATAATTATGAGAAAACAAAATTAAAATTTTGACTAAGAAATACTAATATAGACATTGTCACATCTTCATATGAGAAAGTGCCCTAGGATTTTGCCTTGAGAATAGACTAGTAGACTAGGCATTTAATTCTTCCAATGTTAAAAATTAACATTTAGTTATGAGACAAGTGTCATTTGTAGTTATTTAAAATTTTTTTTGCATATTTCTCATTGTTGTTTAAAATGCTAGCATATTGAGGTCAACCACTATGATAAAAGCAGACAAAAAGACAGTTTTTTTGAGAATAAAATTTGGTCTAGTCTTCAGCTGATAGTGGGGTCATAAATTATTTATGTCAGCTGGAGACTCCTAGGGCAAGCTCCCAACCAGCCAAAGGGCTTGTAGCAGTTAACATTCAGGTGAAGTTTAAGGATGAGGGTGGGGTATGAGCATCCTATCCTTTACAAGATGTGTGGGTGTGTTACCCTTAGTCCAGTGCCTTAACATAAGAGAGTATTTATCAGGCAAACACAGATTCTTCTTGAATCATGATTCCTTATTCCATCAATGCTTGTCGCCATAATGAAAAGAACGGATTCAGAGGGTGTTGATGTTTACTCTGGAGGGACTTCGTGGCTGAAGCATTAAGATTACTTCATTATTTCTATTGTGAAACCAATTCTAGAAATAATTGAGGGAGGAACTTGATTGCACCTCTGGTCTTTCCCAAATACATATAACCCTTTTCATTCAAAAAATGTGGTCGCTGCATCACCTGAGAACTTATTAGAAACACAGAATTTCAGGCCATATGTTAGATCATTCACATTCGAGTGTGGAATTTAACAAGACCCCCAGGTGGCAGAATACATGGAAAGTTTGAGAGTTCACTACAGGTACACACACACCTACATGAACACATGTATAAATAGTTCTGAAAGCTTGCTACCCAGGGTATGCCAAATCTATTTCAGCGTGGGTGTAAGAAATGGGACGCTTGGGAGGCCCAGATGTTCCCTACCTCCTGGTAGATTTCATCTGCCAGCCACATTAAATGCCAGGACATTAAGTAGTTCTCTAGAAGTTAGCATCGTGCCGTGCCCCACAGGTCACCAGAACCTTGAAGGACAACAACAGAGCGCTCTGTGGACGAGCTTCCTGAGAGAGGGCACAGCAGGAAGAGAGGGCAGGCTGCATGTCTGTGCAGCTCGCAGCCTCATTGCTTTCCTCTGGATAAACAGGATTTTGGTCTCTTAGGCTGTCAATCCAACTTCTTCAGCAAGCACCCAATAAAACAAACAAAAATATATATATATATATAAATAAATAAAAAGATAGGAAGAGAAGGGCAGAAATGAAGTGGATAACAGTTCAAGCAAATATCAGACAAAGTAAACTGAGTGGCATATATGCTGCAATAGAAGGGAAGAATGCTGGAGGAAAATAACAGAGCTCAGGTCTAAAATGTGGAGTTCCTCAGCGGCAGAGCTAGTGACCTAAAATGTCAAAAGAAAAATGGTGTTTTTCAGCTGCAGTTTCTGAGCTTTAACCCTTCCTCGTTAGATAGCTATTTAAATGGAAGACGATTATCTTCATGTTGCAGTTAATCAGTTAATACTTTCTTATATTCTGATATTCACTTAGAGAACCAGTTTATATCAAGTGCAATAGGACATGGGGGTCTCTAAAAATAGTGTACCAATCAAATTGTGGCTTTGGGGCACATTATATAATATGAGTTATTTTTCATCAATATTTGTTACTTCACTATTGAGAGAAACAGATTGTATCCGTGACCTCATTGACGTCACGTTCCATCCGCCCACCCCCCCATTTATCTAGTTTAACTTCTCTCCCCTGTTTCTATCCCTTCGACTGTTCACCGGCTGCCATTTTGGCTTGTCCTTGAATACAGATGGAAGAATTAGCACCGTAATACAGCTCACTGTTTGAACAGCACTGTCCTCAATGAACTGAAAATGTTGATCCTCTCTAATGGCAAACCGAGATTTTGTTTCAGGAGATTCCTGAGTTCTAAATAATCAGGGGCAAATTGCTATCTAAGTGTTCTTCAACACGAAAATTCTGTAACTCCATGATTTTAAGTTGCTTCTTTTTTAAAAAAATCTAGTTCCCTACTGGTGATAAAGAGCAAATGCATTGTTATTTTATACATTTTTAAGAATACCTGTTTTCCTGGAGGGAGTGGTAGATTCTTGTACTTCTACCTAATGAACATTTGCATTTCATTCAGGAGACAGGTGGAGAGAGAACTGGTGTTTTTGCCCATGTGACTGCCCAAGATTTAGGTTCAGAGGAGACTCTCTTTGGTGCTTCTGAGGCCAGGGTTGTTCGCCTCTCCTCTCCTCATTCAGAAGGGAGCTTGCAGACATGTACAGCCTGGAGGGTCTAATGTTCCAAGGTTAGTGCAGTCCATCAGACATCCTGAAAAATTACCCAGCTCTCTACCTGAGAAGAGTTGTAGCTGGGCAGATGTCAAACACTCCTGCGGCCATGAAGTCTGCTTCTTTTTTATTCTTTCTTCTTTTTCTTCCACGTGAGAACAAAATTCTTTCTAGAGGCCAGTTATCGTTGTTGACTCAGAAACACAATAAGGTCTGTAAAATATATAAGGATGCTAAAGATAAGAAGTGTTAACTTTCTTTTTCATTGAAGCCTCCCAGATGCAGAGGTCCAGAATCACTGAGAAGGGGCAGAGGAAGAAGAGCTTGCCATCTTAAATAAAAGGACAGGAAATTCATAAAACCATGCTTCTCAGATTTTATTATGCATAAAATCAGCTGTGGGTCACGGGGAAATGCAGATTCTGATTCAGGAGCTCTGGAGTGGGAGCTGAGATGCTGCATTTCTACAGAGCTCCGAGGTGATACTGATGCTGCCAGCCAGTTGCCCACCGGGGAGTAGCCAGGTGGCAGACCCAAAGGGAGAGGGATGGTCCCTGCTCAGACAGCCATGGCAGCTTTGCCACTCTGAGTGTGATCCGAGGGCTAGCAACAGCGCCCAGCCCAGCTATTTTGGAACCTGAGGCCAAGGTGGAAAAAAATGAGTCTATGTCCACTTATCAAATACCCTACTGCAGTTCAAACCCAGTGGAACATGTTGATGAAATGCCTGCAACAACAATAGTAAGGGATTATGAAATTCAAAGCCCACACTGTTGCCATCCCTGGGAAGCCCGTGCGGTGGGTCTGAGAGGCAGCGTGGGTTGAGAACAGCTGTTCCTGTTGCACAATAATCTCGGGCTGTAGAGCAAACAATAGCCTGCTTTTTGTTACAATTTTTGATATATTGTAATCAAGAATATTTTTACATTCATTTTGAAAATACTGCATTCAGTTTGTGTATTTTGGTCACAGATGTTTGGGGCTTGGCCTTATCTTTTGTGCTTGAGGGAAGTGCCTCTCTTTCCTCACCTGGTCCCAGCTCCGTTTAGGGGCCTGGGACCACCTGGGAACTGGCTAGAAATGCAGCATCTCAAACTCTGTCCCAGGCTTTTTGAATCAGAGCCTTCATTTGAATGAGATCTCAGAGTGATTTGTGTACACATTAAATTGAGAAATGTCCTTGAAATAAGGGGCTTTTCAAACTGCAGTTGTGTCGACCTGTATTTTATCTTATCCTGGGAGAAGACTTTTGGTTTAACATTGAATTATCTGGCCTGAGATTCTGTGAGTTTCTAAAATGAAGGTGGTCCTAAATTTCCTCTAAATTTACAAAACTTATGTGGAGTGGATTTATGCGGCAACTATCTTTTAGAAACAGACATGAGGTCTCTTCTAGGTTTTTTTTTTTTGAACTTAAACATGTGCAGAAATAGATTTCAAATTAGGTGTTTCTTATAACTAGCAAGTTAGTCCCAGAAGAATCATAAGGTAGCAGGAATAGATGTCATTTAGAATCTTTCTATTTTTAATTTGTCTTACCATAAAGGATGAAGGACGACAAAAAATGTCCCCAATCTTTCTGTGGTAGGCAATGAGACAGGCATGAGCAGAGTAAAGATGATGGGCCAGGGACGGAAGGTCGCCAGGGCAGGAAGCCCTGGGCCCCCAGCAATGGGCAACACTGGGAATTCATGCCCTGGCTGGTGTGGCTCAGTTTGTTGGAGCATCATCCCACAGATGGAAAGGTCACAGGTTTGATTTCCCATCAGGGTGCATACCCAGGTTGCAGGTTTGAGCCCCCAGCCAGAGAGTGTGTGGGAGGCAAATGGACTGACCTTTCCCTCACACATGGATGTCCTTCTCTCTGTGTCTTTCTCTCTCTCTCTCTGCCCCTCCCTTCCTCCCTCACTCCCTCCCTTCTTCTCTCTCTCTCTTTCATTACTCTCTGAGTAATGCAAACAACGTCCTTGGGTGAGGATAAAAAACAAAACAAAGGTGGGAACCTAAGTATACACCCCCATGGTAGCATTTTCTCCCCTAGCATATCGCTGGGCATGTGGTTTAGACGCTTGCCATGTGGTTCAGGCCCTCCCGGAGCTTTCCTCCCCTGGGGTGTTGCTAGTCATGTGGTAGACCCCCTTACAGGAGGAACAAGGGGGTGGCAGAGAACAACCTCATATGACTCCCAGATGAGCCCTTGCATCATCACTCCCTTAAGCATTAAGCCCTCAAGACGATGCAGTTCTGACCCACATCAAATACCCTTAGGGACAAAGCCTCAGGTCTGTAGACCAGAGAGACAGGGTTTCGGGGGGAACTAGAGATAGCATCTGGGCCTCAGTTGTGTTTCAGCTCCAGGCTTGGAAAAAACAGCAAGGCCAGGCTAGTGATGCCACGGCTGACATCAGGACCAGCTGTGATGACTAATGACCCCTGCCCCGTTGCCTACTTAACAGGCAGTGGAGACCAGGGCTCTGAAAGGACACACCTAGGTGAAAGGTGATGAATGGTCCATTGAGATTCTCCCCTGGGACTTCCCCTAAGATCCCCGCCTTCAGAGAGCAGACCTCCCATTCTCTCTTTCACACGCCCTTACCTTTCTCCACCCCCTTCTCAGGTGTGCTCTTCTTCCCCCAGGCCTCTCACCTCTGCCTTTCTTTCTCCTCAGCTCTGAGGGCCCTCCTTTTGCTTCTGTAACTGCTTTCCTAGGCCTGCACAGCCCAGCGGGCTCCACTTTTCTAACTCAGGGACTTTCTAAATAAACTTTCTCTTACAATTTGAGTTCTTGGCCCTGAATTCTTTTATTGCTGAACTCAAGTACTGAGGTTGCTGAACTGAGATCCTGTAACATTCTGGTGCCGTTTTACCACTAACACTTTGACGCACTGTTCTTTTCTGATTGTTATATTTGAGGAGAGCTCCAAAAGATATCAAATAAATACACTGTCAGAACAATCTTGGAGTGTAATGAGAGTGGAAAATGATTTTTTCTTGTGTCATTGATTGTGAGAAGAGTTTGGAAAGACACTAAATGAAGTCTATCCGTCGGGGGATTTAAGCCTGTGCTCCACCAGTGGTGCTGGCATGCTGTGGGCGGAAGTGAGTTCTCTAGTTTCTAAAAAATTGAGAAGTTTTCAGAGGATTTTTTTTTTACCAGAAAAATGGTGGGTATAGTTTGTGGATATTTAATACATTAAAATGTCTTTGAATTCACCATCCTTTACATTTCATTTACATGAAAGATATGTTTTTCAAGATGAAATAAGCAATATATATTTTAGGGTGACTTTTATTTAAGGTCTCCCTTCTCATTAAGCTTTACCTACTGTTACTCATGCCTAGCTGGATTGGTTATACTGTGTGACTGGGATGTGTTGAAAAGATAAGGACCTAGTTCCCTGTGAGTGACTGGCTGCATCCACAGAACACACAATGAATAGGAACTCATCAATTTTGTGTTTAGATTGATCATCAGAGGCTACTTTTATCAGCATACCACTTGATGAAAGCGCTATGTGGGTGAGTAGCCCTTCCAGCTTGGTTCTGCATGGAGCAGAGCGTCCTCCTCAACTGCCCTTGAAAACACCTTCCATCTCACTTCAGCCACCTACTGGTGGGTCTGTTTATGGCAGCTCTTCATCCTGTTCACTGAGGCATAGAATCGTGAGCTGAAGGTCACCTGCCAGAGTTCCATCTCAATCTCTCCATGCTCTAACCTTCCCACTGCTCTGAAAGATGCTGCACTGGTGTCTTTGGGAACATCACCTTCCATCTATACTTCTCAGATATAAAATCTCTGATATCCAATATCCCTGTCGGAAGGTGGTGGCTCTGATCTTCCCAAGTAGGCAGGGTATTTCCTGTGAACCGCACACTGAAGCATCCTTCGGAAGTTGCTTCTGATGCTGCCTATGGAGGTGGCATAGCCCCATGGTTGGAGTGTGGTTTGCAATTCCACGGGGCTTGGAAGCTGGGACTTTGAGGAAATCCTTTGCCCTGTCGTTCTGTGGGTGTGTTAATACAATTTCCATTTTGCAGGACTGCTGCCCTATCCCCTGAACTGCCAAGGCAAACAACAATGCTCTGTACCTGCACTGTGCACTTGAGACCTTTCCAAGCACCTTCGTATTTGCCGTGTTGCCTGATGCTCCGAGGCAGCAGCACTCGTGATATACGCTTTGTTTCAGGGGAATGTAGTGAGGACCAGCTCACCCTGAGCAGGGAAGAACCCATGTCTCTGCATCCCAGCACTGTCCTACAGAGGTTGCTGCCCGCATTTTGAAATCACCAGCCTGGGATTAGAATGTTCACTCACTCCAGTTGCCTAAGGGATCTAACCTTTAGTTTTCTTATTTGTAAAACGGACAAATGACAGTTCTATCTCATGGCTTATTGTAACAATCCAGTAACACGGTATATTTCACAGAGGTGACATGGGGTGGCTATTTGCTGTCATTCCACTGTGGACCTGGCACTGCCATGGGCTGGGCTGGCTGCCCATTGCTGTTCTTTTTCCAGGCTTTGAGTGTCTATTTGATTCCAGCCTTACCTCTGGATTCATATCATGGTCATTCTGTGTCTGCAGACACTTTTGAAATGAATCCTTCCTAGCCACCAGAATCCCTACTATATGCTGCCACTCTCTCAGACAAAGAAGAAGGCTGGAAAAGGGGTGGGGTAGAAGAAAAGGTCCTTTTCTTATACTTCCCAGTGACTGAATAGATTTAAATTCGCAAAGGGCTCACCTTTTAGTGAAAACCCAGTTTATCTGCTCACACATGATTTTAGCTCCTGGTAGCAGCCTGCTAAAGTCATGGCCCTTGTTTATTTGTCCTTGGCCATTTTCCTGGGCATCAATGTCAGGCTGAGAAGAGAGGCAAGAGCTGTGTCCTTGTCCCCTTCCCTGGAAGCTCTACCCTCCTGTAGAAACTGGGAGACAATGGGAGACAGGGGTCTAGGGCTTTTGATGATCACATTGTAAAGAGATGGCTCCCAGGTCCTTGAGAATGACACTGGGGGCACTACGAGCTGAAATGAACTATTTAGCTGGAAAAAGGATGTACAGATATTTCAGAGAGATAGGGATTAAACTTCCAAGTGTTCCAAAGCAACTGCTCTAAGGAAAGGGAGGAGAGAGGAATGTTCTTCCTTTTTATTGTATTAACTCTGATGTCTGTTATGTTTCAGGAAAGACAATCCTCCTTCTGTAAAAGAGTTTGTCTGGAGAGGACTCTTGCTGACAAGCCAGCCTGACGACTTTGCTTGGGCCGCCTGCTCTCTCGCCGGATAACATGTCCGGACTGCCAATGGACCTGGAGATGGCCAGGCTGGAGTGAACAAGCATGGGGGCGGGACATGGAAAAACGCCTAAGACAGAGAGAAGAATGCTGTGAGAGAGGTTTCAGGCAAAGTCAGTAGGGCATTTGAAAGAGATTTTTGTTGTCCATTTTAGTTTATATTTCTCTAGTATATAAGATATGACACAATTGCATGATAAAATTAAACAGTGTGATTGCATTCTGATGGTGGCTTCATGTGCAGAGCTGAGGGGTGGGTCTCAACACCCACACAACCTACGGCATCTTCAGAATACAGCCAAGTGGGGACACTGAGAGAAAAGTATGCCCCAAAATGCACCAAGGATTTACCTGGTCCCCACGATCCCTCCACTGGGAAGTCTGCATTGCTTACCTCCCCTCCTCTTGGAAGATGCATTATCCTAGATGAAAAGAATGTCCTCCAGTCTTTTGTAATGACAATAATATAATGTAATGACAATGTATTTTACATGAAATATCAAATCATTGCTACTTGCATTATCAACATTTTCCTAATAACAGGCATTGTTTTAGAGATAAAAACACTGGGCCTCAAAGGGTTGAGTTCTTTGCTCCAGGTGACACAGCTAAAGCAGAGTCAGGACAAAATCTAGGGCAGGGTGTGCTTGGTGGCTCTGACAGTCAGCATCTGTTCCAGCCCCAGTTTGAGAGTTCGGCAAGTGAGTTTGGCTGAGCAACATCTAGGTACTGTCAAGTCCCAGGATTTTTAGAGCTGGAGACCATGATCCTTTCACGGGTCAGGACATCAATTTTACTGGCTCCCAAGCCACCTACATTAAAAAAAAAAAAGGAATATCATAGAAAAGATCAGAGTACCCACATGTAGGGTAAGGTACTGGTTAGTGATAATTTAATTTTAATTATGTATGTGCAAAATGAAACATTTGTTGTTGGGAAGTTTTTAATTTGCAAGCCTGCAAAGGCTCTAATCTCCACAACCTTTTCATTTCACAAGTGCAGAGACTGAGGTCTGGAGGGCATGAGGGGTGGCCCAAGGTCACAGAGCTAATCATCCGCAAACCTCGAACAGAACCGCAGGAGTGTTTCATTCCAGCACACAGGTGCATCCTTCCTTCCTCATTCTCCCCCGTTTGGTTCCTGTGTAATGCAGCATTGGGAGCTCAAAATCTCAGCTCCACCAGTGTTGGACAGTGGCTTTATAGGACTTAGCTGTCAGAACAAAAAGGAGTCCTGTTTGTTTTGAAAGGAAAGGTAAACCTAACAGGCAACTGGATGTTGGATAAAGGTCTTGTGGGATTAGGGCAAAAACAAGGATCTTGTTCGTGAAGCTTCTTGGGGAAGCTGGGAATTGAGGAGTCCAGGTGGTTCTGAGAAGCAGCTGAAAGTTCCTGGCATTGCTGGGTTCTACTCACAGAAAAGAAATGTGCTGGAGGGACTGCAAAACACGGGCTAGCCTTTCCTGGAGACCTCGGGCCTTTGCAAAGGGCATGCTAACCACCACGTTGATTGCAAAGCCTGCTATAATTGGAGAAGGGAGGGAGGCAGCGGTGACCCAGCTCTCTGCAGGAGGGCTGGGCATGATGCATTACAGATTTGATTTCCCTAGTGTGACAGGGAAGCCTTGGGGCATGCCATTCAGTTGCTTTGTGTCTTAGATTCTCATCTGGAAAATAGAGATAAAAATCCTTCATTATCTTGCCAAGCTGAATGTAGGGAGTAGTTAGGTACAATATGAAGATGAGTAAAGGTTATATATTTTTACAACTGTTAAAAAAAAAGATGGAGAAAGCATGACAAAAGAATAGAAAGCCAAATATTATTTTTCATTAAAATCTGGTCCTAAGCATTTAAATTCTATGGCCTATGTTATTGTCTCAAATTATAAAAACCACCTTGCATCCATAAATAACATTTTTATTTTTATGAAGAAAAGACATCTTCCAAATGAAAGAGCTCCCAGTGGCCAAAGCCGGAACAATTTGAATAGGAAAATAAAGAAGTATTGGAATATAACTCAAAGCATAAAATAAATATCCATGAATCTGTACTGGTATAAATAAGTCATTGTATTAATAAGTAAATGGGAGAGTAGTAACAAATCTATTCAGAATTCCAAATAATTTATGTAGATACTTTCCCTCAAGGATGTTGAACATAACTACACCTCTTATGTGTGGGTTATTCTTAGAGACATCTTACCAAAGAGTACAATAAGGAAAGGAAGGGAAATAATAACTTCACGATGGAAAAAAGACAGCAGTCACTACTTTAGCCCTGTGGTCAAGGTGGTCAAGGTCAATGTGGTCAAGGTCAACATCAACAGTGATCAGTCACATTGATAGTATGTACTCTTGATATCACATGGTAAGAATGGCACATTATCTCTTGGTCTTCCTCTCAAAACCCATAAGCATAGTCTAGCCATGAGAACAGCATCAGACAAACCCAAACTGAGGCACATTCTATGACATACCTGACTGATAATAACCCTTAAATCTGTCAAGATCATCAAAAACAGGGGAAGTCTGAGATGCTATCATAGACAAGAGGAACCTAAGAAGATATGACAAGTAAATGTGATGTGGTATCTTGAATGGGATACTGGGAGAGAAAAGAGACATTAGATAAAAAATAAACAAATCTAAATAAAGTTTGGAATTTAGTTAATTGGAATTAGTCTTGTTTCCTTAATTGTGGTAAATGGTCATACTAATGTTCAATGTTGATAATAGGGGAAACTTTGTGAGGCACATGAGAACTCTCTGTATTATTCTTACACCTTTTCTCAAAATCTAAAACTATTCTGCAATATAAAGGTTTTTAAAAAGACTCCAAAAGTGATGTTAACTTTACAAAATAAACGAGCAAACAAAATGGAAACAGACTCATAAACACAGAGAGGGAACTGTTGGTTGCCAGAGGGGAGGCAGGTGGGGGGACTGGGTGAAAGGGGTAAAGGGACGAAGAAGCACAAAGGGGGAGTTACAACACACTCCCAGGGAAGTGAGTAGGCATGGGAAATATCGTCAATAACATTGTGATAACCATGTATGGTGCTAGTTGGGTACTGGCAATGTCGAAGGGAACACTATGTAAAGTATATGATTAGCTAACCACAAAGCTGTACACTTGAAACTAATACATAATAAATTAAAAAAAATAAAAATAAGAGTTGTGTTATTTCAGATTGATTTTAGTAAACATATATGGCATGTGCATTGAGTGACAGGAACATAGTCCCTGCCCTCAAAGACTGGAAAACATGGAAGGGGGCGCAATGAAAACATTGGAGTGAACACACACTGGGATGTGGGGAGCTCCAGAATGGCATAAATGTCACAAGCTGTAAATGCTGAGACCATAGAGAGGGGCGCATGGCCTGGATTGTACTTGGCTAGTGTTCGGAAGTTCCTCCAAAAACTTATCTGCACCATCTGTCTTTACCAAGTAGGTGAGTGGTGGGGCTGTAAGAAGCAGCTTCTCAGGTGATGTATTTAGTTTTGAACATGTCGAGTGTGAGGTGCTTGTGGGACATCCAAGTTTAGCTCTCCAGTAGGAAGTCCATCTGGGGGTCTGCCCATGAGTATGGATTTGGGCATTATCAATCTGTAAATAGTACCTGAAGCAACAGGTAATGTAGGGAGCATGTGGTGGTTTTTCTGCTAAGGGAATAATTTTAATCAGTGAGTTAGAATGGAGCCTCGACAAAGGACTGGAGTCCCAGCTGTGCCAATTACTAACTGAAATGGAAGTAAATTGTGTTGGCTTTCTGAACTTCAATTTCCTAATCTAGAAAATGCAATACTTCTGTTCTTCTCTATCTTTTGGGTTGGCCGGAGAGGAAAAAATCAGTGGATATCATACAGATTCTTTGTAATTTATAAAGAACCGCAGAGTCTCTCTTAGTGCTGATTAACAAGTTCACATCAGAATTGATGCCTCTAAGAGCTCAGCTCTCCAAAGCCTCAGGTTTAATTGAATGTCATTTTTTTTGTGTTGGAGTTCCAAGTGCTAAATACAGTATCATGGTAATTTGCACACCATTTGGGCAGATCTTGGCAAGTCATGGCTCTCCACTCATGATCAACTTTCTTTGCTAAATGGTTGACAGGATTGTATTTACTTTCATGTACTAGTACTAACTCAAGAGAAACCTTGAAGCCATTTTGAAAAATTCCCAGTGCAGCTATGTGTTTTTTATGATGCACAGGTTTTCTGTTTGTAAAACTTTCTAATACGCCCTTTATCAGAAGTTCTTGTCTGGCAGAACAAGAAAAAAATGATGGAGAAACCAATGCAATTCTTACTTGGGAGTCATATCATTTTATCAAAAAGAGAACTAAGAAGCCAGCTTAGCCAAAGAACATATTCATCTTGGGCAACAATCAAGGACATAAAGAAGCCTGAATCACTCCAGAGACTTGATTCCTGGCTTTCACCCTGTGGTTTGCCACACAGAGCTTCCTTCCCAGCTAACATAAGCGTGTGCACACTCTCCAGATGTGAACCTTTCTGTCTCCTGCCCATGGATTTTCCCTGCTATTAACCTTTGTAGAGTTTCTGGCATTGGAATTAAGTGTTCCTCTCTGAGATTTCCTTATGAGGCTGTGCAGTCTTTGACCTTTTCATACTAAATATTCTCTTCCTTTAGCCAGAAGCCCATGTGCTGCCTGGCCACCCAGCAAGTTCCAACAAAGGTCATGGAGAAAACAGAGGGTAGAGCTGTAATGAAAAGTGATCCTTTCTTCATCCTTTGGAGGGCACAGATAATATTCTCTCTTAATTAATACCCACCTACTGACTGGTTAGCCTTTTGAGTGACTTTGGCAGCATCAAGCTCTCTCTGAAGCAAATTCAGAGCAGCCCAGTGTGGGAATGATAATCTATGCTTTGTAAACTGTATTTGATACATATTTTAAAAAAATCTGAATGAGAGGAGAATGCAAGTGAACTAAATGGAATTAAGTTGGAAGCTGTGTCTTTTGAGATAAAACACAGGGTAGTTGGACACAGGGACATATTGATCATGATGTGTCTCTTACGGGGAAGAAAGATTCGTCAGCTCTGCAGTCAGGAGGGAGCTGAGACTCTATAAAGGAATTTCTCTTCTGGCCTAAAGGAAGCATGATGCACTAGGAAGGAATAATTTTGGTGAAAATTTTATCCAGCAAGTTTCTTACTCTTCATGTGACCATATTTTCCAATGTCAAAATAATTTCAAGTGGCAGATGATCTTAAGCCTTGTTTTAGCAGCAAAATGATCCAAACTTGCACTTGACCCACACCTATTGCTGCTTGTGGTAGCTTGTGACCTTAGTCATGGGTGGTCATGTCTTTGAGGCTAATTGTCTTCATTAAATGAGTATATTCACTTAACATATCATAAACTTGTTGAGAAGACTCAGTGTAAACTATCCATGGGGAAGGTTCTTATAAAGCATTATAGACATGTGCATTGTTGTTATACTGTCCTCTTATTTACAGATATGACCAAACAATATTTACAAATGCTCCAAGAAAACATAATTTAAGCCAAATCTATGTCTCTTGTGATCTGAATGACCCGGGTGTATAAGCCTTGCTTCCAGTGGAAGATGGTCAGGTTAAATGTTATTATGCAGATCCAGGGTAATGGTGACATCAGGGAAGGTGTTCGCCACTCAGTAATTTTTTAAAAATATATTTTTAATTTATTTTTAGAGGAAGGGGATAGGAAGGACAAAGAGTGGGAGAGAAACATCAATTTATGGTTGCCTCTTGCATGCCCCAAACTGAGGACCTGGCCCACAACCCAGGCATGTGACCTGACTGGGAATTGAGCCAGCAACCCTTTGGCTCACAGGCCCATACTCAATCCACTGAGTTATACCAGCCAGGTCACCACTCAGTAATTTAAAGAAGAGATTCTGAGAACTTGAGCAAACCTGATGCTGGAGAAAGTGTGAATGAGTAAGTGAAAGGGGCACCTCGGTAAAATAGGTAGAGCTGGTGCTGTTAAACACAACTCTCCCAGTATAACACCAGGGAGGCTGGCTGGAGAAATCCCCAGAGTCAACTGGCACCTCCATGCTTCCAGCTGGCTGGTTTCAGGTCCTTCCTGCCTACCAGGTTGAATTGTGTCCCTCCACTCAAAAGAATATTTTGAAGTCCTCACTCCCTGTATTTCAAGTGGCCTTATTCAGAAAAACAGGTCTTTGCAGATGATTCTGTAAAAATGGAGTCATTAGGATGTGAGATAGGATAGGAGGAAGCTAGGAAAATTCCCTGGCAAGTGGTATTGGGAAACTGAGACAGAGAGTTGAACACAATAGCCAGGCAACTCACAGCTAGGACACTGGTGCCTGGCAGAAGCAAAACTTGGAAAACAGGACCTCACCCCCAAGGCAACCTTTCCTTCCCTGGCCTTTCCTCCTGGGAGAGAACGCCTCAGTTGTGTTCCAGTTGCAGGCCCAGGAAAGCAGCAAAGCCAGGTGGGTGATGCCAAAATCAACTGCAGTGACTAAAGACCCCCTGCTCTGGCACTGACCAATCAGAGGAGGCCATGACCCTGAAAAGACACACCTGGAGAGCTGATTAATATTCTGCTAAAACCCTTCCCTGAAACCTTCCCAAAGATTTCTGCCAGCACAAGAGATAAAAGCCTCATGACAAAGGACCCAGCACCCACACTCTCTCGGGGGAGCAGCCCATACCATTCCCTTTCCCTTCTGCTTCCCCCACTTCTTTCCCCACAATCAGGCTTCTCCTAACTGCTAAAGCAATGAGCATCTGGTAGCTTGTCCCAGGCTGATCCCCTGAACCTGTCTCCAGAGCCTCCTTTTCTCTGCCTTCCCAGTGGGCTAAGGCAGCCCAACCAAGGCTCTCCTATTGCTTCCTCTATGCTAAGCCCTTCCTTGTTTCACTGTCCCCAGCTTTAATAAGTGGATCTTCATAGTCACCTGGACTCGTGCTATGAACTCTTTTCTACATGAAGAACCCACTCACTACAGCTCATCCTAGGCAGAGCCACTCAGGGCCATCCCCTGTCTGGTAACAGATAGACCCTGACCAAAAATCACTATGTCCTTAGTAAAAGGGGGAAATTTGGAGATAGAGACAGGTACATGCAGAGGGAATATGATGTAAAGACAGAGGGAGAATGTTATCTCTAAGTCAAGAGACACTGAAGTCTACCGGAAGCTAGGGAAAGGCATGGAATGCATGATCTTGCACAGCCCTGGGAGAGAACCAATCCTCCAATACCTGGATCTCCAGCTCCTCATCTCCGGAACTGTGAAGCAATCTGTTTCTATTGTTGAAGCCGCCCAGTCGTGTTACTTTGTCCTGGCAAACTAATACACCACTCTTTACCTGAGAGGCAAATATTATTTAGTTATTTGTCAGCTTCCTTCATTGATGGTTTAATTTCACTGGGGCTAAGCTGCATGGGAATGGGGACTTTGCTCATCTTCATCACAGCACCTCTGATGGTACCTGGAAAATAGCAGGTGCAACACAATCAATACTTGTTGAATGAATTGTAATTTTTGGACCCAGCATAGGCAGTAACAAATGTAGGAGTGGCTGAGCTCTGGTTAGACGGAATCCAATGAGGCAGACACAATTGACGTGATAGTTTTCGTCTTAATGTTAAGCAAAGATTTGCTCTTGAAAATTACCTCCAATCAACAAATGAGCCATCCCCAAATAGTAGAAACATTATGCTCTGATCTGCGAAGTATATGTGATAATGAGGATGTCCTTGCTGTTGCTCTCATATTATCAAAATTGGAGTATAAATATTTAAGATATAACTGACATGCAAAATGGATACCAAACACTTATGGTTAGCTATTATGTAGCTTCTCTAGCTCACATTTAACTTCCCCTTGGAAATCAACAATTTGTACCATCCATCAAAACGATCCTTGGTGGGATTCTGTGTTAGCTTTCCACTGCCCCCATGAAAAATTCCCAAAAACTTAGTAGCTTAAAAGGACATGATTTTCCTCTCTTCTAATTCTAGAGATCGGAAGTCTAAAATGGGTGTCCCTGCACTAAAATCCAGGTGTTGGGGAGGCTGTGTTTTTTCTGGAGGCCCTAGGGGAAACCTGATTTTTGCCACATGCGCTTTGTGGCTCATGGCCTGCTTCTACTCCCAAAGCCAGCAATGGCCAGCTGAGTCCTTCTCATGCTGTCATCTCTCTGGCTGTGACATTTTTACTTGTCTTTCTCCTGTTTAAGGGGAATCGTGATTACATTGGGCCTACCTGGATAGTTCAGGGTATTCTGTGTTAAAGTTAGATAATTAGCAACTTTAATTACATTTGCAAACTTATTTTCCCCTTGCTGTATAACATAACATATACACAAGTTCTAGAAAATAGGACATGGCCATCTTTGGGGAGGCCGTTACAAGTCCAAGTGCCTATCACAAGTTCTATAATGTTGGTGCTCTCAGCACATGACATTATTGTCAGGGGTTAGAAGGCTTTCTCATGTCCAGTTAATGTCATTGCTCAAAATCCTAATCTTGGGGTTGATTTATGAGACCCAAGCAAGAATATGAGTTTAAAAATGGCCTAAGAGGAGCTTTTAAAAAACCTGTTCTGCAGGATATAAGTAAACAGTACACGAAAAAGAAGTGTTTCACGGTCAAATCCCATCAGCAATGCAGATTTAGGAAAACTAGTTCTGCTGTTTCTTTGTTGAACGACTTAAATGCCTTTATCAACATGCATTGTGGGTTGTCAGAAGGCTACTGCAGCATGCAGGGTCCCGTAAATCATTCAGCCCCAGAAAGCTTGTTGTTGCAGAGCTAATGGTCTGTGGAACACACTGAGATGTTCTGGTATAAAATAAAATGTAAAGTTCTAGAGGGAATTAGGAGTGTCTCTGGGCTGAAGGATCCACAGGAAATTGACTTCTGGAGTTTGCAACATTCCATTGTACTTATAGTTCCTAAAGCAAATGAATCATCACTTGGGGACTGAAAATAAGTTTGCTACTTAGAAATCTTCATAGGAGGGAATTGCAGGAGGCTGTCTCAACACCTCCTTAATTCAACATGTTCAAAACTGAATTTATTATCTTCTCTCTCTCTTTCCCCAATTTACCTTACTGTTATAGGCTGAATAACGTGCCCTGAATTCATATGTTAAAGTCCTAGCCTCCAGTATCTCAATGTAACTGTGTTTAGAAGCAGGATCTTTAAAGAGGTTAGTATGTTAAAATAGGGTCCTTTCAGAGGGCCCTATGCAGTGAGACTGGTGTCTTTATAAGAAAAGGAGATTAGGATGCAGACAGATGCAGAGGGGAGGCCACATGAAGTCACAGGGAAAAGAGAGGGCCACCTGGAAACAAAAGACTCTACTGAAATCTTGATCTTGAACCCAGCAGAACTGTGAGAAAACAAATTTCTGTTGTTTACGCCACCCAGTCTGTCACTTTATTAATTGTCAGAATTGCTTTCGTAGATGTATTAGTTTCCCACTGCTGCTAGACCACAAACTTAGAAGCTTAAAACAACAAAGGTTTATTATCACACAGCTCTGGAGTTCAGAATTCTGAAAAGGGCTGTATTCTACCTAGAAGCTCCAGGAGAGAATCCAATCCTTGCCTTTTCTAGAGCATTCCTTGTCCCGTGGTCCATCCTCCATCTTCAAAGGCCGTAGCACAGCATCTTCCAATCTCTTTCTTTTTCTGTTGCCACAGGGCCTTCTCCCTCTCTGCTGTCATCCTTGCATGCCCTTGACCCTGACCCTCCTGCCTCCCTCTGGTGATGACACTGGGCCCACCCAGATAATCCTGGAGAACCACCCCATTTTAAGATGCTAAATTTAATTACACCCACATTTACAGATTCCAGGGATTAGGGTGCAGACATCTTTGGGGAGCTATTGTTTTGTGTACCGTAGTAGATACTGATAGACAGGTGGTGACCTCTTCCGAACTCAGTTAAGTACTCTGAAAAGGATGACTTTCCAAAAAAGTAAGTACTTTTATTTATTTATTTTTACCAAGGTTATGGAAATAGGTGAGCATCTCTATTATAACTTCAAACTGTTATAATTTATATATGTGTGTATAATATATAAATAATATAGGTATTTCTTGTCCACTGAATTTCCCATTCCTATACAAAGTATTTCATAGAAAAAATCTATAGAATTATGATGAATTTAACAAAAAGTTAACAGAATAAAGAAGAGAGAAGAGAAAGTCCACACTTCATTTCTTTTAAGCACTGTTGACTGGGGGCTGGTGAATACATGAGGAACAGTGAAGAAAAGCTATTGTGTTAAAAGACAGATGTATAAGATGGTGTTTCTTGAGGCAGGAGAGTAAGTAGGTGCTTTGGAATAGCTTATAAATTAGAAAAATGTGAGGAGGTTTTTTAAAATCTTTTTTAAAAATATGAATACACACTAGGGAATATCATGTGCAGCTCTACTTTGAACTGCAGAATAAATAAACAGTAAGAACAGAAGTTAAATGGTGATTAAAAAAATGACATGGCAGGATGTAAACCTGCAGATTAAAGATGAAAAATTTTCCTGAAGACGATCAGGGGAGAAATCTGCTACTGTATATGAGGCGCCGCAGAGAACCAGACATGTTTTAGGAAGTCTTCCTCCTGGGTAAGAGTTTTGGTTTTTGCTTAGTAAACAGAATAATTAGTAAAGATTAAAGAAATGCACTTTGATATCTCTTGGTTGAGAGTATTTGTGTCTGTTATGTGCTGCTGAGCTGGTTTCAACCCCTGGTGACCCTACAAATGAGTGATGTCCACACTGTCCCGTCCTCACCTGCCCTGCTCAGCCCCTGCAGACTCATGCCTGTGACTTCTTTTAAGTTGTCAGTCCATCTCATGTTCAGTCTTGTTCAGAGAAATCTGCCTTCTGATGATGTGCCTGAAATAGGTCAGTGGCAGCTTTTTCCTTTTTGCTTTGAGTGGTGGTTCAGACTTAATTCCTTCTAGGACCTATTTGTTTACCATCCTGGTAGTTGGGGTACCTATAGAGCTCTCCAACACCCCATTTCTAATGATTCAATTTTTTCTTGTTAGCCTTCTTCACTGTGCAGCTTTTGCATTTGCATGGACTGATTGGGAATATCAGTCTTGGTCTCTAATGACATGTATTTGTTCTTGGGGATCTTTCCTAACTCTTGCATGGCTGCCCTTCTGAGTCTCAGAGTTCATTTGATTTCTTGGCTGAGTCTATAGTTGAACTGATAACCAATATTGGTAAAATCTTTAACAATTTCAATGTCTTCTTTGTTTATGTTAGATATGTATATATTATGTATATATTACGTATATGTTTTCTGTGGTCATGACTTTTGTCGTCTTGATGTCCAGATGCAGACCTGCTTTGGCACTTTCTTCTTTCACTTTCATCAGAGGTCATTTCATTGAGACCATTGCTACTTTCTGCCAGTAAGATAGTGTCAACTGCATGTCTTAAGTTATTGATATTTCTTCTACCAATTTTCATTCCCCTTTCTTATTTTACCCTTTCCCTGTAAATACTCACTTTTCAGGAAGACTATCAGCTGAAAGCAGAGAGAAGTCACTTGCTGCACAGAGTATTGGGTGACAAGCCTGATCCTTTCACGCAGAGTACATGCCTCCTTGGGTGACAAATGGTTTTCGATACCCAGTGCAGCTGAAATATGTTTGAAATGCTTGTCCAGCTTTAACAAATCTTTCCATATGAGAGGGCCCAAGAGTTTTACTTATTTCTGCTGGATGCCTTGAATACATTACGCTGCAAATTAACTTTGGTCAGTGTTAGTCTGAACCCTTTTGTTTTGGTCAGTTTCTTCTCTGTTTTGGATCCTATGATAAAAGTGTACAGAACGCATTTTTAGGACCAAGAGGGACTTCTAAAAGATCAAAAGTTGACACTAAAGCCTGCTGTTCTCATCTTACCCATATATGAGTTACAATTTTTTTCTGAAAACCTGATGGAAGCCTTAGAATCTTCTGTCATAAAATCATACTGAAGTATTGGCAGGTTGAAGTAAAAAATGCTTTAAATTATTTGTATTTTTATTAATACCATTATTTTATTTATTCCTTAGTTTGAGTCCATCAATATTCATAGAGCGTCTTCTAGTTGTGAAAGGTGTGAGTGTGAAAAAACATCTGTTTCTTGCTCTTTCACCACTGCTACTTCCGATCCGCTTTTTCTGTATTCTCTTGCTCTTCCTGACTTCTTAGATGTTGGAAGATCCCACAGCCCAGTCCTCAGTCCTCCTCTTGTCATCTCTACTCCTCTATAGGTCAGGTGTTGGCAAATTTTTTCCCTGTAAACATCCAGACAGTACATTAGGCTTTTGCAGGCTGCACAGTCACTGTCACAGTGACTCAGCTCTGCTGTTACAGCACAAAAGAGCCTGTGGACAATGCATGAGGGAATAAATGGGGCTGTGTACTTATCAGAATTGAGAGGTGTCCTGATTTGACCACAATGTTCGGACACCTTGGTCTAGGTAACCTCAGACCTGTGGTTTTTAATGCCCTCTATAGTCTGCTGATTCACAAATGCATTTCCTCAGCTCCAGTCAGGTATATTCAGTTTCCTGGTGCGTATCTCGACTTGGGTATAGATAGGATTCTCAAACCTAACATATCCAAGACAGAACTTCTGATTCTTTTCCTCCTGTGAATACCTGAGCCATCCCAGCAACCCTCATCTCATTAAAGAGAACCTTTGTTGTGTAGTTGCTCAAGACCAAAACCTTGGAGTCAGCTTCAATTTCTGTTTTTTTCACATATCTTTTCATCAATATACCATCAATGTCATTGACTCTACCTTTAAAATATATCCCAAATCTAACTCCTTTTCATGGACTCTGTTCCTACTACTTTGTTCCAGCGCGCAGTCCCCTCTTGCTTGGACTTCAGTAGTAGCTTCTTGAGGGGTCTCCTTTCCCCCTTATTAATGTTACCCCCAACCAGTAAAAAGCCCATTACCCCTGGAATAAAATCCATGGTCCTTGAAGCCTCATATGGTTTGTTCCTTGACCTCCTCATCTCTATCTTATTTCTACTATTCTCCTTGCCCCTCGCTCTCACATTACACTGGCTTTCTTGCTATTCCTTCAGCCCATGGAGCCTGCACCTACCTTAGCACATCTGGTTTTCTGTCTGCCTGGAAAGTTCTTCCTCCAGATCATGCATGCATCTCTCTCCTGCTTCCTCAGTGAGGTCTTCTTTGACCTTGAATAAAAGAATACTTACCATTCTCTCTCAACTTCCTTCACTGTAGATTGCTTGAGGGTTTGTATTATACATGTTTACTTATCATTTACCTTCCCTAGCAGAGACCAAACTTTGCACTATCAGGGAGTTTGTCATTTTGTTCACTGTGGTGTTCCTGTTCCTAAACTGGGGTGTGGAACATAGCACATGCTCAATAAATATCTGTTGGCCCTCTGCATAAATGGATTAATACATGAGAGAAGACAGATACATTCTTCCCTCCTCCCCCACCCCCCATAAAGCTTATAGCCCATTGTGGGAGACTCAGAGAAGTAAATATTCAAACGGTAAGGGAAGACCTGCAGTGAGAGCAGAACAGTGGACTATGGAGTCCCATTTCTCTTTTAGATTGTGGCAGCCAGAACAATTCTTCCAGAGACAGTGGTTATCTTAATTGAGACCTTAGTGGTGAGTAATAGTTAGCCACCTCATACAAGACAGGGAACTCTGGGTTTCCTGGGGCTGAAAGAGGCCAGGGAAACTGTGCTAGCTAAAAGACTGCTATGATATTTTTCATTGCCTCTTTCTTACCTGACTTAATATTTAGCACCTTAATTTTTACTAGTTTTAAGCTGAGTAAATTAGTTAACTAACTCATAACTATGTAAGTCTGATCTGCGGGTTGCAATTGCCCCTGTTAAGACAATAACTATGAGATTGGTGACAATTATATAGGTCAGAGCTTTGGGTTGTTAACACACTGGGCAACTGCATCCTTAAGGGGAAACTCAAACCAGAGTGCCCTGGGGCTGTGGTCCCAGAGTGCTCACTGCCTTCACTCCTTGCTCTTGTCTTAAAGAATCATTCAGCCCTGGGGAGATTCAGTTGTCTTGGATGGCCATGGCAACTTTGCAGTGGTGGAAACCACCCCCGCCCCACATCCCACTAAACTACAAGAAAGACAAGATTAATAAGGTTAAGCCGTCATTCTTTCCCCAGCTTTGTCAGAAATGCAATTTCATCACACTTTTTAGTTGCAAAATATACACTCCAAGATTTACCTTCAGTTTAAATGTTTCAACACTTTCAGCATGTCCACATTTTCATTTTTGGCTTAATGAAACCAGCAGGAGTGGGAATTATCCCCATTTTACATGGGGTAAGTTGTTTTCCTTCCTTCTGCTGACGGTATCCCACTGGCACCCTTGAAAGCTCACGAAGAATTAATGAATGAGACGCCTCACATTGACAAATACCACATAATGGCACCTGAAGTAGGGCTGTAATCATAATAATGCATTTCCCACAATAGACAGTGGTACTTTTCAGTAATTTCAGGAGCTGTTCAAGACAGATTTCACAGCCAGACTAGGCAAGCACATGCTATTCCTTTTGGACACATAATAATGTGAATTGTAAATTACTTCAGGCCATTAAAATTTGCTTCTGTCCTGCTAAAAGGATATGGAAAACTTTCATTCTCAGTCTTTGGAAAACTGTATCGCTCTTCCAGACTAGTAATATCAACTCATGTGTTAGCAATATGGATCCCAACCTAATCTCTGAGGAAAGATAATTATTTGGTGTGGAATTGGGCAAAAGGTTTGAGGTTTAATATGTTGGCATTAAAAAAAAAACTATGGGTAGAAAATAAGGGTTTCCCCCCCTAAAATTCATATCTAGCCATTTAAAGATAGACTTGAGATTTTAGATAATATTATCACCCTTCCCCATTTCATCTGTGATGAATGTTATGGATTGAATTGTGTCACCTGAATATTCATATATTGAAGTCTTCACAACAGATGTGACTGTATTTGGAGATGAGGGCCTTTAAGGAGGTAGTAAAGGTTAAATAAGGTCATAAAGGTGGGGTCCTGATCCATAGGACAAGTATCTTTATAAGAAAAGGAGGAGACAACCAGATTTTTCTCTTTCTTTCTGTCTCTCTATATCTCTCTGTTTCTCTCTCTCTCTGTTTCTCTCTCCCCTCTCTCTCCTCTCTCCCTTCTCTCCCCTTGTGTGCACAGAGGAAAGGTGATATGAGGACATCTGAAAGCCAGGAAGAGAACTTTCACCAGAAACAACCCTGTGGAACTTTGACCTTGGACTTCTAGTCTCCATCACTGTAAGAAAGTAAATGTCTGTTGTTTAAGTCCCTCAGTTAGTGAGACTGTGTTATGGCAGCCTAAGCAGACTAATACAGTCACATCTACCATGTTTTGCCATGTATAACATGCTCCTGTGTATAGTGAGCACCCACATTTTTAGCCCAAACTTTTAGGAAAAAATCTTTCATTTTAATTTTTTACATTCAATTATTTATTTACTTATATTTAGAAACAAAACCAATGATCATATTCCAGAGTATTATTTTGCATACAGATATCATTACTGCTTTCTAGAATTATACTTTTAACATATAAGTATGAAAAAAGAATTAAAATCATTAATATAGATACAGAATTAGTGCTATCCAAGTACCATGCGCATCCTTATTTTTCTCTCAAAAATTTGGGCCAAAAGGGGCACGTTATATATGGCAAAACACTGTGTGTCATTTACACACGGGCAGATTTTTGTATATCAGTTATATTTCAACAAAGTTGTTAAATATAAAGAGCACCCGAGTTTTGTTTTTCATGTTTATTTTATTCCTACTCCAAAGAATTACAAGCAAATTCCTGGAGTGCTCTCTTCTAACTATTGCAAGGTACATCAGATTTATTGACATGTTGGCCACAGGTAGGGTGGCCAACTGTCTGGTTTTCTTGGGACTGTGACTTTCTGGGATGTGGGAGTTCAGGTGCTGAAACCACAGTTATCCAAAAGACACTGGGACACACCGGGCACTCTGGCACAGACCTGAGCTCTGGATGTCATGACCCCTGGGTAAGTCAGCCGGGCCCCTACCTTGGGAGGCAGGACTGACAATGGAGATTAATCAGTCAGGGTCTTGTTAAGATTGAGCAATCACACCAGTAATTTTAACAGAGAAATTTTAGTGCAAAGAATTGCTAACTTGGTATAGGAATTGTTGACCTGGAAAATGAAAGGGCAAAATAAAATCCCACAAATGTGTCATAGAGTAGCAACTGCAGGAGACAGGTGGCCCTGGGGTTTGCAAACAAAGGAAAAGATTGGAGTTATTGAATCTTCGATGCTTAAGATGCTTAGAGGAGGGGACCTATTTCGCAAGGACTCAGTGTCCTGGAGGGAGTGCTGCCTGGTTGGTATTTACTGTGTCCCAGGAGGGCTGGGGGGGCCCTGAGGCCAGTCATGCAAATGTTGGCGGGAGCGCAAACTGGAACCAATGGCCACTACCAGGATGAAGTGTTATTGCCGGGGTGAAGAAACATTGCTTGAGTGAGGCTAATCAGAGCAGGAATCACTCTGGAAGGAAGTGTTCCTTGTCACTCAAGCCTTGCATCTCCCTGTAGAGCCCCTGCTGGCAGAATCCAAGAGGGAGCAGCAGGCAGAACAGACATTTGGTTTAGAGAGTCCCAGTTATTCATCACAAAGCAGAATATAGAAGGGTTGGTTGGTAATTGACAGACTACCTTAGTAACTGGCCCCATGGTAAGATTAATGAAGCACAGGAAAGGTGTTCAAAGGCCCTGGACAGCACAGATATGATAAACATCCACTACAAAGTGATGAGCTGTCACAACTCCTGTGAACTTTACTCCAGGAGCAGAGAGATAAGGCACCCTTGGCCATCAGTTAAAAATGCTGTGGAAAGTGGAGCAGCTGGTTAGAAGCTGAGGGAACGCAGAGCAGCAGCAAGAAATGACCCTTGACAGCAGAGAGGAGGCAGGAATCAAAAAACTTAGTATAACTGAGGATGTTACTTGTGGAGGCAGGTAGCCTGTTATTTCAATAATTGCTCAAAGTGACTGGCAGGGGAGAAAGGTACCACGCTAATTAATCTATTGGATGTTCCAAGTCATGTCGTTTCATCATTAAAACAGTGCCAGAATGGAGGGATTATTTGCTATTTTATGGAAGAGGAAAGAAAAGCATAAAGAAGTGAGTTAATCTTATCACCTCAATAAGTAATTTGTGGAGCAGGAATTTGATTCTAGTTTTGTCTGGCTTTAAATATTTGCCCCAATATTATCATGAGGACTCTCGGTACATGTTACTTAAGATGAATAACTCATTGGCTTAATAGATACTTTTGACAGTGGGCTTGAAAGAACAGCAAGGTACCATTCTGCACCTTCTCCTATTTCTCCCATTCCATAGTAGGGAGGGATCCTGGTCGGAACAAGGGCAACACTGGAGGCACCATCAAAATACAGATAATGAGAAAAAGAAAAATCCTATGAGGGAACAGAAGAACTCCCCCTTTTGCATTCTAGGTCATCGGATATGAGACTCTGGGCTGGAGGTGTGAAATGACAGACTCCTCCTGGAGGACCGAGGCCATAATTTTGCAGGGACGGGAAGTGTCTTCTCTTAATCTTTTCTCTTCTCTTAATTGGCTATATTAGACAGGGGCCCATTTGTCTTCTGCAAAGGAAGTAGAAACTAGGAAACTAAGGCTAGGTTGGATTGGGCCCTAAGGCACTGGCTTTGGGAGACCTGGTTCTGCAAAATTTTCTGGGTTCTAGGTAAAGGTGACTTTGAAGTATCTCCACTGACCAATCCAATCCACTATGACAGGTGAGCCTCCCTGCATCGTTAGGAGGGCCACCTGGCTGAAGTACACAGGATCCTTAGGGTGGTGGCAGATGCTGAGGAGAGTTTGGATTCAGAGAAGAAGGATTCACTACCATGCCTGCTAAACTCCATTTAAGAAATCAGGAAAGGGTGAAATACATTTTAGAACATTGTCCCAACCATGAATTTGGGTACTAAATGAGAAAGATTCAGCTAGATGGAAAATTCATGGATATGGAATGTTTTAATTAATAATGGCACAAGAGAACTAAGGACAGATAATAACTTGCTTTGACTGGCAGAACACATTAATTTCTGCCATGTTATTTCTTATGTAATATTCCTGACTTCTCTCCCTGACCAGTTCACTCCTCCCATTAAATACACCTGAGTAGAGAGTTTAGTACAAAGATAAGATTGTTTGGACACTGGCTGCTTCATCTCCTTTTCCTCTTGGGAGCTGGTCTGTCCACCAACATCAAATGTTCTCCATCACTTGCTGTCGTGTGGTAGCTTAGCCAGGATGTGCTGTACTTGTGGTTTGGGCCTGGGGCCAGGAGTCCTGCAGTGGCTCGGGAGTCAGTCTAGTTTGGGGATTCAGCACTAGAAAGCTGCTTGTACTAGACATAGGCCATGATATCCAGTATCACCCTTATCAGCAATATTGGTAGATTTTGCATACCTATCTGCCTTGCTACTTTGTCTTAGTTTTAAATTGGTTCATAACTTGCCAAGGACAAGAGGCAAGACTTATCAAATCCCCTTAAAATAAAGCAATTTCAAAAACCCACAAATTCTTTTTCTGGGGTTTACTTTGAGATGATTTTTTTTAGTAAACTTATACCAGGAATAGTAAAAAGAAAAAAAAAACCGAAAAGAAAAATATTTTTTTTTTCTGGACCGTGTATATAATTAATTTTTAAATAGCCCTACATAGTTTTTAAATTTTTTATTCAATATTCAGAACTCTAACCTGCATGTTAAGAACTGATTCATAGCTCGTTACAATATTGTATTGTTTCTAGACAATGAAAACTGTATACCAACTATTATATTACCAGCTCATAGGTCTTTAAAACCTTCTGGACAAGCCAAGATTTGGTTAATTCTTTTCTTAATGAATGCATTTAATAGTTATCAATATTTTAAAGGGCCTATGATCTAGTGTAGATTATGCAAAACTAGAGGGGTTTTGTTCTTTTGTAGTTTCTTAAACATTTTATATATTTGCAAGAAGTATATTTTAAAAAATCAGCCACCATTTCATTGTCCAGAGGTGATCAGTACTGAAATATATTTCAGTATTGAAATATATTCAATATTCAGTGACCAGTATTGAAATATATTTTCATAGCCTATACTTGATGTAATGAACAAACAACACACACACATACACTCACACCTCTCTCTTATTTCTCGGAGGAAGAAATTGAGTCCCAGAGAGGTTGTAACTGGACTAAATTAACCTTGTTGTCAATGGGAGAGAAAAATCAGAGCTCTTACACCAGTTTTAGAAATGGCTCAAGAAATCTTTCCTTGTGAAATACCTTTAAATGTCAGAGGATCAGTGAATTGGCATTAGCTTTTTAAGAGTGTCTGAAAGTTTGTTTTGACTCCTCATTAGAATGATAAACACCAGAAGCCAAAAGTTTACTTAGTGAAGGCGCTGGGAGAGAAAGGTAAACCCTACCACATGAACACATTCTGGGGAACAGGTGGTAAGTGTGCTGGTTACTATAAAAGACAACCTGCAATGGTACTGCCATTTCTCAAAAGAATGAAGGAGTAGAGGAAACTGAGACTAAATTAGACCAACTGGGAGACTATATCTTTTTTTTTTAAATCATCAGGTTACATTCTTTTTTAAAGTTTATTTATTTTTATTTATTTAAGATTTTATTTATTTATTTTTAGAGAGGGAAGGGAGGGAGAAAGAGAGAGAGAGAAACATCAATGTGCGGTTGCTGGGGGCCGTGGCCTGCAGCCCAGGCATGTACCCTGACTGGGAATCAGACCTACGATGCTTTGGTTGGCAGTCTACTCTCAATCCACTGAGCTACGCCAGCCAGGGCAGGAAGATTATATCTTAAAGGACATCTGATAGAGAATTTCATGTGGGAAATGTGCTACTGACAGAAGTAGAACATCTTATAATTTTTATATTTCAGCTGGATCAGGATATAGAAAATTGCCATGCTTGAGTGTGGTCACAGGCTGCTAAGGTACACCATGTATCCACAGCCCCTGTCCCTACAGTCTGCTTCCTCACCACGTGGAGGGGTGAGTCTAATTTCACTCTGATAGTTCTGGGCGAAGAGTCCTAGATAAAGAGGAAGAAACACAGATGCATCACAATGCAATTGCATTGGGTATGTTTTTCCTATAGATTTCAATGTGCTTTTTAAGTCTTGCATTACTTTATCACTGTAACTTGGTTTTAAATAGGCAGTGTTTCAAATATATTTGAGATCTTCATAATGGTTCTTTATAAACCTTAATTTGAATATTAAGGGCAGGCCACATTCATTTTCTGGAGGCCGAGAGCTGCTCCAAACATTATTCTAAGAGTTATCTGCTTGTGTGACCCTGTGCGGTGGGTGTAGTGTTTGCTGGGTTCATCAGGCAGAATTATTCTTTTCCTACAGGGTCACAGCATCTACAATGGACATTTTGAAATAATGCAATAAAAAGTGGATTGAATAATCTGTTGCAAAATACAATGGAGAATGCCATCATGATCACAGACATAATTATGAAAAGTACCACTTAGTTTTCAAATAACATTTATAAAAGAAATGCATATTCATTATAGATTGGGGAACAGAGAAGAAAAGTCAGATCACTCATGGATCGCCACCAGTACAACTGGGTATGTGTAGAACTTTCTAAGGATACACACACATACACACATTCAAATAAACATACAAAACTTAGTTCATGGTCCATACTGTTTATACCATTTTAACTCATCTTCATAATATGAATATTTGTCCATGTCATCAGCTATTCTTTCATCATCTTTATGTCTCTGTGAGATTTAGACTGTACACCTCTAAGTTGTTTCTCTTCTTTATAAATAATCCTGTTTCTAACATCTTTATTAATAAGTGATTGTTTTTATCTCTGATTATTCCTTCACAATAAGTCTCTAGAAGCAGTATCAGGAAAACAAACATTATATAGATTTGTAGGAATTTTGATGCATATTGGTGTGTTCTCTATTGAAAAGAACATTAATTGCTAACATTTCCACCAAGGGCATGTAAATATCCACTGTCTCTGAACTTCATGAAGTGTTATCATAAAAATAATTACATATATGATGGGCTAAAAAGCGTGTTGAAAGTCCCTTTCTTTAACTTGCCCATAAGTTGAACTCTAAATATTTTCATTGTTCATGTACATTTTATTTTTTGTTCATCAGCTTTTCTAATTTTGCCAATTTTCTTATTGGCATATGCATCTCCTTCTCCCATGGAAGAGCATTTTATGTCTGTTTTAGAAATCATGACCCCTTGTCTGGTATTTATGGTGTACCCATTCCCTTCTAGTTTATGCTTTTCAGATTTTGCTTTTTGACAACTTCTGTTACATAAACATTTAACATTTGTATGTGATCAAGCCCATCAGTCGCTCACTTTACATTCTCATTATTTCTTTGCTTGGAAATGCTTTCTCCACTTGGAGAAAGAGTTTGATCTGGAACAACACATAAAATGCTGTTTCACAACTATTTTTAGCAGTCCTCTTCTGGAAGGGCACGTGTGGGAAGTAAGCAAGGTGACAGCAGAGAGGGCCAGGGCACAGTGGGGAGCCGAGGAGTGGTTGCTGATGAGACTTTCACTTCTGATTATGCTTGCAAGGCTTTTCGCCTTCCTACTAGCTACAAGCAGTGAAGACTGATGAAAGGAAGGAAGAAGGAATCAGTGCACTCTGAAGAGCCCTGCCTTGAGAGGACTGGGAGGAAGGTGGCATCTGTCAAAACTGTGTCCTCTGTCTGGCAAGCCTTGGGTGCCATCCTTTTCAGGGACCCCGGGATCCTTGATGGCCCATGGAGAATCAAAACACAGGCTCAGTTGTTTAATTCACAATAAAAGATACAGCACGAATGTGAGCTTTCATGTGATTGGGGGACAACTGCTCAAGAATGGAATAGAGGCGATCAACAAGAAGGAGCTGAGAGGCCTGTGTGCTCTGGAATGTGTCTCAAGGCAGCCAGGATCTGTGCCTCACCCGCCGCCCCAACCCCACCATGAGGCTGGTCTTGCCATCCCAATCAATGCCACAACACTGTCAAGACACGTAATTCTTGATCTTGGCTGTTGTGATCAGAGCTCTTTGTGCTGTGGGTGTTATTCTTGGGATTGTACATATAGTCAGCAGAGAAAATGAGAATTGGAGCAAAGAACAATGGTGAAGAGTAAATATGTCACCTTTAATTTCCCTTAAATGGCTGAAGTCCTGGAAAATTATTTAACGGAATTCTGCTCTACTGTGAGAGCAAGTGGAAGCCCTTGATGTGGAAGACTGTCTTCTTGTTTCTGCTGCTTTGCATGAGGGTGAGGCAGAAGGTTCAGAATGGCTAGGGACAGGGAAGGAAGTAGGGAGAATGCTCCTGTCTATAGCAACCAGAATCTGATATTAAATATAAAAACGTTCTTCAGGTATTGGTATCAGTTCATTTATCTGGCTCTGCAGATGACAGATCTTTACTGAAATTGGAATGTATGTTTGGGACAGGATGATTCAAACTACAGACTCCTGGAGAGTGATCAATTCACCTTGGGCATTTCTTCAGAGGTATGTCCAAGAGAAGACAGCTCTCCAGCCTCTGGGCTCTTGTGTGAACAGGTGTGGCCATCCCAGGGTGTGTGTCAGTGGGGATTCCTCACTATATTCCATAATAGTCTTCTTGACTCCTAATTCAAATCCCTACTCCGGTCAAGCCCAGCACTTTGAGTGAGGGAGGCAGTAAGCCTGGAAGCAGACTTGTGCAGGGCACCAAAGGTAAGCACATGCCTTTTTCTCTCAGAAGTATCAATTGAAGAGTAGAAAGATAAGACATGCAACTACATAATTTATTACAGATATTGATTTGACCTGAGGATGTGGGAGAAATTGTAGGTCAGCAGAATCCAAAAACTCTCGAAGAATGTAGAGTCTTGAGCTTCTTCATACATAATTTATCTTCTCCACCTTTATGTCTTCATTCTTTTCTGTGGCTCAGAACCTCCATTGTCTTCCCTGACCTGTCTCCATGGGGCTGATTAGACTGTTAGAACTTTGTCTCTCATTACTGTTCATTTAATTCATATGTAGATTATTTATTATTTTATTGCCACAAGGTAAGAGCCCTACTATCATGACAACATAGAATGGAGTAAACACACTCTAAATGGGCCCTAGACCTATAACCTATTTAGTGTTCCACTATTCTTTTTTTTCATCCTCATCTGAGGATATGTTTATTAATTTTAGGGAGAGAGAAAGGGAGGGAGAGAGAGACAAAGAAAGAGAGAAAAACATTAACATGAGAAAGAAACATTGTTTGGTTGCCTCTCGTATGTGCCCCAACCAGAAATCAAACTACGATGTGGGTATGTGCCCTGACTGGGAATTGAACCTGTGGTCTTTTGGTTTTCAACAAAACTAAGCCACCTAGCCAGGGCAGTGTTTCACTATTCTTGTCTCATCTTCCTTGTTTTTGTGATCCTAAGAATGCAAACTACTTCCCGATTCTTTCTCTCCTTGTTTTGTCTCTCTGTCTTGACATAAACTTGGCTCACCTGTACAATTTCCTTTAAAATTGCCCCTTTACCTCTTCAACATCTTCTACTCCCCACCACTGAAGGGTAGATAATTTCTCCTCATACTTTGCTTCATAATGGGATCATCCTTAAGAAGTGAGACCCATGCTTCTGTGTGTTTGCAGGCCTCCACATGGTTTCAATGGGAGGCCTGATGACTTGAGAGCCAGTGGACCAGAGCCTTGCTACTTAAACTGTGCACCTCTAACCAGCAGGATGGACATTGCTGGAGTTTGTTAGGGTGGCAGAATCTCAGGCTCCATCCCCATTCTACAGAGTCCAGATCTGTAGTGAAAAGGCAAAAGATTTATACGCTCAGAAGAGAAATCAGAGTCCAAATCTGTAGTTAAATTAGATCCTTGGAGGAGTCATATGGGCATTGACATTTGAGAGGATGAAAGACCCTCTAGTCAATATATCACAATCAAGTGTCTTCCTGACTATCCTTCAACCAAAGAACAACAGGAACACACCTGAGTCAAACAAGGTTAGGCATGTTTAGCTTGTTACCATGTGAGAAGGTACATGTCAGAGGAACCATGGAACATGTAGGGAAGAGGGAGCCAGGGGAGGCTTATTATAGGAGTTGGATTTGTGTTTTGTGGTTTAAGAGCAGTGGGCTGGGACCCACTTTAATCCTCCCCATATCTAACTGAAAAGGACCAAGACACAATCACCAAATTGTTTCCCCCTAACCTTCCCCATAACACAGAATCCAGAAGTAGTCTCTGCTTTCCTGAATTCCTCCTAAAGAAAAAGGCATTTTGGCATGTGCCTTATGCTGGGCAGGGAGAAGAACCTTGATGAATATCAGCAGTTCCGTACTGCTATAGCATGCAACTAACAGGCAGCTGTATCACACTGTGGACTTGCACTGAGCTGTGTAAGATTAGGTGGTATAAAAGGTGTTTTGTAGCAATAACTTGAGACATTAAACACTGCTCCTGACCGCTCTTGTGCTGACTGGGAATGTCTGGGCTCCAAGGAGACCTTGTCAACCTGAGCCAACACTGCTGAACAAGCTGGCAGCCTCACTGTCTCCCCTGGCTCCCAGGAGAGCAGAGGGCTGGTGGCGAGGGCTCAGAAGTGGCAGGGAGAGGAATGAGGAGGTGCTAATCATTGCATAGGAAGTCTCGGTGATGCAAGGTGAACTAGTTCTAGAAACCTGATGTACAATATTGTGCCGACAGTTAACAAAATAGCATTGTACACTTAAAAATTGAAGAGGGTAGATCTCATTGTGTTTTTTAATACAATAAAATTACAACAAAAATAAAGTGATTTGGGAAGAAGGGGAGAGGTCTTTCGGAAGAGGAGGTTGTGGATGGTGTTCTGAGAGCTTCCAAATGTGGGGAGTTGCCCTTTTTCTCTCTTTCCCAAGGGAGGAGCCACTGTACATCTTTCCTCTAAAGACTGTGCTGTTTCTGAACTTAGGGCCAGAGGTCTGGTCTCCCCTGGAGTTGTGCGGTGGCAGTGCCTGCAGACAGGTTCTGAAGGCATCAGAGAAGTCCTGTAGAAGGTGGCAAAGTGGAGGAGCTGGGTAGTTGAGGGGTCCCATCTCCTATCTATTGTCTGCAGGTACTAGGTCACAAGACAGCAAATGCTAAGCTTCCCATGGAGACAGATTAGCGAGGGCTGGTCTAGACCTCCAAGCCATCCCCACTGAATCTCCAGAAAGACAAAAGAGTTCCATACAGAGGGCTGTGGATGGACCCACTGCTAGGAACAAAGAGTTAGCCACACCACGTCACCCACTGAGACCCTCAAGGTCAGGAGGTGTCATAAGCAGTCCCAATAAAGGGTTTGGTCTAAGTTGCCTCCATAAAATATTATACCAGCCAAGAGCCCCAACCTTGACACCCTGGGTCTCTGCCGCTGGACATCGTCTGGAGCACGTGCCATGCTCCAGACATGCAGGCTCGTCTCTCCCACAGAGGCCAGATCCCCTCCCCTCGTTACTGGTAACAAAATAAATAAGACAGAAGCCCAGGAGGAGAGGGAGGAGATGAGAAACCTTCAGAGTGAGCAGCTATTAACGATGGAGAAAGACGGCTGCTTTTGCAGCAGGTACAGCAATCCCACAGCTGCGCCAATCGCTGCCACCTAGTCCTGCTGAGATTCATTCTCAGCTCGTTATCAAGTCCAATCCACAAGGTTTGTACAGAGTCACCAGAATCACTTAGTTAGCCTTCAGGCTAATGAATTATCTAATGATCAAACACATATTTTCTTTATATTGCCAACAAGTCTGTATGTGTGTGGGGGTTTTGTTTCGTCAAAAATCTTGCTGAAATCAAGGCCCAGTGTCCCAAGAGAAAGCTCTATGGTTGACATATTATTAACCCAACTGGCCCTAACCTTTTCTAAGTGCTTACAGAGCACTTCAAGTCTATCTTATCAAGGGCTTATATAGTGATGAGTATAGCTACGACTACTGAATTTTGCTGTAGTATTCTGGGCACTTCACAATGATCTAATTTTATTCACTGTCAGACTTCTACGTGAGGACAGAGTCTCAGACACTCTTGGTAAATACTCAGGCAGGCTCAGAGACTCAGACCAGGGTTGGGCAAGTGCTTTTGTTATTGTTTAAATTGAGAAAATGTTTAGCTTCTGTTGGATTTCTGCTTCTGAGACACTGTGCTCTCTGCCCAGTGGAACCTTCTTTTCTGTCTGTTCACTATGGTCAGCCGGGGAGTTGTTCTGACTCCAGCTATGCACACTGGGAAATTAAAAGAAAGTGGTAAGCAGCAGTCAATTTTTATCTGATTCTGTGTGATGTGTAACCTTTCACATTATTCTAATGAAAGTATTTATGATCACAGCCTTCTGTGGACTTTCAAAAGGCGGTTGCAGTAAAATTACTGCCTGTATTTAGATGGAGTCTTTAACTCAGAATTGTGTAATCACGTACCAGGTCTAAAGAGAAACTGACGCAAAGTTCTCTCCCCCGTCTAAGAACTCAACTTTGGTACTAATGTTTTATGTCCACACTGTACTAAAATCTGTAAAATTCTAGGTAAAAGAACAAGATGTCCAAAAGAGAGAAAAAAAAGGAAAGACAGATCATCTTTCTGGGAATATTTTCCTCTGGATGAGGTTTACCGCCTAATCTTGTTTCTCCAAAAGGATTGAGATACTGCCGCCAGGGCTTACCTGAACAAACTCTCTGAGCCTTTTAAAGTGATCCCTTCAGTTTGAACTTACCCTTTCTAAAGAATCAGCACCTTCTGCCTCAGTTTCCTGGAAGCTGATGTGTCCCTGTGTCCGATATTATTGGGCTGGCGCGACCATCTGCATCGCTTCCATAGTTGTTAACTTCGCACAGGTGTGTGTTCTACAGTAGCATCTAAACAGCAAATTGTAACCACTTGCGCAACATCATTCGATTAGTTGCTTTCAGAATAGCTTAAGAACAGAAGCAAACTCACCTTGTCTTCCTCATTTTGTCCATTTGTGCTGGCTGTCAGAGCTGTCCTGAATTTTTCAACAAGATTGATTGATCTGCCTCCCAGACTTGTGTTAGATGCGATCCCATCAGTTATACCCTTCATGACGTTTCCAGGTGCTTGGTGATTGGCCAGACATGCCCTGTGGGTGCTTATTTCCTCAGCTTACATATCCCTCTAGAAAGGCCAAGCTCACAATTAATAATTCCAAAGGCCTTGGGCACCTGAGACAGTTGGCATTATGTGAAATGAAATGTATTTTTAGCCTTTTCTCATTAATTCTCACAGGGGAACTGCAATGGTTTTCCCTGAATGCTTTTGGTAAACACTGAGATCATATTTTTCTTCTAAGTTCTGCTTTTTAAGAGGAAGCTGAGCAACTAGAGTAAGACCCAGAAGCCTGAATCACAACCTCTAATTTAATATTTTCAAAGTGCTATCTCTTCATTTAAAATGGAGTCACAAATCCATATTTCTTCTCTCTTTTTTTCCTCCTAAGTTTGACAAGAATGGCTCTCTCTAAACTCAGCCAGCAGCAAGCCAAAGGTCCTAAAGGAAATTATAGTGAGAGCAGGAGGGGTAGTGTGACAGTTATCAGCTCACAATATGACAAGAGCATCCATCACATCTGCTTTTAGGCCCAGGGTCCAGGGAGTGGAAAAAAAAACAATAAAGAAAATACGAGTGCAGAGGGCTTGATGGACGTATCAGTAAGCTCAGCGGTTGTTAACCTCTGACTGGGACCCTGTCCTCTTTGCACTCCTCACACCTGAAGTTGTCATCAGGTTCCTCTCGGACCCAAGGGAGCTGCAAAGCCCTGCTCTACCAGTAGTTCTTTGGTTCTCCTTTATTATGATCCCTTTTTTATATTTAGTTTTTTTTTGCTTAAGAACTTGACATGCTGTTTAATCATCAAATAGTTATCAAAGGATATGCTGTTATGATGAAATTTTTTCCATTTTAATCTTTAAAAATGTTTAAATTGTGGTAAAAAAATCCCCACAACATAAAATTTTACCACCTTACTTTTTTCAAGCACACACTTCAGTAGTATCAATATATTTACATTGCTATGCAATGGATCTCTAGAACTTTTTCATCTTGCAAAACTGATTGCCCTGCTTCATCTTGCAAACCAATTGCCTGATTCATCTTGCAAAAACTCTATACCCACTGAACAGCAGCCCCCCATTTCCCTCTCCCCCAGCCTCTGGCAACCACCATTCTACTTTTCATTTGTATGAGTTTGACTACTTTAGATAGCTTATATAGATGGATTTATACAGAATTGTCTTTGGGGACTAACTTATTTTACTCATCATAATGTTCTCAACATTCACCCGTGTGGTAGCATGTGACAGAATTTCCTTTTTAAGGCTAAATAATATTTCATTATATGTATACCCTGCATTATCTTTATCCATCTATTAGTGGACATTTGAGTTGCTTCCATTTCTTGGCTATTGTAAATAATGCTGCAATGAACATAAGTGTGTCCTTTGAGTTCTTTTTTGCACAGATGTATTGCAAACGTTCAGGGGGCCATCTATAGCTAGAACCCTTTTAGAATGCCTCCTCAGTTGCTAGCCTA
This sequence comes from Phyllostomus discolor, assembly GCF_004126475.2. Lineage (NCBI taxonomy): Eukaryota > Metazoa > Chordata > Mammalia > Chiroptera > Phyllostomidae > Phyllostomus > Phyllostomus discolor. The sequence continues at coordinate 25,567,448 of NC_040905.2, forward strand.
TGTCTCTTATGCCTTAAACATAATATTTAGAAATTTATGCAAAATAACTTGTGCTAGAAAGGATCCATAAGTGAACGGGGTTAAAAAGCCAAGACAAAACATATGGTTCCAAGGAATCTTTTGCCTGGTTGAAAAAAACAAAAGACAGTTGAGGAGAAACTAAATATATTTGCGGGTTGCATATTTTCGGAAGAATTTGGGTCTACACGGATGAAGAGCACAGGGTGAGGCAGGGAGACAAGGAGGTGCCACGGTTCTGACAAAGCCCTCCCAACTGGGGAGCACGATTTCACTTCTCAGGAGTGTTGGTTAAAAACAAAGTACAATTGTTTAATATTGCAGCTGCCAGTGGCAGTGGGGCAAGCAACAAGCTCATCAAAAAAAAAGTAAAGAAAAAGCTAAGGAATTACATGTCCAAGCAAGGCTTTGAAAAGCTCCAACATATTTTGAGGAGTCTGGAAGGCCATGCTCATATAGAAGGCTATGTGCATGCTGAGAATGTACTTGAAAGCTTTATGTTCTGACCTCTGGATAATTTTGAGGTTCTTTGTAAACAGAAAGTGAAAGCTAAGATAGAATTGCAAACTGTCTGTCCAAGGAATGTGCTAGCACACACAACGCACACCAGCCCCTTGGCAAAATCCAGGAAACTTGTTCATTCCAGAAAGTTGAAGAAACCTCTGTGTAATCATTAGCTGACCACTAAGCTCACCAAGGAGGATGTCACTGGCTATAAGTGGCTAAGAATCAGACTTTAAGTAGTTCAGGAAAGTCACTGACAAAGCAATAGCAGCAGAAAAATAACAACAACTAAGAGCAGTTTTTGGAAGTTTTTTCAAAGAGCAAAGGCCCGAAAAAAGGTAATAAATATATATTTAGGTCAATGGTAGTGTTTAACCTAAATCCTGCTTTCTATGTGCAATTCTTAGCATTTTTCTATAGCGAGGCAGGCAAGGGATGCCAAAACTTCTCCTAAAGACTTTTTAACCTTTTAAGATAGCATCCTTACTTTCTTTACCACTGTGGTAGGTTGGAATATTGCCTCTAATTCCTCACTATCTTGTTATCAATTATGTACTCACATTATCTACCATAAAAGTTTGCAGTGCCCTTTCACGGTGGGCACAGCATATATTTTTGCCCCATCAGTATCGGCCTTGACCACGAGATTTGTATTATTCAGTGAGATGAGACATGAGCTGAAGGCTTACATATACCGAAGTTATCTTGTTTTGCTTCCTTGCACTTCTGCCATTCACCATGAGAAGAACATGCCCTGGGTGACACTGGCCCAAAGACAAGGAAGAGATTAATGGCACAGACCTGAATTCAACCTGCAGGCTAGAGGCAAGCTCAGCTCACTAACAGGCTAAATTGAGCCATCCTAACCAATCTGTAAAAATACAGGGAAAAAATAAATGCTGTTATAAGCCACTGAATTTGAAGGTGCTTCATGACATGGTATTATTTCAGCAATAGCTAACCAATATGATCACTAATTTAGAAAACAACAATGTTCTTATGACACACACATATTAACTTTTGACAACTTATCAGACGTTTGCACTGATTTTAGTTTTTCACTCGAGTATTTAAACTGGAACTGTTTGGAAGTCAAGGAGAACATCTATTTGAAGAGTAGGGTTTCAGCAAATATAGGACACCAAATTAATGCCCAATAAAAAACTTACTGACAGCAAAGTATAAAACTTTCCTTTATGACCATTCTGCTTCTTACATCAGTTTAGTTGATAATTAGTAGTAAATTTCTTTACCCGTTCAGTAGTTGCAGTCTCAGTAAATAGTGTAACTAAGAAAGAACTCTTTTGACACAAAATCTCAAAGGACATTTTAGGTTTGATGAGGTCTCACATTGTAACTAATTAGCATCCCTGTACAAGGCCAATGCTAGAATATAGAATAACATTCCACATTTTTTCCCATTTATGCTTCTTAGCCAGAGAATGGATCACCCCTTGGGTCTGACTCACAGTTATTTGCCAAACTCCACTTTACCTGTTGGGGACAAGTGGGCATGTTTCTTTATTGAACCATTAGCTAAGAATGGAGTCCTGGGAAATAAGGATTATAAAGCTTCAGTTGTATTAAGGAAAAAATGGTGTGGAAAAAGTTTACCTACTTTTTTAAAAAGGATGCTTTGTCATCAAATTGGTTTTTGCCTCTCTTGAAATATTGCTTCATTCTCTGTTTCACACCAGCTTTTTAAGCAGAAAAAGCATTTATTAAATTAATAACAGTGGATGTGCAAAAAGAAACTTTGGTGTGATCCAAAGGGACTGAGTAAATAACAATTATCTGTTGTGATATAAGAAGGTGGTGGGATTTGAGTGGATTTGGGACAAGGGTTGTAAAAGCTCTTCATATATATGTATATATTTAGATTTTCTATTTTGAATCCTGTGACTTCATTTCTTCTTTAAAAATTATATATAATCTGATATAAAATATATAATGTAGGATAGAAACTAAATTTGGTAGCCCAGTCAAGTTTAATATGTTTACATGATTTATATAATTCTATGTCCATAACATAACAGATAGTATCTTATGAGTTAGGATATATTAGCTGAAAGTAATAATTTTTAGGTGAGGCGAAATCTTGACCCTGAAAACCATATGTAATGTACACTTATTCTGACATTGCTGTTCATAATTATTGGTTCATTTAAGGTGATGGTATAATTGATTTTAAATGCTATGCTGTTATTATTGGAAAAGAAAGCTAATAAGAAAACAAAGGGCTGATATACTCAATTGCATTGACAAGCAACTGGTTGATTATTATTTTTGTAAAAAGGAGGCATAGAGATATGAAGCCAATTGGAACTCTATATGCAGTGAAATTCTTCACATCGTTGTTAAGCAGCTTAGTTACTAGTTACTTGAGGTTTTATCAGTTGGTGTCAGTTTTTATCATTTTGTAAAAATAAGCTTTGGAGAAGTCCAATTTCAGAAAACATCCTAAACTTGAAATCCAAATTTTCAATCTGTAGGCACTCGCAGAAGTATCTAATTTAATTTCCAGTTCTTATAATTTCAAGATACATTTTGAACACCCAGCTTTATCTTCACATGGGCAGGTGCAGGGGTTGGAGGGGTTGGTTATCTCTGAGGAAGTTGTGGTCAGAATTAATTAGTTAATGGGTGAGGAGTGCTTTCTCTGTGTGTCAACTGCCATTGATTATGAGCTAAGGTTATAAAAAAGGAGATATATACATATATATATATATATAAATTTATAGCTATATATAGTTATTTCTTCGTTAAGAACTTGAGGACCCCGCTCCTTCATCCTTATCCAATTAATTTCACCACTACATTAATGATCTGCTTGTAGGAGATTTATATTTTTAATGACTTAGAAGATTAATTTGGAAGAACAGGTTATGTTACTTTTTTGGTTGAGTAGATAGAAAATGAGGTCAGCTATCGAAGTCCTGGCTGGCTCAGTGCTGTGCCCTCTGAACTCAAGAGGCTATATTCTCAGTCTGAGGGGTCCCAATCTTCCTCAATTCTCTGGGGATGCAGGAGGTCGTCCATTACCATTATCTCAGCTCTACAGCATCGGCTCAGACAGAATGAGAGAACAGCTTGAAGGTCTATATCCGTTTTCTGTGTCCCTTCTTTCCTCAGGCACTCATTTACTTAAATTGCAGAATTGGCAGTGACTTTTCAATTTGAGAAAGCTAATCGAATGTAGTCTCATGAGCTGCAGGACCTGCGGCGCTCCAGGGGCATCCCTGTGAACTCCACTGGGATTTTACAGCCAATGTGTGCAGACACGGGCCCAGTGCGCCAGGGAAGAGGGAATTCAGTGGAGTTGCTCTCCTTGAAATTTTGACTTGGGATCATTACTAAAAGAGGTCTGATAGGCCACTACTGAAACCCAATATTAATAATATTGATGATAATATTGAAGGTAATGGTGATAATATTAAAGACAAGAGAGCTACTAAGAAGGTAACACTGGAGCTTGTAGCAGGGGCGTAGTTAGCTCCAGCTACTGTAACAAAAGACCATAGGCTGGGTGGTTTAAACAACAGACATTGATTTCTTACAGTTCTGGAGGCTGCAAGTCCTAGAACAGGGTGCCAGCATGATTAGGTTGTGGGGAGGGCCCGCTTCCAGGTTGAATGCTTTGTATCTTCATGTGGTTGAAAGAGAGCTGGCTAGTGTGCTGACCTCTTCTTAAAAGGGTAGGAGTTTCATCATGTGAGTGCCACCTTCACGCCCTAATTACCTCCCAAAGTCCCCACTCTCCTTTACATATCACCATGGAGTTAGGGATTGACCACATGAATTTGGGGAGGATACATATGTCTAGTCCACTGTAAGCAGGAAAAGCAATAGCAGCTTGTTCAAAATCCCAAATGGTACCTTATAAGCAGACACACAGGCCCATGCAGACACATGAATACATGCAAGACACAATAGATGATTTCGTGGAAGTGAGGACAGGAGTTCAGTAATGGGACCATCCAGCGGGCAGCTCTAACGATGGAAATGTATGCATCCACAGCTCTTCTAATGATATGATACTGATCATGACAGACTTAACATTTTCTTCAGCTTGGATAAACTTCAGACATATTTCTTCCTAACTCTAGGCCCTTAACCTCCCTTTTCTGAAAGCATTTTCTTTAGAAACTTGCAGTTGTAAATTCTTTCTTTGCACCTCAAAATGTATGTAAAACTTCCCCCAGCTTCTTGCTTGTTTTACAGCTCAGGAAATGTCTTTTTCTCAAGAACCTGAGGAGCCATATTACTATAGTAGGCAGCTAGTTAGGTATTGATGAAAGAGAAGGGGATCAGATACCTGACTGAGCCAGATTAACTAGGAAGCTGAAGCTCCCAGGCACTCCGTTCTAGCTCACCGTTTAGGAGTAATAATAAATTCAATAATAATATATACATTTTATCAAATATTTAACATGTGCCAAATTTCTTATGTATGTTCTTTTTATTAATTACCCTGACAACATTATAAGGTAGGTTCTATTTTTATCTTAGTTATTAAAACCCAGGATGGTGTCACTTTCAAGCTCACATGGTATGTGAGTAGCAGACCAAGATTTCAATTCATGTCTACTGAATCCAGAAACATCAACTTTTAACCACCTCACTGTTCTGCCCTTCATACCAGTTGAACACTTTGCTTACCTGGACATGAAGCTCTAAAAAAGAATCAAAGGAGGAGCTACTTCTATGGGGGATAGGAAAGCTGTGGGAAGTCACCTTCTTGGATTAACTGGATTAATGCAGACACCATTTACAAGAAGGGACATGGATGTGGGTGGGTTTGTTGTGTTTGTGCATTTATATAACTAAATTTTTTAATCAAACATCTTGATTTTGTGCGTCTAAATAGCATAGTTTTTATGAGCATACTTACCATTATAGCCCTAAAAGGAATAAAGTTAGAAACTTTTCAGGGACCATATCCTTCCAGCATAGTCTGATTTCTAGGCCAATGACATTTTTCAAGAAGTTATGTTTTTGACCTACGCTCATCCAAACTCAAATTATTCCATAACGGTTTCATGTTCTTGCTAAGGTGTCCATATTTCTCCCTAAAGCGCTCGATAGTTATGCTCTTTCCTGATTGATGTCTTGCCTTTTATCAACCAGACTAAGTGAGAGACAAGATGGATTGGAGCAGAGTTCATTCTCCAGCTAGATGTGGCTCTGTGAGACATAAAATGCCAGTGCTTAACATTGTTCCAAATTCTGCAAGTTTACTTGCTTTGGAGAAACATGGGATTAACACTTGCATGGTTTGTCTTTGAACACACATCAAACTGTTTGAATAATTTAAAAATAAAATTCACACACCTATCTATTCAAAGCCCTTAATATAAAGTTTGAAATAGGCTGAACAAGGAAAATATTTATACTAAGCCCTTTACTTTTTTCTAGTCATGCACTTTTCACTTCCTGGCCTTTGTACTTAATGACCTTCCCACCACGCGCCCATCTCCACACACACACACACACACACACACACACACACACACTTACAACGTTCTTCTCTATTTGCTAGGTGAACTAGTTATTCTTCAGGCCTTGTCAAGACCATTTTCTGTATTATTCTTCTCTCTCCTGCCCTCCACCAGGTTACAGCTCTCTCCATTTATGACTGAAGATGCTATGTATGCACGTACCTCTTGTGGTGTTCTGTACTCATAAATACATGCTCACTCTCAACTCTCTTGCTGGACTTGGCACATTGAGGACACATCTGTGTCTAACTTTCCAAAATTAGCACCTCGCTAAATGCATAATATGTAAGTCAGCTATCTGATGGGTCAGTTGCAATTTGAATCTCTGTCTCTTAGGCCTTGAAAGTGAATAATAAAAAATAAAGAGCAACTTCAGCTCCTTATTTGATCTGTTGGCTGTTATGGTTTTTTCAGTTAGCCTCCAGGGAGCCCCATTAACAAAATGTAGATTCCAGGTTCCCTTAGACACCATGCTCTGTGGTTCTCCGTGATAACTACATTTACAATTGCAAACAGTAACTGCAGTGGCATTAGAGCCTCACAGTGATGGACACAGAATGGACATTGAAACACTGCTTGAAAAGTGCCGGATATACCAACACAGGCAGGGAAAAGACAGGGCTTACTCCTGCTTGCTGTGAAGGACACAGATGGAGAGACAGCAAAATTTCACTGAGGCCCAGGTCCCTGAGACCCACTGACTTTGCAGCCTAAAGCTGGTGCTGCTTTAAAAAGGTCAGTCTGAAGGAATATTAGTTTTCCCAGAATGGAGTGCTTTACTCCTCTTTTTAAAAATTAATATGCTGTGCAGACATATCTGGACTTTCTGGAATATCCATATGTTAGTTCAGCAAGAATTTTCACTAGTGAAGCCACCTGGTCTTAGATTTTTATTCTTTGGGAGGTTTTTGATGGTTGTTTCAATTTCCTCAGTGTTTATTGGTCTATTTAGATTTCTCAGTTTTTCATGATTCAGTCTAGGGAGGTTATATATTTCAAGGAACTTATTTATGCTAAGTTATCCAATTTGGTGGCATATAGTCTTTCATAATATTCATGCAGGATTCTTTGCATTTCTCTGGTGTCTGTGATAACTTCCTCTCTTTCATTTCTGTAAGTCGTCCCCTACAGTGCCCTGGCTTCTGTCCTGAGAGCCCAAGTGTGGGAAACGAGGAGCCATCTCTCCACAGCCTAGGACCTCCAACCAAGGAAACCCTTCATTTAGAGTGTTGCAGCTCCAGGCTTCACTATGAAACACTCTCCAGTTTCTTCCTGGACTATCTCTTCTGTTCATTTCTTAACTCTTCCAGCTATGTCTGTAGGTCTGGATCCAAATGTTCATCTCATTTAGTTAGTCATTTCCCCTTAATGCTGAGTTCATCCTTAGGTCCGCTCTATTTTAAGTGCTTGTTCACATGGCTGCCTTCCTCTAGAGGTTGCCTTGAAAATACTATCAATGTTTGCAACCACCCTCCACCCTTCTGGTTCCACTTCATTCTATTTTCCAAAGTAATCGTCACCTTCTAACTAACTACATAATTAAGTGATGTATTATGTTAATATTTCATTGTCTGTCTCCCCTTATAGATTCTAGGGACAGAGACTTTTGCTTATCTTGTTTATTAATGCATCCCACCTGAAACATGGTGTGCAAAAACTGAGCAGTGAGTGAGCACTTCACTCTTACAGCCATTCCCATTACTGCTGACTGCCCTGCGCACACACTGGGCATTCCTTTCAGCTAGTTGATAAAGGGACCATTGATGTTGCTGTCCTTCTGCAATGCCCGGTCTGGAGCTCACAGCACACTGCCTGAGGATCTCAGTGTATGGCTTCTATCTCTTGGTCCCCTCAGGAACTAACCTAGATTATGTTTTGGAAAGGGTGCAAAATCTATATTTCTGAATGGTAGTTTTCATTGAATCAAAAATGGACAGATTAGAAGGATGTGTCTGGCACATTTGGGAGTTGGTTTTTACCCACCTTTGTCATGACTTCATTTTTTTTCTGAAAAATACTGGAATTTTTTTCCTACTGGGAAAAATTCCCTACCTGTAGCTTTCTGAATTTTTTACCTATTTTATTAAAATAATTGCCATATTCGAATCTGTTAAATTCCCAAATGGAGCTCAACCTTAGATTACAGGTCAATGGAACAAATCTGTGAATCACGTGCTACATTCCAGGCACTGTGCTGAATTCCAAGATAAACAGTATATGAGTCATATGTGTTATCAATCAATGACTGAGCAAGTCTTAGTTATAAATATACCTACATATAGATGTATGTGCAATATATATGTATATAAATATGTGTATATAAATGTAACAAAATAAAAATACTTGACTTTCCCTCTCTACTTAAATATTACTCTTGGGCAACAACTTCAGCTTTTGTTTTTTGAGTACATCGAGTATAATCACATAGGTCAGAAAGTTTCCTAAGAAAGTAAAGTGACTTCAGAAAATGTACTGTTAATTACTTCCAATAAAATCCTTGTTTGGGGAATTTTAGAGTTAGCTGAATTACTCTGTGTTCTCTTCACTTAAAATGACACATTTGAGGTTTAGTTACAGAGATGTTTTCTATTTAAAACAAAATGGCATTAGTAGATACTGGCATTAGTGGGCTGAGCTTATGAGTCCCTGTGTGTGAAAATCTGTATTTCACAAGGGATTGCACTGATTCCTAATATATTGTCTCTGAGTTTCCTCCTTATCTGTGTTGTCAGTGCAGTCTGCCTGACTTCTTCTTTACTCTGAGCCATGCAATTTTATATAATTATAAACACCACCCAAACCTCTATTACTATGACATGAAATCTCAAGCTTGTAGACAAGATGCATTTATATCAGCATGTTAACATTATTATTGAAAGCAAAAGTAGTTCTAATGTTTTCCCTATTATAGACAGGAAACAACTCCTTCCCCTTTGCATTCTACTTCACACTCTGAACTAACATTATTCAGCTTCATTTTCTCTCCCAGAAATGCTGCACAATTACATAAGATTGCTTAGCCATTTTCAGAGGAATAAATATGAATAACACAGGGAAGTCTCCCTCCTCCCTTTGAGGGTTTATTTTCCGCACTCTCTGCTAAGTAGATTGCTTAAAAAGGCACATCCTCCTTTGCTGGCTCCACATCTCTCTGGACACATGCTGTTTCTATGTAGTTGAGTTTCTGTGTAGAACTCAAGAGGGAGTGGTAAGCCACCCTTTGCTCAAGCCACCCTCTGCTGTCACTGGCAAGACCCCTGAGGCTCCTGTGAGTGGGGAGAAGAGACACCAGTCAGTGGGGTGCACCTCATGTCCAACAGAAGAAGGAACCTCCTTGTGACACAGTGATTGTGTCTTTGTGACCTAAGGTTGCTGCCTCAGATGTAACATAGAAGCCTGAGGCTTTTGGTGTTTAGAATGCAGGATCAGGACAGGAGGTTTTGGGTCCTGGGTTGCACAATACTTAACACAATTGTATGTGGTAAATACTATTGTCTGTAAGTGGTATAGATGTTTATATATACTATACATGGTAAGAAGGAATATGGATTCATAAAAGTTTTAAAAAACCCTGCCCTTAATTGCACAGATGTTAAATGGCAGAGTCAAAATTCAATCAATGTGACCTCAGGCCTCTTGGTCATTTCTAACTGACTCTGCAGCATTTCTGGGCCTCCCACATTCTGCAACACCCATCTCTTTGAATGTTGCCAAATACTCTGCCTTGCTACTTGACTAGGATTAACATTTTTAAAGCAAATGTAATATACTCATGTCATTTATCTAGGTCAGTGATTTTCAACCAGTGTGCCACAAGAATTTTTAAAACATGCAATACCTGACTATTTAGTCAGAGGCACTGACCTCTTTTCCTTCAGATTGTCAAATAAAAAAAATGATTACAACCAATGCAACAGTAGCCATCTGGTGTGAATGCCCGCCCTGTCTTGAACCATGAATGTATAGGTCATATAATGGAGTTGCCTCTTATTGGTCACAATATATAACAAGTTTGCATTTGATTGGTTAGTTATTGGAACCAGAAACCCTTATATACAAGTATAAGCACTTGATTATTAAAAAGTCACTTTGGAGCAAAAAGATTAGGTAATTATTTTTTATTGTAAATCAATCAAAATTATACCTATATTTTGTTTGAGATCAGCAAATATATGTATATATTTTGCATATGTGTATGTGTGTGTATGTGACACAGAATTTTAGTAATAAGTTCATGTGTACCATGAAATGCAAAAGGTTGAAAAATTGCTGACCTAGGTACTGCAAGGAAGATAGGGACAATTTTTTCTTTGCCTTCAAGGGGCTTAGAATTTAAGAGAGAAGTTAGAAATGAATGCATAAATAACAAAAAATAACAGGCAGTGCATTATAAGTCGTCACACAGGAAAATGTGAGTAAATTATTTTGGGAGAAAAAGGAAGTGTTAATGATAGAAATGACATCTGACCTTGGTCATAAACATGTAAAAACAATTCTGATAGGAAGAAATGAGGGTCTTAGAATTTCTGGAAGACATTAAATTTTGAGCCAAGACACAGAGCTAAGAACCTTCTGATGCAGTCAGGGATGGTGATGGACTTCTTTTGGCTAAAACATGTTGAGCTAGAGACAAAACTGGAGATTGTTGCTAAACTTTAGTGCTACCCTAAGGACCTGGTGGCTTATTCTATAGGCAAAGGGTGACTGTGGGAGCATTTTAAACCAGGAAATAAGGTATTGAGAGTGAAGGTTTCAGAATATAACATTGACTACTCCAGGAGAGCAAGTGTAAGAGGGTGTACAATGTCTGTCCAGAAATATCCAGTCATAAACTATGGAAAATAGAGACATTTATTGAAGAAGATACAAGATATGTGAAACGTTGTGTATAAGACAAGGATGCCTCCTCAGTCCCTGTCAAAGTAGGCACCTTGGGACCTCACACAGTTTACCCAGTCATCATCAGCTACACTATTGTATTTGCCTGAATCTCATCGATGGTCGGAAATCTCTTCCCCTTCAAAGGCGATTTTAGTTTTGGGAAAAGCCAGAAGTTGCAGGGTGCCAAATCTGGGCTGTAGGGGGACTGAGTCATCCATGTGATTTCATGTTTTGCCAAAAAAAAACTCTGCATGAGATGTGATGCATGAGTACGCATGTTGTTGTGATGAAGCTGCCAATCATTAGTTACCCATAGCTGTGGCCTTCTGAATTGTATGAAATTTTCTGCTGAGGAATGTTTTGCAAGCCTAATGCAAAATTTGTTGCAGATTTGTTACTCTACTCGCTCAGTCATTTTTGAATGTGATGGCCACACAGTACACATGCTCACTCAATGGCATCTATGACAGTGAAGTTGTTGTTGTTGTTCATACATGTGTGCTCTAGTCCATTCTGTTTGGCTGCAAGGTTGCACTGATGTTGCGCAAACCATTCTTGCTATATTAACAATGGTTGGGCTTTTTCTGGACAGACCTTGTATTACGGAACTGACCAGTGTTTGTGGATGAGCAGTCTTGTGTTCTTCCAGCACTTCTTCAGAGAGGATTTGTGAAGGAACTGTGTCTCAGAGCTGAGCATCAGGAGGAGGAGAAGGGGATAAGAGGTTAGCTGATGGCTTCAGGTTGTGCCTTCAGGATACTGATGAGGTCCTGCGTTTCTCTGGATTTACTGGCTACATGGAAGTTGCAAGGAAGGAGGTGAGGTGAACATGGAGAGAGAAAAAGGCAATCTGTTGACGGGCAGTAGCCATAAGCAACAGGAAGTCCTGGGAGTTACCACAGCAGTGCATTCCTTGATCTGTGACCATGGCAGCCAACTGGATCCATGATCATGGAAAAAGTCTCGCCATTGCCAGGTTCACTCTTTCTGAAAGCAAAGCATGTGCCACGATCTGGGGTGACACATAAAACAAATGTGGAACATCATTGATCTTTACATAGGATGGTCAGAAAAGATGTTCCTGAGAGGTGACTTTGAATAAAACACTTGAGATAGACATTCAGGCAGATATATCGGTTAAGAGGCACTCAGCCAGGAGGAAAAGCAAGCAAAAAGTCCTTGCTATATAAGACTGTCAAGTACGTCTGAAGAACATCAAGGAGTGCGCCATAGCTGTAGTGACAGAGAGCAGAGAAAGAGAACAAGTGAGAGAGGTAATAGGGACCCAGATAACATATGCATCTGTAAGTGATAAGATTTTTATTTTTTACTCGAAGTGAGATATAAAAACATTTAAGGATTTAGAGTAAAAGGAGGACCTGGCCTGCTACAGCTTTAATAATGCTGCTTTTGGCACTCAGTTGAAAATAGACCATAGAGAGGAAAGGATTGGAGAAGTGAGATTAAATCCAAGGCTACTGCAGTAAAATGGGTGAGAAATTACGGTGTTTCAGGCTATGTGGAGAGTGATGCTTAAGAAATGATCAAATTAATTAAAGGTAGAAAAATGGAATTTTCAAAAGATTAAAAGAATTATGTTTAAAATAAAACTTTGTCAAATATAAGTACTTATTTGTGGCCCGTGTACTGGAAGAATGGGGATACTTTTAACTGGTATGAGGAAGGCTACAGCAGGAGCTGTTTTGGGCAAAATATGGGAAGCTAGTTTGAGCATGTGAAATTTGAGATGTCTGCTTAATATCCTATGAAAACATCAAGAAAATAATCAGAGGTGTAGCTGGTACTTGATTGGAGAAGTTGGAGCTGGAGATAAAAAATTTGAAACCATCGGTATACAGACTGAACTTGAAGCTATGAGGGTGAATGAAATCAACTGAAGAGTGAGCATCAAAAAGGTACAACAGGTAAGTCTTGGGGAATTCCTACATTTGAATCTGGGAATTGGAAAAGACAGCAAAGTATACTGAGAGAGGTGTCAGAACACCCTCCCCACTCCAAATATAATTGTGTCCTAGGAACCAGGAGAAGAAACTGTTTTAAGGGAAAAATTGGTGATTAATTCTGTCAAAATCTGTTGTTAGGTTATGGCCGGTAAGGACCCACCAGTGACCATCAGATTTGGCACACAGGTAATGCTGGTGACTCCAAGAAGACAGTGTCTGTGGAGTGGTAAAGAGCAAAATACAATGAAAAGGTGTTCAAGAAATCATGGAAGGATGGATACTGGTTTCACAAGCAGAGAATGAGTAAGAGAGATGAAGATGTATGCAGACAAGTGACTATGATAAGGAAAGGAGAGAAGAGGCTATGATAGGTGAATACAAGTAAAAAAGGTGATTGAGTCAATAGCTGGTTTGAAGAACTGTTAGATATCTTAGCTTGAGCTTCCATAAGAAAACACCACAGACTAGGTGGCTTAAACAATAGACATTTGTTTCTCAAAGTTCTGGAGCCTGGGTAGTATAGGTTCAAGGTAGCTGAAGATTCTGTTCCTGGTGAAGACTCTCTTCCTGGATTGCCTTCTTGCTGTGTCTTCACAAGGCAGAGAGAGACGGGGTGGGTCGGCGGGGGGGATGGGGGGAGAGAGGGAGAGAGAGAGAGAGAACACACACTTTAATCTCTCTTCCTTTTCTCCTAAGGACATTAATCCTATCAGGAGGAACTCTCTCTCATGACGTCATCTAAATCTAATTAGCTTCCACAGGCTCCTTTCCAAATACTATCACAATAGGGGTTAGAGCTTTAACATATGGATTTGAAGGGACATACAAATTACAAGTTCAGTCCATAATATTAGATTTGGGTTACAAGAATGTGAGCTAAAAGTTAAGAGGTAGGGATTGGTGTGTGAAATTACTGAAATTCAGGTAACAATAGGGTATGACCATGGGAATAAGCGGCCAAAGTGAGGCTAAAGGGAAGATCTTTGGAGGAAATAAATTCAGGAAATGAGAGGACAGGTTGTTGGAAGAGTGACCAGTGTGAGTTTCCATCATGATGGGAAAATATTGGGAAGAATGATGGTAGCAGAAGCACAATAGCAGAAGATAAACTCTTTGGAAAGAGAGCAAGAGCTGGAGTCCTGTGAACATAGGGGATGACTGACACAGGAATGCAAAGTGTCTGATAAAATAACTCAGTGCTGCGAGTTTTGATAGGGAAGGGACAGACAATGTTCTGGAAATGATGAGGAACAAGAGGGGCACTCTATTCAGATCTGTGTGCACATGGTGAGTAGAGGACAAACACCCACTGTTCAAGAGAGTTAGAAGGGAGCCAGGTTTCACTCAAGTTGAGAATTTGATGGGGACTTTCAGAATGTTAAAGTTAAGGAATAAATAGGGTTGGTGGTTGACTTAGTTTCAACCACATAGAGGGGCACAGTGAACAAAGAGGTTTCAGGAGTAGAAGGTGGGAGATGAGGTCAGAAAAGGCAGTTTGTGGAGCCAGGTGAGGATTGACTTTAGAGAATGAAGAATGACCTTGGAGTCATGGGTCTTTTGTAGTGACTAGGATGAAGAGGGATAAAGCTCACAGATTAATCCAGTTGGTGCAAGACACAGAGTGGTGGAGATGCTGGGAGGGTTTGGGAGATGCAGGGATGTAGACAGAGGCAGCTTGACAAGCAGCATGAGTCCTGACTTTCCATTGGAGTCCCACATAAATTTGCCCTGTGTGTCTGTCCTTGAATTTAGTTCAATATTGTTCTGCAGGACTGGCCTTCAACCTGGCCCTCTCCTAACTCACAGCACTTTACACGTCCTAAGTGCTTGACAAATACTGTTGAGTGAATTAAAAATGCCCAGTGTGAGAATGATATGGGTAAAATTCAAGCCAATTCTAGGAGGTAATCATAAAAATTATAGTTCAGTCTGTTGTAATCTTAATCCATAGTCTGATTTTTAATGTAGGCAGTGGGAAGAGAGTGGTCCTAAATTTATGTTTCAAGGCATAAAAGGAGAAAGCAGAAGTAAAATTTATGCAAAAGTAGGATAGAGTGGATGTTTGAGGCTTTGTAACCAAGTAATAGTTTTGTGAGATGCATTTTTTTTTAAATTTTGGGGAAGTATATTTTGTTTTTGCTTATTTACTGGACAAAACAAGATGAAGAATAACTTCCCTAAAAGAAAGAAATCCTAATTCCATCAGCACAAGCTCTGGAAGAAGGAGGCGTGGAGGAAGGGCAAATTTGGCAATGCACAGATCTCTATACCTCTTAACACCTCATGACAACTCATTAAAATGAAAGTCTCTTGGTGTTTGAAATCTTTTTCCAGACAAATAAAGAGTTTTCTTCAGTTTTGAACATCTCCATAGAAGCTAGCAGGTTTTCTGCATCTTTTTTAGCTATCTTTGCAATGAATTCCTGACAGTAGAGCATCTGCTAACAGAAAGTTTCTCTGATGTTCCCCAGAATCAGAGAGCAAGCGGTCACATGCAGCCATTAGATCTGGCCTCAGTTAACAACAGTGGATTTGAAGAGTTGGGGGAGGGTTTGGGAATGAAGTTACCCAGTCTGAACTTTACTCCCCTTCCCACAATTCTTCTGGAACTTCTTTTCAATGTGGTTCAGAGAAATTAATTAGCTTGTCGTGGCCACAGTAAATTGTAGCTTACACCCATTTCAGGAATGCGCTAAACTAGGAGGCTTAGTGTTTGTGTACACACATGAACCCGTGGCACGTAAGGTACAATGGTGGCGTGGGCAGGTGGTGGTCATCCAGTGGCAGAGAGAGGGTAGACATCTTTAAAGTTAGATCTTTCAGGAAGTGGAAGTATGAGGTATAATTCCTTGATTCTCCCCACCTTTTCAACCTGCAGAGGGAGCCATTTCTCCTCGTATTTGTGTAAACCACTCATGGCAAATAAAAAGTGGGAGAGATGGGATTGTGACAGACCAAGAGAAATTACAATTTGCAGTTGATTTATGATCCATACACTTTATTATGTTTTTCTGTTTAAATAAGCAAGAAGTATGGTTGAAAGATGATTTTAACTATATTACATTACAAACATTTATATATGAAATAAAATTTATTGTATTCATAACTTTGCTAAGGGTGATTTGTAATAAATTAGATTGATTCTGAAATAAAATGAAAACTTCCTAAAAAACAGCTACCACACTTAAAACAGTTTTATTTTTGTTTTAATTTTGTGAAAATGTTTTGTAATTTACTTGATAATTTTTTCTATTTAAAATTTGTTTTTGAAACAAATATATAAAAATTAAATTAATGAAGTATATTTGCTGTGAAATAAATCATTAGATTTGAAGTATATATTTAAACACTAATGAATAGTGGCACCATGTGGGTTTAGAGTTTGACTATTTTCATATATCTGACTATCATATTTACTATGAAAACATAATGGATTCACTACAAATCACTTTTATATAGTATATACATATATGAATGTATATGGCATGTATATGTGTGTATGCATACATGCATACATATAGGTGTGTGCTTATATATATTCAAATATTTAATGATATTTTTAAATTTTACAATCATTTTTCTAGTCCTAATGCCATTCTAATTAATAACTTATACTTGGTGAAGAGCAATTTGCTTAGAGAGCTGAACCCATTTGGGCTCTAGTCCCAACTTTTCAATACCCTTGAGAAAGGAAAGCAACATTAGTGTGTCTCAGATTCTTCATTTCCTTTAAAATAGTTTGCCATTAACACTGACTGTATTTCAGAATGCAATAAGCATTTCTGAGGATAACTGGGGAATTTGGTTAATAACAAAAAGAAGAGATTTCTGAGAAAAGAGATGATCATTTTCTTCTTCGAGAAGCCTCTTGTATTGGGCTGAGGCGCACAGGACATTTATGGGATACTTGAAAACTGACCCTGGGTGCTCTTCTACCACCCTTCTCCAGCCCGTGGAGACTTTCAAACACCTCATTTTTTTCTATTACTATTCCTTCAGGAGCTGGCCATGTTAGGCTTTTGAACACTGTAACTATTCAAATTCCCCCTGTTTTGCATACTAATGCCCCTGCTGTCCCTTTGAGTCATTTCCCAGGAGACCATGGAAGGGCTGTAGAATGGAGGAGGATACAGGAGTGATGAGGGGAGACTCTGAGTTGTTGGGTTGCCCTTGGTTTGGACTTGCCATTACCAGGAGTATATCCGTGTCTGCATTACATCCAGCAGTATCCTAGTTTTCCCATAGATATTAATTAGTTTTCAGACCTGGGTTGTTATAAACTTTCCACCTGGAAACAATAAAGTTAACCAAGTAGTTATAATGAAATGTTAACTGTGAAACTACTCATGTACGTATAAAAGGGGTATGACGGCCCCCACACTAGACCCTTTCATGTCATCTGTTATTTAATGCTCCCCAGTGAAGACGGCATCATTTTACAGGTGCTGCAACTAAACTTTAGAGATTTAGGGAAAGTTCCTAGTGCCAGTCAGGTGGTAGAGGGAGAAGCAGGGGCAGCACACCAGTCTGCATGACTAAGATCATTCTTTTTCCTTTACTAATAAAATTATGGGTAAAATTTCAGGAGCAAAATGATATTTCTTTTTCAGTTGAGATACAAATAAATCTCTGAGGATGCTACCAACAACTCGAGAATCCCACCAAATGGCAAATTGTTTCTATTCAAGGTAACCCTAAATTTAAAAGTAATGGAAAAATAATATATTCTTATGAGTGTCCCACATCAATATCTCTTGACTGTTTTGGGCCACTACAACAGAAATAAATAAATCTCAATTGAGTTCAAAACATTTCTATACTTCAGAGTGGAAAGCTGTAGGAATAGCCCAAAACAGCTCAGGCACTTCCTTAGACCCAGAATTACACCTTCCACTAGTAACCACATTTTCTTTCCTAGAGAAGTTGAAAAGCTTCTAGATTCTGAGAAGCTTCATGGCTCTGCAGAGGTGCAGATGTCCCAGAAAAGATATGGATCGAAAGGTCAGGAGACTGTAGAACGCCAAGTGGATGAATGTGAGGGTCTTGACATGCACATTAATTTATACGTAACAGTATGCATAAGCAGAAATTATAGGTAAGGAGTTGCTTGTCATGGGACCTGCAGAAATTGGCCCAATTTTACCTTCTCTGGCCTCTGGAGGGATGATGAACAATTGATCTTTCCAGGAACACAGCTACTTCCCTTATTGCATGAAGGGAAAGGGAAGTTTCCCAGAGCTATAAACTAAGGGTAGTAGCACTTGGATTGTTGCTACTCATTGTAATTTATGTGTAAAGACTTCATGGTTTACGATAAATAGTAACTCTTATTATGAGAAAACATTTCCTACAAGTAACTCAAAGTTTATTGGACATTTAGTAGGCGGTAATAGCTGTGGAATTATCTTTCTTATAGCTTGACCTTGATACTGTTTAACTCTGAAGGGTTAAATGCTCCAGGTACAGCAACACGATACCATATGAGGCCAGGAATGCCCTGTACATTTACAGCCTTTAAATTTTGCATACTGTTTTTTCCTTTTCATTGAATTTTTAGTTGACACTGGTTAACAAAATCATAAAGGTTCAAGTGCACAATTCTACAACACATCATATGTACACTGTATTGTGTGTTCACCACCCCAAGACAAGTATCTGTCCATCACCATTTATCCCCCCTTTAACCCCCTCTACCTCCCCCAATACTCCTCCCCACCTGCTCCCCCTAGTAATCACCATGCTGTTGTCTGTGTTCCTTAGTTTTTTTTATTTTTTTAGTTTTTGCTTAATCTGTCCACCTCTCCAGGCCCCTAGAGCTGTACATATTGCATACTGATTTTCTACACTATATACATTTTCAGCTTTAGAACAGGACTTGAACTGCATAATCTTTGTTTTTGTTTTCTGTCTTGTATTTGAATAACTTGTACTACTAAGGCAGTTTATGTTACTCTGATTGTTCCATTAGGATTCACTGTCAGGGGTTGGACAGTACATTTTTCACTAACAAATCGTGGTGCAGCAACTACTCCCATAGTAACTGTAACTGAAATATAATAATTAACTGCTTAATTATTGGAAAACATACTATGATTTTGTAAGAAATGAGCATAATATTAAAATATTGCATTTATAATAAAATGAAGCAGTTAAAGAAAATTGTATAGAAAGGCAAAATGCTTAAAATGCTCTATTTTTGCAAATTATGCTTTAATGAATTGCCACTTCACATAATTTAATTTTCTCCATTTGTTGCACAGGCTTGAAAGTATCAGCTCACCTTAACTTTTCATGTTTCTGGTCAAGTCCTTCTGCGTGATTGAGGACTATTTCAGTGTGCCAGATCCTTCTATTTACAGAGGAGAAATGAAAATTTCCTGATTGAAAGCCATTCTTAGAAAGGTTTTTCTTTTTACCTTCATATTCTTTGTACACAATTCCTTCTGTTCTTGCCAAGTCACAGAGCAAAAAGAGAAAAACGATTTCACCACATAAGGCCATTATTTTCCCCTGTATAAATGACTCATATCTGGTTTTCTTTTCTATTACTTTCCTCATTTACTTTTTCCTTTTTTCTGTTCTTTTCTTTTTTCTTATATAGAAATAAGTTTCCCCTCACATGAAAGCACTTTGAGCCCATTTGAACAAAAATTTAAGTTATTTGAGCAGGCATAAATACCTCTGTTCTAAATGGACCATTACTATTTTTTTCACCAAGTCATCAATTATGACACCTCATTTGAATAGTGTAACAAAAATAATAATCATCATATTATAGAATTTTGTTCTCCACAAGAAAACCCAGGCTATCAATGCCAACAACATTTATCTTAAGTGAAGACTTCAAATGGAGCCCATCTTCAACTTGAAGAATGACATAGATCTGGCAGAAAACTGCATTACTCTGAGGACAAAGGATATTAAAACAAATGGGAGGAGAGCATAGGAGGAAATTATTTAGTGCTTGGAAATTCTCAGAGCTGACCTAGGAAATGTGTTAACTCTACTTTTGATTTCCTTTAATAAGTAGAATTTTGAAGCATAAAAACATAGCAAACAATGATAAATACTAGCTATGTGTTCAAATTGAACAGGATGGTCTAGAGGCTAGACAAAGAAGGTAGGAGATGTGCAAGAAATTTGGGGAGAAGAAGAAGGAGACAAAGACCAGATTTAGTCTTGAATGGAACACTGAATCCTTGACCCAACCACCAGATGAGACACATGGTCAGAAAGCATAATTTGATCAACAGATATATTTAATTGCTTTTTGTTTGGTGTAAGTCATTCTTCAAGCTGTCAGAAGTCATACTGTCTAGTTGGAGAAGTAGTTAATATACACAAAATAATTACAGAGATCGTTGGTTATTCCCTCTGGCCATCTGCTTTGTTAACCATAAAATAAAAATGTCGACCTGCTTGTGGTTCAGGGGGCAATGCTCATAGTGACTTTATATGGCCTTGAATTGCTTCTTGGTTGTATTTTATTTTCTAGTGGGTAGCTGGTATAAGAAGGCCCTTGCAAAAGGCAGTACAAATCATAAATATTACACTGGTTCTCCGCCACCACACTAAGTCTTAGAAATGTTATTCACTTGTGGTAAAGAACATCAATAATACTTTATAATTTTTTTAGGTATGATCACTAGTATTATATTTATTTAAGAGCAATAGTAACAGATTTTAGTCAATGTACTGAACAAGCTGTAAATGCCCATAGATTGTAAGCACAACTTTGTACTGTTTGTTTTGTATATATATGTTTATATATTATAATTTCAACTTTTATTTTTCACTGAAAGTCACAAGGCCAATCTCAGTTTACCAAGAAAAAAGCCCTTTAAATAGACATACAAAGGATCTGGTTTCCCTAGCAACTAGAAACTCTCCCTTCACAACAGTCTTTCAATTCAGCTTACAGGTCTGTGCATTTTTCTTCTTTCATTTCTTAAGTGGGACTGCAGTTTTAGAATAATGGCTGCCAAAAATGGATAATAGCACAAATCAGAAGACCATTGTATATAGGTAATTGGGATGCTTTTATATTTTTTTATTCCATGTTCTCAAATAGTTGATCTGAATAGTGACTGGTTAGATAGAGCTTATCTTTATTTTTAGTAACTTCGTGAATTAAAAAATATAAAACCCACTTGTTCCTGAAATTTGGTTAATTAACAAGGTAGCATTATTTTTCTGGTCAATAACACAAATACTGTCACAAATGAAAGTACATAATAATTATCTGTTTGTATGTAGATGTGCATACAATATTTATATTGCATTTGAAATATCTGTGAACATTGTTAGCATTTTAAAATGTCTTGTGTCTGGACAAAACAATTAGAGACTGGTCTAAGTGATGGGATAGTCTCTAACAAAAAAAATATGGAATCTCCTGGTGCAAGACAACAATGACGTATTAAAATTTTGAAGATTTTTTTATTTACTTATTTTTTTAGCAAGGGGAAGGAAGGGAGAAGGAGAGAGAGAAACATCAATGTGTGGTTGCCTCTTGCAAGCCCCCTACTGGACACCTGGCCCGCAACCCAGGAGTGTGCTCTATAGTGGGAATAGAACCGGTGACCTTTTGGTTTGCAGGCCGGCACTCAACCACTGAGCCACACCAGCCAGGGAGACATACTGAAATTTAAAAAATCAGCGGATGCTTACTGAATGTAACATTCTAAACCTTAGTGTTTGGAAGGACCTTTCAGATGGGGCAAGACAATATAGCACTAAAGTCTGTGTATAGTCTTTTCAGTGACATGTTTTACAGGCACACAGAAAATGATGGAGATCGTCAGATGATTTTCAACAAGTGTCCTTCTTTGCCCC
This sequence comes from Phyllostomus discolor, assembly GCF_004126475.2. Lineage (NCBI taxonomy): Eukaryota > Metazoa > Chordata > Mammalia > Chiroptera > Phyllostomidae > Phyllostomus > Phyllostomus discolor. The sequence continues at coordinate 25,589,148 of NC_040905.2, forward strand.
TCATTGCTACGAGATACTCTCCCCTATCCTTTGCTCATCTAACTTTGTTACCCAGTCTAGGAGACCCAGATCTGGTCGGCCACATGAGAGAAAGAGCCCCACAGCATCACCATGATGTGATTTAGTTTGCTGAGTTTATTAGACAAAAGCAACTTATCCTGAAGAAATTGCCTTATAAAATCCAATAATCAAAAGTCTGTATTTGGAGCAAGTGCATGTTCAAAATCTAAGACTTTTAGTAAATGGCCATAAAGCAAGAATCTTGCACCTCCATAGACAGCATGGGACCAGGATATAGAAGACACCGAGCATCAAAATTTCCCTTTAGCTACCGTCCTTTTTAAAAAAGAACTTGGAGACCAATATTAATATCTGCTCTATACCTTAATGTTTTGTTATGCTTGGATCTTTGTAAATACAGAGATTTCAATTATTCTCAAACTGTTATTTGTTATATCATAGAGTCCTGGTGAGAGAACCTTTCTAATTATTAATATCTACAGACTAAATAGACACAAGAATAGCCACATAATTAAGAAACTGTATGTCTCACAATACATACATAATTAGGCATCTCTTTGTCTGCAATGAGTAACTAGGCTTCTTTTTTCTTCTTGGTGTTTTGACATGAGTTGTGCTACAAATAAAAAGTGTGGTGTTTGAGAGATTGAGCTAGAATGTGGGAATTAATATGCATATTTAAGGCAGGAATGAGATGTAAATCAAATATTAAGCCTAATTCTTTTCAATGTCTCTGAATTCCATTTACCTTACATCAATAGCCTCCCAAGGACTGTGTGATTGACCCTGACAAGAGAAATAAACTGAGTTGGAATAGATTACTATAAAAAGATGAGTGTGCCCTTAGTTGATGATTTTACAAAATTTACAGTCATATCATATGGCTATATTGATCACCTTTAGTAAAAAGATTATATTTCTGGTTAAAGAGACAGTCAAATCTTGAGTTTATCCTTCTAAAATGAATGAGAGCAAAATGTCACAAAACTTTCTAGCCACATCTAATAGTGATGAGAGTCCTTGAAAAAATAAGTCCATTGTGTACATAAAGCAACATTCACAAACATGAGAGACTGTGTTGGTTTGATCCTAATTCTGACTTAAATGCATTTCTGTTCCAAATTCCTGGAGGATCAGGAATTCCTGATGTCATGTTTTGACTACTGTTTTTGGGCTCTAAATTTGAAGCAGCAGTTTGGTACAAAAATCTATGCAGACCCAACCTTAAAGTTGAATTTTATACATACGTTAAGTTTTCCTTTGGTTGTCTAGAATATATTATAGCTTATAGAGGGAGCATTTCAAAGATGTTTGTACTAATTCATTTACTTGTGCTTTGATAGTTCCTTGTTGATATTGTAAGCTTAGACTAAGTCTTTCTGAAGCACCTGTGTCTTTGGCAGCCTGTCACAATCCTTCCCTGACAGATTTATAATCTCTCTGTTTAGTGAGTTCCTGCTCATCTTTCAAGCCACAGCTCAAATGTCACATGTTCTGTGGCTTCCTTGATTTCATTAACTTGGTTAATCAAACAATTGTATTTCCTTAATAGTTATGCTATGTGTTATTTATGTTTATTGTGTTCTTTCATCATTCATTGTTCAAGTCCAAGTCTTAATCTGCAGAACATCAGAATGTAACTATATTTAGAGATAAGGTCTTTAAAAACATAGTTAAGGTTAAATGAGGTGCTGGGGGTGAGTCCTAATCCAATATGATTGATGTTCTTAAAAGAAGAGGAAATTAGGACATAGGTACAGCACAGAAGGAAGGCCATGTGAAGACACAGGGAGACGATGATCACCTACAAGACAACGCAAGAGACCTCAGAATAAAACCAACTTTACTGACACCTTGATCTTGAAGTTCTAGCCTCCAGCACTGTGAGGAAATACATTTTTATTGTTTAAGCAGCAGTCTACAGTACTTTGTGGGGCAGCCCTAGCACACTGTCTGGACGCATTTGTACCATTTCTATACTTGTCCCACCAGTTGTCTCTCCAAAACATTCAAAGGATCTGTATTCCATAGTCATCTTTTATCTCAGTGTGTTTTGTTCTCTGTGTAATGCAGTTCCTGATAAAACCTACAGGCAGCCTTAACCGGGCTCTTGGTTCACCTCTCTGTCCATCAAGCCAGCATCTTTCCAGTTAAAATGGCCAGGCTGGTGGAGTTTTCTAATAAGGATAGACTGTATTTTAATATGGCTCTATTTTAGTTCCCCATTTCACTGTAGAGAATACAGACAAGTGTATAAGCTGGTTATACAATGGCCGTCTTCAGCTGAATTCTTATCATAGCTTTTAGCGTCAAGTATCAGCTTGGCTAGGAAGGATATGTAAGAGAGATGTGTGTGCGTGTCATTGTGTGCTTGTTTAGGAAGGCCTAACCTCTGCAGTTTCACCGCCAACTGGTTTTATAAGATACTTTGTTATTAATCATTGTTTATTTGGGGAATTTTTAATACATTTAATATACTTTATTCTAATTTTTAATGATTACCAAGCCACATCTTTGAGTTGTTTTGAAATTCCTCCCTGCCCTGAGCCTTTCATCACTATGGATGTCTTTTTAAAAGATATAACACTGTTCTTAATAGCTAACAGACTTGTAACTGCAACCTCTGTGGCTCATCATGTGAGCCCTGCCAGATTTTCCCTTCTGCTCATCTCTGATCGCTCAACAACACTGGCGTTTTCAGGAACTGTGTGGCAATCCTGTTCCAACTGTCTTCCCTCTATTAAATGTACAGTACACAACAAGGAGACATCCTTCCACTGTGTTCTCCAAAAAGTAGCTTTGAGCACGTCACATGAAAAGCGAAACGAGTTTGGCAATCTTAGTGCAACATCTGCTCAGGGATTCCTTTTCCCACACCATGAGGGGGGAAAAAAGAATAATAAATGTATACTACATGGAACATTAAAAAAAAATAAAGAACACTATCATGTGAAAAAGAAACAAAAGGAAACCCAAGACAGAAAAAATATGTGAAATTTTACAGCACCCCAAAGGCAAATTCACATTTTATTTATTTTCTGACTATGGTGCCATTATACACATGGTAACAGAAATATGGGGGTGATCAGTTCTTTCCTTTTGTTCCCCTGTCCTCACTGAGCATCAGTACCACTGGGCAAATGATTTTCTCCAAATACTTCCAAGCAGTCATGTATTTTCATTATTTGGCACTTTGTTCCAATGACCCACTGTAGGTAAAACGTCTAGTGACCTACTGTGAGGTTCATCGCAGCATCTGCACTTGTTAAAAGAACAATTTTGCTTATTGCAAACATTTGGATAACATAGAGGCCATATCCATAGAAGGTAATTGCTTTTCTTTTCTTTTCTTTTTTTTTTGAGAGAAAGGAGAAGAGAGGGAGAAAGAGGGAAAGAAACAGGCAAGGGAAATGTCAATTACTTAGCTCTCACACCCCCCCAAATGGGGACATGGACTGCAATGCAGGCCTGTGCCCTGTACTGGGGATCAAACCTTCAACCTTCTAGTTCTCGGGCCAGCACTCAGTCTACTGAGCCACATCAGCCAGGGGAAGGCAATTGTGTTTAAATCAATACTGGATCATTTGCTTTCAAACACTGTTCTCCTCAGTTTTTCATAGTCCTCATGCACACACACAAAATAAGTGAAAAGCTAAGATGTTTTTCAAGCAACACAAGCCCAAAAGGAGGATGGTTTTGAAGTCCCTGTCTTAGGGTGTCGCCACTCTGCCTTCTCACACTTAGAATTGCTTCAGGTTACTCAAGCTGACTTATTCCTGAAACTTGCAGAGGCAATGTGACACAGCTTGCCTTATGGCTTTGTATGTCTCTTCCACCCATTCCCTCTGCTCTTTATTCCTCTCTCCTAGTTCTTTACTCTGAGTTGGAGAAGAAGGTAAAAAGGAAAGAAAAAGAAATGGCACTAACTTCTTTTTAGAGCCATCCATTTGTAGCAGAATAAATGTATATTAATATGGTAGAGAGGGAATGATTAGGTAGATGTGGGGTCTCCCTCCTCAATATCTACTTAACATGCCTACAGACCAGTAGTGTCTATTCCTCCATCATTGTTTTTGCTTTATGCCTTCATCAAGTACCTGGCCATCTGCAACACTTTCGAAGCTGGTTGCTCCCTCTTGTCTCTATTCCTCCCATTTAACCACCCTTTGATAAAAAATTGTCTTTCTCAAACAGGTCTCTTCACAAACTTTCCTTGAATTAAGGTCTCTGATGGCTCCCTATGGCTGTGAGAACATCAGCTTTTAGGTCAGACTTGATACTGGATTTAAATTCTGCCATTTTTGGAAGTATTTATTTTACTGTTGTTCAGTTACAGTTGTCCCTATTCTTCCCCTGTTGCTCACCCCTGCCTCATCCAACTCCTAATCCCAAAGACAATCCTCACCCTACTGTCCCTAACCATGGACCCTTTACTTATGCTCCTTAACTTGACCCTTCCCCTTATATCTGCCATTATGCCCCACCTCTGGTCACTGTCAGTTTGTTCTTTATTTCAATGTCTCTGATTCTATTTTGCTCATTCATTTGTATTGTTGATTAGATTCCATTTATAGGTGAGATCATGTGGTATTTGTCTTTCACTGCCTAGCTTATTTCACTTAGCATAATGCTCTCCAGTTCCATCCATGCTGTCTCAAAGGGTAGGAGTTCCTTCTTCCTTTCTGCTGCACAGTATTCTATTGTGTGAATGTGCCATAGTTTTTGATCCACTCATTTACTGATGGGCACCTACGATGTTTCCAGCACTTGGCTATTGTAAATAATGCTGCTTTGAATTGGTGATCCAGGATTCTTAGAGGATAATCCATCAGTGGAATCACTGGATCATAAGGTAGGTCCATTGTTAGTTCTATGAGGAAATTCCATACTATTTTCCACAGTGGCTGCACCAGTCTGCATTCCCACCAACAATGCACTAGGGTTCCCTTTTCTCCACAACCTTGTTAGCACTTACTGTTTGTCGATTTGTTTATGATGGTCATTCTTACCAGTGTGAAGTGGCATCTCATTGTGGTTTTAATTTGCATCTCTCTGATGGCTAGTGATGCCGAGCGTTTTTCATGTGTCTATGGGCTCCCTGTATGTCCTCCCTGGAGAAGTGTCTGTTCAGGTCCTTTGACCATTTTTCAATTGGATTGTTTATCTTCTTGGTGTGGAGTCATGTGATTTATTTATATATTTTGGAGATCAAACCCTTGTCTGAGGTATCATTGGCAAATATGTTTTCCAATACAATTTATTCTCTTTATATTTTGCTGATGTTTTCTTTAGCTGTGCTGGAGCTTAAATTCCACTATTGACGAGTTATGGTTTATGATAAGAGAGCTGCATCATGTCTTTAGGCCTTTATCTTCTCAACTGTAAAATTCATGAATTGTACCTTTTTCATAATGTGTCAGAATTCAAACAATATACACTAGGCACCTTACACAGTGCAGCAAGACAGTAACCACAACCCATATGAGCAAGCACTTCTCCACTCTGAACTAGACTTTCTGTATACTTTTTTGTCACAACCTTCTTAACTTTGCTTATGCTCATTTTTTTAAGTGGCTAAACACAGTAAAAGTTAATTTATTTTTCAAGTAAAGACTATTATGAATGTTCTTGATTAGATTCTTCAGGAACAAACAAAAGCATAATTTTCTATCAGAGTATTTCTTGTTAGTATATTGGTTTTTGCTATCTTTTTTTCTTTATCCTGCCAACTGTCCCTATTTCTCCTTCACCCATACACTCAACTCCTGACCTCAAATTTTCAGTGAGAAAATATGATCCTTCATTTAAAATATGAGGAATATACTTCATTGAGAATAGAAGTTTCATTGGAGTAAGACCCTTTCCTTTTTCTGCCAGAACTACAAGTATAATTTCTCCTGTGCCCAGATTTGCATTTACTTTCCTATGCTGTAGATGAGTTGCCTCTGAGCTTTTGGAATATAAATTTCTTCACTTTTCCTTTTTGCCTTTTCAAAGACTGACTGGCACATTACGTCTTAGCATCACAGTCTTTTATGGGTCTTTTCCAGTAATATGAAAATATGCCCTACCGCCTCCCATGAAAAAATAATTCTTTGAGCTTATACCTTACTGTAGCCCTATTTCTTTGCTGTAGGTCAGCACTGACTTCCAGAAAGGAGTTATTTATGCTTGCCATTCTTCTGTTCTCACATATGCATGTATTATTTCCTTCTTAATCTACTCTTTCTTTATTTAGTTCATTTAAATCTTTATTAAATGTCTATTACACATCAAGCTTTGGATACACAGGTGAAAGACAAAACCTTTGTTTTCCAAGGTCTCTGAGTTTGGTGATAGAGTATATGGGACTATGTTATAATAAACAATATACTATAGTGTACTGAACAGAAATGGTCTTAAAGTGCTCACTTTCAAACTTTACCTATTTCTTGTTTGTTTTTTTTTTTTTTTTCTGAGTTACAGGGGACATTGTATTAGTTTAAAGTGTACAACATATTGATTTGTTTCCTTTGAATTAGAATATGGTTGTCATTGTAGCATTAACTAATAATTCTGTCATGCCACATAATTATTATTACTTCTAGTTGTGGGAACAATTAAATCTACTCTTTATTTGGCTGTGGCTTTCAGTAAAACCAATCTTACCCAGGTCACTAAAACAAGCCATGTTGCTAAATTTAGCGGACACTTCTTTGTCTTTGCATTACCTAACTTCCCCAAAACTTTTGACACAGCTCTTTGAAATATTCTCTATTCTGTTTCCATGACACCGAGCTATCTTAAATATCGAACTACCTAATTAGTGGCTCCTTCTCTTGTTTCTTGTCTTGACTTCCTCCTATGCTATTCCATCTGATAATGTCAGTCTCCTTGCTGCAGGGTTCTATTTCCTATTCTTTTCTGCATGTAGTGTCTTCAAGTATTCTTAGGTCTTTAGAAATCATATTGGAATCATATTCCAATATGAAATCATATTCCAAATCTATATCTTCTGCCAAATCTATCCCTTGATCTATTTGTATATGCAATTGTCCATTTAATAATTTTCTCTTAAAAGCATGACAAAAATTCTCAATTTAATATTTCCCAAATGGAGCTCTTAATGCCCACCATCTCCTACAAGATCCCAGTTCTTTCCCTCATTCAAGTTAAAGTAATCACTAAAAATATTTAATCAGCAGGCATTGTTAACGACTTATTTCTCTTCATCAGTGCTTCACATACACTTCATCACTAAGTTCTCTCTATTCTGACTTCAAAAGAGATACAGTCTTTGTTCCCATCCCCCCACAGCCATACTAGTCCTTATCTCAATCATTTTTTTCCTTCATAGTTGGTCTGCCTGCTTCTGTTTTCCTTCTTGCTCCTTCTGTGTAATGTATTCCCCAGACAGCAGCCAATGTAATATTTTTCCTACACTTCCAAAATTTCCTCCCATCCATGTTATTTATTATTATGTTGTAATAAGAACACTTACCATAAGATCTTCCCTCAGCAAACTTTTAAGTGTGTTGTACAAAATTGTTAACTACAGGCACTATGCTGTAGAGTAGATCTCTAGGGCTTGCTCATGTTGCATAAATAATACCTTTTGACCAATACTTCTAATATTTTAAAACTATAAATTACACTGTGATCTTCCTTTGTTTAAAAACATTCAGTGATTCTCTCTTGTCTTCAGAATAAAACCCACTTTCTTCCTATGCATTAAAAGTCTCAATAGGATCTATATGACTTGCGTCTTTCTCTAACCTTATTACGTGCTGTCTTCCTTCATACTGACTCCAGATATAGATTTCCTGGCCTTCTTTCGGTTCCTTATACTTGCAAGCCTGACTCCCCTCCCAGAGATGTGGTAAGCTATGTTGTTCCAGTAGGGAATGTACTTCTCAGAGAAGCAATTCTCCTGTGTCTATCATGTTTCTGCACATCTTGTAATCAGAAGCACTGCTTGGCTTCTCAAGGCTGTTTGGAAGACAGAGACAGTACTGTCTCCTCTACAGGAAAAAGGAGATTTGTTTACTGTTGTATGGATAATACATTCCACTTTGGCCAAGGTCAGGCATGCTTGCTTGCAGCATATTATAAAAGATTTGGGTTCTGTGACAGCTGCCTACTGCGTGTACAGGATCCTCTTGTGCCTCTTTGCATTGCCTCTATAGGCTCTGAGGGGCAAGAAGGATGCACAAGAGCATGACACTTGTGTTGCTTGCAGTACCAAGAGCAATAACACCCTTGATCTCTGACCCAGAGTCTTGTGTCATCCACCAGCATCAATGAAACAGACTGTGGTTACCTTTGGCTCCCTACAAGTAGGGTAAATCTCCGACTCTTAGTTGTTCTTAGCAGGTTTTGACAAATAATTTTTAAAAATTACAGAAGCATTATTTGTTTTACCAAAATATTCACTTCAAGGTTCTTTCCAAGCAAACACTTATTACAGTGTTATGTGACTTGCAATAGGTCCCCAATATTCTTCTTTCCCTTTCTTTCAAACCTCACATGAGTCTTCCCAGGAATGCATGTCAACCTATATATTCATATGTTTAGGACTATGTGTGAAGGAAGACAATAACCTACTTCGCAAAAATTGCTGCAATCTACAAATAACTAAGTGCCAGCAGTGTGAAAAAATTTTAAACATGCTTTTATTGTTTTTGCATTGGTACCTGCAGAAGACCCTGTCTCATATCTTATTATATATTTAGTATGATACCAAAATAATGTCTATGTTTGATGGTATTAAGTAGGTCATCTTCACAGATGCATAAATATATATACATTTATATATTTCTTCTTTCAAAATTAATTGCTTTGAAAGCATAATTTGCTCTGATGTATATTTTTAAAGTGTGCTTTTAAAATTATAATCTGTTTTACGATAATTTTGTCTTTCACAGACCAATAATATGGCTTTGTTTCAAGGATTTAAAGATAACTTTTAAATATAGCTGTAGCTAAATATGAAGCTTGGAACAACTGAACTTCAATAAATACAGGTCTTATTATTATTTATTCTTTTGGAATTGATTTTACACAAATGTTTTAAGTGACAGCTCTATTTTTTCAGGCTAATGATAAAATTTGAGTTCAGAATTGATAAAACAAATTTTTCTCATCTTCTTGGGTCAAACTCAAAACATTCCTTCTCCCTTAGACTCCCAATTCTCCTATAATAATAAACAACTGCCTTTCACTATTCTGGTACCCACTAGATTTAGGTTTGCCTTTATTTAATAAAGTATACAGACACATGTAGACAGGATAAAGTGCCTGAAGCATGATAGAAGTTTCTTTCTTTCCATAGATAGTGTGGTTGCTCCATAATCACCAAGGTCTCAGGCTATTTACCATTGATTGTTCTCAGCATGTGGCTTTTTTCCTCAAAATTACCTCAGGGTCCAAGAGGGCTTCTAGACTTCTGGTCATCATATTCTTATTCTAAGGACTCAGCAGGAGGCAAGAAATCAGCTCCCTTTTTAGAGACTTTCTTGGAATTCTCACTGAATACTTGCTCACCTTCCATTCACCAGAGATTGAACACATGGTGTCTAAGTCAGTTTGGATGACTATAACAAAAATCCCATAGAATGAATTGGTTAAACAACATATATTTATTCTTCACAGTCCTGGAGGATAGAAAGAACAAGATCAAGGCCTTGGCAGATTTGGAGCCTGATGAAGACTCTTCCTGGTTCATATTCTCTTATTGTGTCCTCACATGGTGGAAGTGATGAGGAAGCTCTCTGGGGTCTGTTTTATTCTGGGTGTACCTGATGACCTAATCACTTCCTAAAAGGCCTGTCTTCTAAAACTCTCTTATTAGAGGACTTTCAACCTATGAATTTGGGGGGACTCAAATATTCAGTCTATAACACATGAGTACTGAAGCTGCAAAGGAGTCTGGGAGATTGGGTTCTGTTACTCAAGGTGGGAAAAATGGTAGCTGAGTAAGGAATTATCAATATCAACCACATACTTCCACCTAATTTTTATGTTATCTTTCCTACTAATAATTGCTTTCACACAAATCCTGCCCGTCATTAGAACACTAAGTTCCCTGCAGGAAGGAATTGTGAATTTATTCTACTTCCCAGAACATAACGCATCCTGTCATGTAATTCGTTCCCAGTTAATTTATGTTCACTTTAATAGCATTTATTAAATTACACAGGCTACTAAATACTGATTTTTAGAAAAAAATTTAAGTTGCCTTTAGTAAACTATATAATTCCTATGATAAAAGCCTGTGAAAATATTTTTAATGTTTAAAACTTTATTTAAAAAATGACAACCTTAGACAAATGATTTACTAGACACTTGAAATGAATTTTGAGTATAAGCACAGGATTGATATTCATCAATTCCTTAATTGACTCCCTCTCATAAAGCATTTATCAAGCATTTTTCCTTTCAAGGTATTGTGGCAGCTGCTTTGTACATATAGATTAATAAGATGTAATTCATGCTCTCAAAGAAGTCACAAATTAGTGGGCATCTGTTGTGTGCGAGAATGTTATCGACTGTTAAATATATAACATGTGGCACAAGTTTTCAATACTTTTACATTCTGATGAAATTGTTTTGTAATATTTTCCTTTGATTGCCGCCAAAGAAAAATTAATGACCCTTTGGGCAGAGAGAGAAAGGATTAATGCAGTCTTTTAAAAAAGTCCATTTGAAGAATTGAGATAAATGGATAGAGCTTAATTGTAAAATAAAGATTTTTAAAAAGACTTTTTATTCCATTTTATCTTCTGTGGAATTTTGACTTTCTTTTTATTGCCACTTAAATTTTCTTCCAACAACGTATTCTTTAAAGTTTAATGTAGTCTGTTTCGATGTCTTGTAAAACTTTTAGAAACCTATTACCTATTTTTTTCAGGTTAGTGTTAACATTGCCATTGTTCCAAACTGCTTATATAACACTTTTTTCTACTGAAAACAGATTTACTCATTCTGTCGCAGTACTAAATTCATTTAGTCTCATGGTGGATTTCAGTCCCTTACATATTTACCAATAATAGTAGGTACTATGGTGTGTCAGCCAGATTCTAAGGCACTCATTGCCCTAATTGCTTGCCAGTGGTTCACAGCTGAGTTCCTGCTCTGGATTGCCTGTAGTGGAAGGGAGTGGCCTCATGGAGGTGATATGCATTCTTGAAGAAAGGTCACATGGAATGGCCCCTGATATAATGGGTTTGAAGGCCTGGACTTCTTTCTTTGAATTAGGTCCCCTCTTAAGGACCATCTCAGCCCCAGGGCTTTTATGATATAGGCTGAGTCTTTCATTGTAACTTACACAGTGATAATGCAGTTGTAAAACTTTCAACAGTATGGAATTGGGATAATATGAAGTCAAAGGGGACACAGTATTTTTTGAGGCAGAGATTTGTGACATTTATGATAACTAGTAATTATTGGACTAGGAATAGAATGGCTCATGATGAGTGTTACTGATGTATTAGAGAAAGGAAGTAAAACATGTAGGTTGATTACCCATTCAAGCTTGAGTGTGAAATTCACATTTCCTCCTTGGATACATTAAAAGGCTCACCTTCTAGAATCGAAGAGCTGAAAAACCTAAGGATAACCACTAGAACATAATTATAAGGGTACCAGGAGAAGGTACCCTTCTGGAGAAGGTAAAATTCTCAACCTCAGAAAGTCTGCTATGACAAGGCTAGCAGATTGGATTAAGTGTGGGACCATGAGACTTGTGATGGGAGACATCTGAGCTGATGCTCTTGACAATCTTGAATCCCTAGTTTTTCTTGACTGTTCCAGATCTGCAGAAGTGGTCCCTTTTGAAGGCAGTATTAACATTCCTAGCCTCCCTGTTAAAGGCTAACATTCCCTCATTGACTGAACATGGTGCAAGGGCCCTTGCCTCGCAAGAGAACATGTCTCTTTCTCATCATCTCCTACCTCCCTTCTAGCTCCCAGACAAATAACTAAGATTATTAAGTCATGGTACAGCCCAGCAAGGCACATGCTGGACCTGCTATGAGAAGAAATAGGCTCTACCCTCAGTGGAGCAGTAGGACTTAGCCAACATCTAACAGCCAGGAGACTATGTAAAGGACCATATGCTGACAGGCTAGATCTAGGTGGAGGAAGGAACAGAATATCAGTGTGGATAAGGGGGGATTTATTGATAAGACAGGGTGTTCCTATGATATAGGATTTAACTATCTGGCAAGGATACCAGGAGATGTTGTTGACATGTTTTATATTTTGGTTGTTGAAAGCTTGGGGAAAGTTATGGTTCCTACTAAGTAACAATGTCATAATTCTGTGCAAATGGTGGAAGAAAGGAACAAAAACCTCAGATGAGAGGTTCTTATTTGTGGATATGTTATGAAAAACTGAGAAATCTCATTAGCTGTCAATACTATGGAATGGCATGGAAGACACTCCAAGTCCTCAAAGCTATGAGGTATGTGCTTCTGGGAGGGCACTAACATTGTGGAGAAGCCCAGTAATGACTGTACTACAAACACTGGATGTGATGGTAGACGTGTTCCTATAGGACTGGGCTCCCCAATAGCAATGAGATGATAAGATGATAGGAAACAAGAGAAGACAGATGGCAGAACTTAACCAGTAAAAACAAGGATGACACAATTATAATCAGTAAGGCAAGGTTATTGTGGCTTTAAGTGGTCCCTGACCAACAAGGAACAATGAAGAATGTTATAACAAAGCAACTATACAGGCAAGAGAAATGACAGGTGTGTTGCAAGTCTTGACAAGATGTATTGACTCAGAGGTAAGGAAATAAGCCATATGGCAAGAAAGTTACCACATCACTGGCGTTTCTAAGGGGTTCAGCCATCTGAGGTATGCTGAAACATCCACTATGAAGTAAAAGGCAAATTGTTGCATCTCAGGCCTCCAGCTCCAGGAAAAAAAATGCAATGACTACTAGGGATTCAGGAACTATAGATAGCATGTTCTACAGCTTAGAAATATTGCTCTGACCTGTTTGTCCAGTGACATGTGAGGCTGCACAGCTGGTGTAATTCGCAATACCAATAGACCTTCCACTTGAAGCCACTACAGCCATACACTGTAGTATTAGAGGTACATCTGTGAGGGAAAAAATATCATTTGGAGCTTATATTATGTAGTTCCATAGGTTTCTGAAGGCAAGATCTTACCATTTTCTATGAAAAATGAACACTTTTCAGTTTCTGGTTTGTTCCTAGATCCTGGTAGAAATGAAATAACTAACACAAGTCAATGTGCATCCTGAGGTGTCCATAAAAAGTTGGGTTCTAGCAGACACAGTAAGTCATAAGATAATGCACATTTAAGCAGTAAATTATGGTAAGGTGGAAGCAATGTATTTTGGGTCATTCATGAGCAATCCAGAAGCCACAAATAAGCAAGAACTGTAGTGCCCACTATTGTCTGCCACTGTTGCACGGGCATCTCATTCTTAGATCACATCTATGACTACCAGGAGGGGCTCTTATAACCATATAACTGACTAGGAAGAGTGTAAAAGTTCATGGTTAGCTCATTGTTATAATCTGGTACCAAAAATGGACTGGAGCTGTACTATTGCCCCCATCTGTCATGGTCCTGAAAAGTGGCAATGAGATGAAATGCTCTAATTTGGGAGAACATTGTGAGGCATGCTTGATTGTCAACTTTACATGGAAAAAGTAATATCTAAAAATTAGAGTCTATGCAGACTCAAGAGAAGTGATGAATGCTTTATCTGGTTATTCATGGGCCTTGAAATATCAGGATTGGTGTGTCAAGGTCAAAGACATCTTATGAAGTCATATGGATCTCTCCATGGGGGTGGGTATAAAGTATAAATGTTTTAGGATCACGTGTTTCATTCTCACTGGAGAGCATTAATCACAGAAGAGGCACTGACAGAGGAACAGAAAGACTTGACCATATATCTCTGGCAGCTCTGATACTGGCCACTCCAGTAGTGGTGCATGTGGAACATGAACAGATTTAGACATTGTGGCAGAGAAAGACAGCACATAGACCCAACAGAATGAGCTTTCACTCACAAAGGCTGATGTAGCTAATCCGCTGCTGAATGTCCAGCCAACCAGAAAAAGAGATCGTTGCTGAGCCCCTGACAAGACTCTGTTCTATGAGACTAACCAGCCATTTCTAGCAAGTTGGTTACAAGGTATAGTTTCACCCTGGAGGGGCAGCAATTGATATTAGATGGAATCAATATATTTAACAGCACAGAAACCTTATGTTCTTTAATTTGGCTTTTTATTTTGATTATTTTTTCTTGGCTCTGACTGCCCTCATCCAGGTATCCTGACTTACCTTCTTCTTCCTTACTTAATCATTCAGCCCTCAGGACAATGAGGTTCTGGTCAGCAGTATCAGAAACAAGGTCCTGAGTCTATTGACTACTAAAACAGAGTTTTCAATCAAACTAAGCATGTCTTGGCCTTAGTTGTGTTTGAACTCCAGACCCCCAAAAAACAGAACAATCCCACAGAACAAATCTTTGTGAACTTGGACAGAACAACTCCATGGCTGACATCAGGACCAGATGATCAATTACCCTCTGCCCTAGCACCAACCAATTAATAGAGATCACAACCCTAACTTCTCTAGTCACCATAATTAAGGATTTTTCCCCTGTATAATTCATCCCCTGAGAACCATCAGGGAACAAGGTCTTTGGGCATTAGCTACCTGTAATGCCAGGCATGGCTCCATCTCCTTAATAAGTCCTTATTTTCTAGGCTGCAAATTCCTGCTCATGTCTTATGGGCTTTGATGTGTGCAGGCAAATGAACCTCTTTATTCCAGTAACAATATATGCCAAGAATTTTATTTTCCCTACCCAGAGAACTAGATCTAGCATCACTCTCTGAAGGCTTACAGAGGATTTGATCCACGGATGCAGGTTCTTATTTAATATTACATTGGACCCAGGTATGAAATTTGCAGAAGTGTGACAGGGGGCACACGCACTGGTTCTACTACATATTACACTATGTAGACTTTAGATACAACTTTTGTAAATACAGGTACTCTGTGATAATGAGGTGCCATCTTTCCTCCAAAATATAGTACATGCCTTTAGTTAGTGGTAATTGTATGACACTGTGTCACCAATAAGCAGGATACATGGTCTGAGATCCAAAGGTGGAAATGGGATTAACTCTGTTTATTGAGCTCCCACCGACCCTCTTGGGGGCTTTGCAATGTTTCAGCCAGGTAGCTCTAAACTTTGTAGGATAAAAGTTCTTCATCCTGTGAAAACATCTCCTACTAGTTGACAAAAACGGAGTCCTCTTAAATATTAAGCAGTAACTCCCAACCATCCCTTTGAGTTTCTTATACCAAATGACCCTCATCAGGCAAGAAAAAGAATGAAAATCCTTTAGGAGTCAGTGACTCTAAATATCAAAAGTAAGTCGGGTTGTTATTATATAATAAGGGCAGAAGGAATATATTTGGTACCAAATGGCTCATTTCCTTTGAAATCCTCTTCCTGATGGAGAAGTCCTCTAACCTGATAAAAGCATGGTGACCATACCTTCAAGCCTCTCAGGATGAGGGTGTAGATCAATTCACCAGGAAAGCTATGCAGACCAGGCATATTGCTAGTGAAGGTTGAGGGGAAGCCAAGAAAGGACAACAGAGGAGGAAGATGATGAGTATCACTTGCAGGTTTGTACCCAGCAGCAGTGGAATCTGTAGCTCACCCCACTATCCTTTTTCTTGTAATTTCTCCAGGAAAGGGGACAAACTTGCCTCTTGGAGGAGATATGCCCTGATAAGTCACCCTATTTATGAAGTAGCAATTAACAGTGCAAGGGATGAACTGTCAGAAGTGATGAGATGTCACCCCTCAGAACCAAGGCACTCATTCCTCCAGGTGCTGAGAATGATGGCCCCAACTATTCAAATCTGAATCCCTCTTGAGGACTTGCCCTCAGCCAAAGGAGCTGCCTCTTCTCAGGTTATTTCTCCTCCTCTGGAGAAGCTTATATCCAGTTGGTCTCTTAGAAGATCAAAATTCTGGCTCCTTTTGTCAGTGGGAAACAGCTCTAAATAATCATCTTAGTTTCGTAGCTCTCTATGGGATTTGTCAAAGCATTTGTTGGGGCTTAATCTCAGTTCAATTGTTCTCACTGCATTGCTTGATTTCCTTCACTTCCTCACAGATTGTGCTACCAAAAGCACTTTTTGATTAAGTTCCTTCATGCAAATTTTCACTTCAGAGTCTCTTCCTAGGGAACAATGATAGAACTTTGTTCTCTCTGGTACTTTTTGAAGCTCTTCTGTAACAACTCATTATTTCTTTTTAGTTTTACAGCTAATAATAGCTTATTATTCTACTTTGTAATACATATCTTTGTTTCAGATTGAGTATGGAGAATGTATGATTTTCTTAATTTATATATTTTACTCCATTAGATATTTTTGATTCAATACATCCCTTTAGTTCACTGACTAATCCTATGGGAAACCTCCCCCCCATTTGTGCTTTTCTTTAGAACCCTAATTTATCACAGTATCATTATATTATATATTAGAATTATCTATCATTTTCTAATAAATGTGGGGTTTGAGATGCTCAAATTTATCCCATAACACAGATTTTTAAAATTCATGTAGAGATATTGTTCCTCTGCTTCAGTGCAGGTTTCATTAAAAGCATAAATTTCTTTTTGCAGTATAGGACAAGCCAGGATTCAAGTAAATAACTAAAATATTTCTTTTGGTAGAGCTGATAAGTTTTCTATCCATTATCTTGATCAATTTCCACATTTCAGAATGGCCTCATCCAATTGCCAGTTTTATACTCCACCCCTTTTATGTGTCTACCTATCCATTCAATTAAGATACATTAAGTATGTCTCCTAATGTATAAGATGCAAGACTTTTGAGGCCCCAAAACCACATGATGCTGGTAACAACATTTATTAGTTATGCTAACTTACAAAGGTAAAAGAAAGTATAGAATTTTTGTAGTATAGATTTTTCTATGCATGCCTGTGTCTTAACCTTCTTGTCTCATAATGAATGACACCACTCTTATTGGATTAGGACCTGCCTTCATGATCTCATTTTAACTTATTGACCCCTTTAAGACCTGTCTGCATTCTGAAGTATTACTAGGGATTAGAAACTTTGGAAGAGGCACAGTTCAGCTTATAATGAAGGAGTAGGGGGCCAACTAGTTTCTCTAAGTAATGAGAAACAGAGCAAAGGACCCCAGAACAGTTCTGGGCATTATACAGACAGAGGGCTAAGTTCTGCATACTGAGAGCCCTAGGAACAATACTGACATCACCCAGAAGCCCTGTAGTCTCCCTGTAAAATGTTTTGGTCTAGGTGAGCTGGCTTGTTACTGGGCATCAGGTAAGGGGAAGGACAAAAGTCCCACAGACAATTAACACTGTGTATGATTTGTTTCCCTTCACACCAGGTATATAACAGACACTATTTCGGTTAGTGCGGATTTAGCAGTGAATGAGCTGAGAAAGTCCTTATGACACTTATATTCTAAAAGGAAAATAAAACCTATATGAAAGCAAGATAATTTCATGTTATGGTGAGTACTTTTGAGTAATATAAAAGAGAATATTTAAATGGATTCTAGTTTAGTGACGGAGACACAGGAAAGAATTTTCTGAGACCTGCATGACAAGAGGAGCCATTCACAGAAGAGGAATTATGTATTTATTTATGTTACTTTATTTTTTAAAAGATTTTATTCATTTATTTTTTTAAAAGAATTTATTTATTTATTTTTAGAGAGAGGGAAAAGAGGGAGAGAGGGAGAGAAACATTAATGTGTGGTTGCCTCTCTTATGCCCCACACGGGAGACCTGGCCCACAACCCAGGCATGTGCCCTGACTAGGAATCGAACCAGGGACCTTTTGGTTCATAGGATGACACTCAATCCACTGAGTCACTCCAGTCAAGGCTATTTATGTTACTTTAATTTATTTCTCTCATCTTACTAAAATTTGTTTTAGATATATTTTAAAATATTCTATTGTATGTATATATATACACACATATACACACATACATTTTTACTTATCTCCCCAATTCTTTATTCTTTTTGACATCTATACCTTTGCAACATGTGGAGCCTATTTACCCTTGGAATTTTGGCTGGCTTTGTGACTTGTTTTGCCAATAGAATGTTGCAAAAAGTGCTGTAGCAGTTCCAACCCTAGACCTCAAAAGACATTGCATAATTACATATTCTCTCTTGGTACTCATCATGTGAATAAACTTGGCCTGGCAGCCAAATGTCAGGTGTGTGCATAAAGTATGCTACATCAGTCAGCCCCCACATGATGGTCTGGTTGACTTCAGATACATGAGAAAATTAATTGAGATAAATCAGTTGTGGCCTAGACCAGAAGAATCAGCAAATAATCTATAGACTATTGAGAAATAGTAAAGGCTTAGTGTTTTAAGTCACTGAGTTTTGGTGGTTTGTTAAGCAATAATACCCAACTAATATAAATAATAAAATCATCTTTAAAAATGAAAATAGAGATTCAATGTAATTGCAATAAAAATCCCAGAGAGTTATTTTGAGGATATCAACA
Source organism: Phyllostomus discolor (assembly GCF_004126475.2). Taxonomy (NCBI): domain Eukaryota; kingdom Metazoa; phylum Chordata; class Mammalia; order Chiroptera; family Phyllostomidae; genus Phyllostomus; species Phyllostomus discolor. The sequence goes on from NC_040905.2 coordinate 25,607,754, forward strand.
AACTGACTCTAAAGTTTATATGGAGAAGCAAAAGATTCAGAATAGTCCAATATTCTGAATATTGGTCTCAATATTGATGGAGAAGAACAAAGTTGGAGGACTGATACTACCCAACATAACTTATAAAACTATAGCAATCAAAACAATATGGTATTGATAAAACAATAGACAAATAGATCAATTAAACAGAATAGAGAGTCCAGAAATAGACCCACATAAATATAGTCAACTGATCTCTGACAAAGGAGCAAAGACAATACAATGGAGCAAAAATAGTCTCTCAACAAATAGTCCCTGAACAACAGGGCCTCCACATGCAAAAGATAAATCTAGACATAGATCTTACAGCCTACAAAAAAATGAATATCAAATGGATCATAGACCTAAAAACATGATAAAAACTATAAAACTCCTAGAAGATAACATAGGAGGAAACCTAGATGACCTTGCATATGGCAATGTCTTTTTTGATATAACACCAAAGGCACAATCCATGAAAATAATAATTGGTAAACTGGATTTAATTTAAAGGAAAAAAAAATGCTTCTGCTTTGCAAAAGAGAATGTCAGGAGAATGAGAAGACATTCTATAAGCAGAGAGAGAATATTTGCAAAACACATCTGATAAAATAACACATCTTAATGGAAATGTACAAGGAACCCCTAAGACTCAACAGTAAAAAATAAAACAATGAAAAAATGGACCAAAGACCTTAATAGACACCTCCCCAAAGAAGATATACAAATGGCAAATAAGGTTATAAAAAGACACTGTGCATCATATGTTATCAGGAAAATGCAAATTAAAACATCAAGATATCACTACAAGTCATTACCAATGGCCAAAACCCAAAACACTGACAACATTAAAATCTGACAAGGGTGTGGACCAACAGGGTCTCTCATTCATTGCTGGTGGGTATAGAAAATGGTATAGCACTTTCAGAAGACTATTTTGCAGTTTCTTGTTAAACTGAATATATTTTTACTGTACAATGCAGTAACCATGCTCCTTGGTATTTACTCAAAGGAGCTGAAAACTTATGTCCATGTAAAAACCTGCACATAAAAGTTTATAAACAGCTTTATTCATAATTGCCAGAACTTGGAAGCAACAAAGATGTTCTTCAGTAGGTGAGTGAATAAATAAATTGTGGTACATAAAGATAATGGAATATTACTCAGTGATTTTTTAAAAAGTGCTACCAAGCCATGAAGAGACATGGAAGAAAATTTAATGTATTTTACTAAGTGAAAAAAAAAGCCAATCTGAAAAGGCTACATACTAAGTGATTTCAATGATACAACTTTCTGGAAAAGACAAATTATGGAGACTGGAAAAGCATCCATGGTCTCCATGGGTGGGGGAAAGATGTGAATGAAAGGGAGGAACATGGAAAAATGTCAGGGCAGTGAAAACACTCTGCATGATACCATAATGTTGAGTACATGCCCTAATACATTTGTCTAAATGCACGGAAGAGCATCACCAAGATGAACCCTAATGTAACCTATGGACTTTGGATGACTATGATGTGTCAGTGCAGGTTCATTAATTGTAACAAAGTAGCACTTTGGTGGGGGATGTTGAGAAAGGGGGAGCCTATGCATGTGTCAGGGCAGGGGATATATGGGAAACCTTTGGACTTTCAATTTTGCTGTGGATCTAAAACTGATAAAAAATATAAAAAAAGTCTTCAAATACAACCCCCACCCCAAATGAAAATAGAAGTCGAAAAAATATAAGACAAAACAGTAAAAGTAATTTAGAATAAGATACATACCATGCAAAATACGTGCATTTGTTAGAGGTGGGCTGAAAATTTAGGTCTGAGCTTTACAGCAACCAATGGAAGAGGACCCAGCCATCTATCCTATAATACATCCTATTCACATGATATCCTAGGATATATCATAGGATATGATGTATCCTATATGATGTATAGGATACATCATATTATAGGATATGATGTATCCTATAATACATCATATTCACAAGATAGAAGTTTATCACTTATAACTATACCTTGGATATTCCCAATAAACATCTGGGTGCACCGATTCTGAATTGTAAATTAAGGAAGTAATACAATTAAATGAAAACCTTTGAGTTTCAACCATTGTCCTTTTGTGCCCCCAGAGCCCTTTCCTGCTGCTCATTTACGTGCCACCCTTTTGTTTCCCTTTCATCTTTTTTGCTCCACATTATTTTTCTTGCCCTTCCTTATTTGCTTCCACTTCTACACATTCGTTAGTAAAGGGCCGAAACTCTTAGAGCAGCAAGGTCAGCATTGAAAATATCTGGTTAGGATTAATATGGGAGAATAATTACAATTTATGCTTTCCCCCAAATAAGGTGCATAAATCTCATGCCATTCATCATCTAAAATGCTTTAGTAGTTAAGGAATTTTTTTTCTTTACAAATTTATCAGATGTAATATTTAGAATGAACCTTTCACTTATTCATCAGTGCATGCACTTACCAAGAAAAGTTTTTGCATCGTAATCAGCAATTATTTACTAGCACATTTAGAAATACATCACCAGCATGTTTTCAAAATATGTTTGAATATGTACTAACATGTCCCTCTGCCTCGTTGGCTTCCTAAAGGCTAATCACCAAATTTTACCTTCAAAAATGTACTGGATTTTAGTTTCCACAGTCAGCCCTTCATTACAAATCACTTAACAAATACGTATGCTTACCAAACGCCAATTTCTGCTACAACAAGACTAGATAAGGATGGCCAGTGTGGTAGTTGCTAGAACATGAAGACAAATGAGCTGTTGTGGTGACGATAATACAAATTGCCATTGGCCATGTTGACGTCTCTATTCCAGTGTATCAGTGCTTGGGGCAGTGAGGTACTAACAACACCCTGAGGACCTGAGAGGAGGCAGCTAGTCAGAAAAATTGAAAATGTACTAATTTAATACAAATTTCAGTGACGTGGAAGATTCTAAGTTCCACTGTGGAGTGATGACTTGACAAGAAATTGGATACCAAGGAAAAAAATTAAACAGTATAAAAATGTCCCTTCTTTTACTGAGACACATATTAAAGCAGGTAATTATTCTTAACGGTCTGTAAAAACAGTGAAAAAGTCTTTGGTTGAACAGCTGAAAGGATTTGCTTGATTCATTAACTCTTTCTAGCTCCATTTAAGTGACTCTCTCTCCCTCTCCTCCTTTTTTATTAGGGTTGCAGTTTTACAGTAGGCACACACAGGAAATACTATGTTAAAGAGTAGTTAATAAAGAGGTGCCATAAGGGGCCTCTTCTGTATATACTCTCCTGTAGTCAAGGAGGCAGGAAAAGTTGAGATGTCAATAAAAAGCCCAGGTAATTTAATAAAGAGAGTGACCCAAAGAGAGTGAAACTTAGCCAAATTTATACACACTCTCATTTAGCTTTATGTGTGGGCCAGTGAGCCGATTTCTGAGTTTCTGAGAGGAAAGGAAGAAAAGAAAGTGGAGAGAAGGGAGCAAAGGAAGGAGAAGCAAAAGGTGAGTGTGAGGGGCGTCTCTAAGACTGGTGCCAGTGATCCCGGATTTCTGGTAATTATAACCTTATATTAGCCCTTCCCCCTAGGTGAAGTCTGCACTTCTAGGCTCTCATGAAGAGACTACAGCTTAAAAGATGGAAAATCATTTCCAAAATTAGGTTACGAAAATGTGGCTTCTGTCTTGGTTGCACTTTCTCCCTCTGTGTCTTTGAGCCCTTCCTCTAAGAGAAGCAAGCTGCCATGTTGCAAGCAGTCCTACAGAGACCCTATATAGCAAGAAACTAATGTCTTTGGCAACAGCAGTGAGGACCTGAGCCTTGGCAACAGCCATGTGGGTGAACTTGGAAGAGGATCCTCCCCAAGTTGGGCCTGGAGATGGCTCCAGTCCCTGCTGACACCTTGATTGCAGACTTGTGGGAGACCCTGAGCCAGAAACTCAAATTTATATCTATACATAGATTTGTTATAAGACTTGGCTCACATGGTTATGGAGGCTGACAAATCCCACAATCTGCCAGCTGCAAGCTGGAGAACCAGAAAAATGGTGGTGTAGTTTAGTCCAAGTGTGAAGACTTGAGAGTCATGCAGGCTGTTGGTGTTAAGCCCCACATGAGTCTGAGGGCCCAGGAACCAGGAGCGCCACCGCCCCAGGCAGAGCACACACACCTCAGCTCAAGCAAAGAGAACGAATGCTCTGGTCCTCTGCTGCTTTGTTGCTCTATTTGGGCGCTTAAAGGATTGCGTGGTGTCCACCCACATTGACATGGGTCATATGCTTTACTCAGTTCATTAATCTCTTTAGGAAAAACTTCCAGACACAACCAAAAATAGTATTTTATCAGCTATCTGGGATCACCTATCTGGGATTATTTGTCCAGTCAAGTTGACAAATAAAATCAACTATCACAAAATAATATTCCCAATTAATTACTTGGGCAGTAAACAACATACTTATAATAAAGGGTATTTTTTCTTTTTTCTTTTTAATTTTTATTTTAATTGTTGTTCAAGTACAATTTTCTGCCTTTCCCCCCATCCTAGCCCACCCTCCAGCCCTCCCCACCTCCCTCCCATTTCCACCACCTCCCTTGTTATTGCCCATGTGTCCTTTATAGTTGTTCCTGCAAACCCTTCACCCTTTTCTCCTAAAATTTCCTCTCCTCTCCCCTCTGGTCACTGTCAGAATATTCTCAATTTTAGTGTCTTTGGTTATATTTTGCTTGTTTCTTTGTTTTGTTGATTAGGTTCTACTTATAGGTGAGATCATATGGTATTTGTCTTTCACCACCTGGCTTATTTCACTCAGCATAATGCTTTCCAATTCTATCCATGCTGTCGCAAAGGGTAAGAGCTTCTTTCTTTCTGCTGCATAGAATTCCATTGTGTAAATGTGCCATAGTTTTTTGATCCATTCATTTACTGATGGGCACCTAGGCTGCTTCCAGCACTTGGCTATTGTGAATTGTGCTGCTATGAACATTGTGGTGCATAGGTTCTTTTGGATTGGCATTTCAGGGTTCTTTGGTTTGCAGCCCGAGCTCAATCCACTGAGCTACGCCAGCCAGAGCTCGGGTTCTTAGGATATAGTCCCAGCAGTGGAATTGTTGGGTCAAAAAGCAGATCCATTTTCAGTTTTCTGAGGAAATTCCATATTGTTTTCCATAGTGGTTGCATGAATCTGCAATACCACCATTGTGCACTAGGGTTCCTAAAGAGTATTTTTTATTTGGGGGAAATATATTTTATTTAAAATATATTTATTATACTTTAGGTTTTCCAAAACAAGTATGTCTGTTGCTGAAAGTTTGTTTGCATGCTGCTCCTCTGAAACCCAGGCCTTTCGGCTATCAGATGTCCCTACTCTTCGTCACACTCCGCTCGTCTGTCCCTGTTATCAACCAGTCTTTTGAGGGACCTTGATCTAGACTTACAAAATTTATAATGAGTTTCATTGCCACTATTCATTAAGTTTGTTTGTATGTGGATAGGTCCCTGTGTGGGGTTTAATGGCTCTTACACACTGGCCACTGGCTTACATAGTATTCATTTTTTCTCTTCTATATATTACATATATTAAACTAATAATGCACTAGTTAATATATATAAAGCATTCTATGTGCTAGCTTTAATTACTATTCCATCCCTCAGAATTGGCACCATTTTCATGAGATGACTCCACTCCTTATTAAGTCACTCCTTCCTCCTATCCTTGTTCCATTAAGAAGAGATTTGCATGTTTTACTTTCTCTGCCAATTCCAAACATACATAGCAGTATAGAGCAGCAAGACTCCCCTCTGTAGAACAGAAATAGGACTTGGTATATTTCTGACATTCATTTGTGCCTCAAAATCATGGGATGGGCTTCTCTCACTGTGCTGGACCACAGAAAGGGGAAAATGAATAGATTTTCATGTATTTTTAATTGACATAACAGCCAAATATCTATATGGTTCACTGCTTTTGGTTATTTTCTTAGGTGAAGGCAGGCTTTTTATGACAAACCGATTTCTCTATTCTGTTCTTCATGGTGAACTTGCTGGTTTTGTGGAAGGGCTTTTTAAAAGGCTTTGGGATTCTCTAGATATACAGTCTTCTCAATCTCCTCAGTGCACTTGCACCATAAGCAATCTGTCTCCTGAAATATTTCAAGAACAAATTTGCCAAATAATTAAGTGACAAATAATTTAAATCCAGCCATTGTAATAGCTGGACACTAGGAATGATGTTTTTATTGGTGGCTGTATATTACACAGTGCTAACACTGAGGTTAACCTCAACAACTGGTTACAAAAGGACTAATCAGAATTTAAATATTGGGGTTTTCTTTTAGGGTGTTTTTCCCTATCCCCTCTGGCAAATGCAGTTTCTTTAATAAAGTTTTAGCATTTGCGTGACACTGGTGTCCTATGACAAGGTATGCTAATTAAAGGGAAACTAGTTGGTTGTTGGTTTTTTTCCAAAACAAAGGTTTTCTGACAGCATTAAATGCAACATCTTCCAACATCTTCAAGAAAGCATCTGGACTATAGTGATAGATGAACATTGCTCATTTCATTGTCTGAGTACAAAGCCATTTATAGGGCAACTTATCACATAAACACCCTGTGGCATCTTATAATAGAAATCAATAACACAGCAAAAAAGAAGACAGAGGGACTTTAACCATATGCTATACCAGATAGGAAATAAAAGGTATCCTGTGAGCCTAAAAACTTAGTGTATTCTGTATCCACCTCATATTGATGCCTGATGTATGTATTTATTTTTCATTAGTTTTTGGCCAAAGAGAGGGCCAAATCTTCATATTATTTTAATATGAAGATTTGGAAAAATAATAATTTTGGATTCATGAAACATTTTCAGATGCATTTTTACTCATTGCTGTTTTTAAGTCCATTTTTACTCATCGATGCTTTTCATAAAGAAATGCTTTTTGAGATATGAAAAGAAGTCAGAAGGGACACAATTATCAATAAGTAGAAGTCTAGAAAGAAGCAAGAATGATTGTTTAGTCTCAAGTGTGGTCCGGGTAGAAAGGCAAGGCAAAGCTCTGTTCTAGAAAGAGAAGGTGTGGTGGGGTTGAGGAGTTAGATGACCAGGATGTGGGAGTATTAATACAGTTGATGCTCTGGACCAGAGGAAAACCCTGGCATAGAAAAGACGGTGGCATTGCCCCAGCTCAGGCAGGGTGTTGCCACCATGTGCCTGCTTAGTGTGGCCCAGATGGTGGCTGAAGCAAAAATGGTTGTTGCAGTGACCTCGAAACATCAAAAGTGACCCCAAGAGGCAGCCATAATCTAGAAAATAAGTGTCTAAATGGCAAGGAAAGTAACATGCTTGGTCTTGAGGAATGGAATTTGGAGTAGCCAGATTTGGAGAAGACACACTCAGAGACCTAATGTGGCCTTCTTACTCAGGGCAGCTGGGGCAGAAGAGAGAGTGTGAAAGGAGTTGGGGTCCCCAGGTTTGATTTATGGAAGGGGAATCACCATAGAGACTAGCAGTTTTCTGCTAATTTCCCTTAAAGGGTCCACAGTGTTTATGTTGTCTACGTACCTTGAAGACAAGATGATGATGTCTAGTAGACAGGCAAACCTTCAGAAGTAACCCAAAGACACTGCCATTCAGAGGTGTCAAGTTCAGAGAAGGCAGACACCTGATTTGTGTTTTAATGTTAAGAGAAAACCCAGATGAGCTTTCCATCATCTCTTGCAATAACAACTGACTGATGTATTTCTTTTAGGGCCCATAGCATTTTCGTTCACACCAAATATCCATTCCCTCATTTTCAGTTCTTTTTATTATTTAATATCAGGATCTCACATTCATAGGAGGTAAAGTTGTCCTTGTTCATTCTTTGTGTTCTTTCAATTAGTATTTGAAATTTAGAAATACTAAAGTATTTCTTTTAGTATTTGTTCTTGTCATTCACATTTACTTTTGTGATTTTTTTGTTAAAACAGAAGACTTTTAAAACTTTATTTTAAATTCATAAAACAATAAGCCATACTCTCAGTAGCCTACTGTCTTTTTGCATTTTACTTCCAAATGTTAGAGTGGACTATTTTTTTCCCTTCCTTTAACTCTTTTGAAGCAATCAGCTTCTTTCTGGATAACATATGAATAAGCCAGGACTGATTTCCTTTCCTTCCCTTTTATATTTTAAACTGTTACTGAGATATCATTTATAGTCTGTATAGTTTATCCTTTAAAAATGTACATGTTATTTTAGTGGCTTTTAGTATATCACAAAGTTGTGCAACTATCCAGAACATTTAATTCTGAAATATTTTCATCACTCCCCAAATAAACTTCATACCCATTACCCGTATTATTTTCATAAACTGTCATAACACGATACGACAGACCGGGTGGCTTAAACACCAGAAATTTATTTTCTGATGGTTCTGGAGGCTGGAAGTTTGAGATCAAGATGTTGGTAGGTTCAGTTTCTTTGAGACCCCTCTCCCTGGCTAGCAGATGGTCACCTTCTTCCTGTGTCCTCACATGGCCTTTTCTCAATTGGTGTGTCCTAATCTTCTATACTTATAAGGCCACCAGTCATTTTAGATTAGGGCCTGGACTAAAGACCTCATTTTAACTTAATTACTACTTTAAGGACTTTATCTTTAAATATGACTACATTCTCAGGTACTGGGAGTTAGGACTACAATATATGGATTTTGAGGAGATGCATTCAACTCGTAGCATGTACTTGTTGGGCCATATGCTAGCTCTTTATTGAGCCTTTTGAGAAACTGTCCAACAGTTTCCAAAGCAACTATACTGCTTTGCATTTCCACTAACAATGCAGAAGGGCTCCAATTTCTCCATATCCTCAGCAACACCTGATTCTGTCATTTTGATTATTGCCATTTGCAGAAGGTCAAGTTTTAGAGTACAATTTTGGAGTTTTCCATTTCCTCATATTTCTTTTTCCCCTCATGTTTCTGTTTTTTTCTCTTACATTGCCCTTCTTCACTGTGATGCTAACATCGTCTTATACCCTAAGGATTTAAATATTTCATCTTAAGGCTGGTAATATTAATAATTAAAATAGGTGGGGGAGTGCTGTAAAGCCTGATAAATTGCGGTTTATTATCAATAAAAAACTGTATAGATACCATAAAAACACATTATTATTGAGAAAGTAGATAATTTGAATGAATAATTTGAGTTTACTTACATATTATTTAGCCTAAAATTTAAAATGACCCATGACTATTGATATGTATATAAAGCCACTTACCACTTTGTCCACTCACTAATACCTCTTTACTAATGGAAAACATTACAGCCAGCATGACGGTACTGCCCCAGGTAAAATGCATGTTGAGAAGTGCAATAATAATCCCTCTTTCAGAGTGGAATTTTAGGGACCAACTTGTTTATGTGAGTTGGAAGTCTCTCATGTATGCCTATTTGCATTCTAATGAGGAATGTCTGAAATTAGTTTTTAAGTTACTTTATAGCTTTTCTGAAGATCATAATACCTTCATTTAATTGCATTTAAGAATATTCATTTTTTTTACAATAGTCAACAAAGAAACCATTAAAACTCAAACAAAAGTATTCTACAAAGAGCTATAAGTGGAAATGATCTTTCTTTTTGCCAGGTGTCTGGGAAAGAAGTTTACATTTTGCCTGAGGCCAATACTTTTATAATGTCTTCTTAATATTCTTAAAACTTATATCAATGCAAAAGCAAACTGATAATGTTATTCTAAATACCAAGGTTTCATTTCCACCTAGATTTTTTAAAATGGAAAATTAATTCAATTTAAGCTTCTTTTTTGGGTGTATTTTAGTGGGTTGGTCACCCCCCAAAATTCAGCCCAAATACCACCTGTCTTTGTAACTTTTTTGGATGCTTCCAGCAGAGTCCCATCTCTTCTCTGCGCATTCTCCTTGTGCCCCGTTAAAGCATCATTGCCATCAGCCATAATAATTCGGCCTCTGTCCTCTTCTTCATTCACGTCAGTACTTATCAAGGGTGACATCACATCAGTATCACCAAAGAGCTTTTCAAATACTGGCTCCTCTCTGGGGTGCTGACACAGGAAGAGCTAAATTGTGTCCCTAGCTGAACAGACTCCTTACAGTTTGTACATGTTGGACACGGAGGTAGATTATCAGAATCTGGGAAGGAGCAGGGAACCATTCTCCATAATGATATTAAGACGGACCATCCCATCCATTCTCTCCTCTCTTCTCCTTTGCCTATCTGTGGTCTGACTCTGCCAGAGGAGATAGTGGATGTTTGTAAATGAAGAACTCAGCAATTATGAATTTCCTAGACACATCTAAGTAGGTAGGTCTAGGCTTTTTAAAATGTGTTAGCTGAATAGACATTTTGCTAGGAAAATAAAATAAATAATGGAGATAATTTTTATTGAGCATGTTATGTGCTAGATAGATTTTTCTGTATTTTACAAAAATTTAAGTCTCCCCATTACTCCATGAAGCATATAGTATTATCTTGATTTGAAAAATGGTGAAATATCCTCAAACTGAACAGATACTTTTTAAGGTCAATCTATTTTTAAGGTCAATCTATTTTTAAATTTTTTTTACATGTGATTTTTTATTGTTGTTCAAGTTCAGTTGTTTCCATTTTCCTGCCACCATTTCCCCCTTCCCCACCCACCCCCACCTCGAAGCCTCAATCCACCCCCATTTGTTTTCTCCACGGGTCCTTTATACATGCTCCTTAATAACCCTTCCACTCCCTTCCCCCATTATCCCTCCCCCCCCCCCCCCTGGTTACTGTCAGTTTGTTCTTAATTTCAATGTCTCTGGTTATATTTTGCTTGGTTCTTTGTTTTGTTGATTAGGTTCAGATATCTTGAGATCATATGGTAGCAAGGGTTGAAATGAATCAAAGGTCTTTCTTAATGTTTATTTTGTATGTTATTATTTATGCTATTATTATTTATGTTATTTATCACTTTGTTATTATTTATTTTATTATTTATTATATTTATTGTTATATATGTTTATGTTAGTTGTATACATTACATGAAACCCTACCATATATATTAAGATAATAATATGTTATTTTTTATGCTTGAATTATTAGGAAAAAAGTTAATACTTATTCTAACCTAGATGAAAACATCTAAATAGAAGTGTGAATTTGCCATCTTCATTAAGTTCCCAGGCCTCAGCTGAGTCTTCTCTGGCTGTGTTATGTGTTTATTTTCAAACAAAAGACAATTTCTTCGGTATGAACATGGCAGCTTGTGTGTGTTTCTCTGTACATGTATATGTGTGTGAGTGTTTGCACATGTTGCATGTGTCCTGGATATAATGTGCTTGGTGAGGGTGGCCGGTTCTTCTTTGGGTCACAGTGTGGTTTTTGCTCAGAGTCTGAGGTGAGCAGCAGACTCTTGACTGTCCTCAGGAGATTAGTCTTGGCTTTTCCCCAAATTGATTCCTTTCACTTAAAGGCGTGAGACTGTAACTGTGGTATGGTTACAGTCTGGGGGTGCTGGTGAGTGCGTCTGGGGGTGAGGGAGCTTCTACCTAGGCATGGAACACCTACTGAAGATTTGGTAAAACAAACATGGCTATATTTTGAAGGGCTGGAATAAAGTTGGGTGTGGGATCTGCAGGAGACCGTTCTGTGTGGCGTGGACCTAGCTCCCACTCGGAGATGCAGAGGACCCACACCCACGGATAGGTTCTCCCGTGGGGAATCAGGCCTGCAATGAGCCTAGGCTGCTTTGAATCTTGCTTTTTGCTAAAAACTCCCTCACCCTGATTTGTAGCAAACATTTAATGCAAAGCAGCTTTCTAAAATCCATGCTAAACCTTCCAAGGATGAGTGTAACCAGTTCAACCACTTTTGCCTTTTCATTTGTAAATATTCCTCTTCTGTGATGTGATTAGCAGCATTGGCTCCTTTGTTTTCTGCACAAGGTAATCACCTAAAGTGAACCTGTGCATAGTAAATGAAGACCATCATGTAATGGGAGGAGAAACCCAATAAAGGCCTTTGTTGTCAGCTTTTGCTCCCCTTGAGAGAAAAGCCATGCTATTCCTTTTCCTCCACCGGACGCCGTAGTCCATGTGAATGTCTCATTTTATCCATAATGACTCGGACACTGTGGGTTGGGGTCTACATCAGGATCTACAGAATTACATTTATAGGTGTACCTACATTCCTACAGTGTTATAAAAGGCCTAAATCAGAGAAAATACTTGTACATAAATAAGCATCCATTAAGGCATTATGTTAAGAATGTCTGTATCTTTATAACATCTACTCATGACATAGACTTGAATCCATATGTATTAGTTCCTCAGCACAGTATCTCAGGAGAATACAGAGATTCTGTGGGGACAGGAAGTTTGGGACAACATGAAAAAATAAATGATCCCTAAAAAGGAGGTGGAAGGGTGCTCTGGATGAATGTCTCCAACTTTCTGTGATGAAGAAGGACTTCACTTTTCCCCAACTTGTTGCAGACCAACATTGGTATCAGCTCACATCAAATGTGACTCATTGCTTGCATTGGACAACAGCAAACTGGCTCACACCCTGCTCAGCGGGGTGTGTTCACCAATTATACACTTGGGTATCAGGCAATGTCAAATTGCTACACAAGTGTCTGAATGTTCACTTTCAATTTCTGTTCTTATCTCATCAGGGACAGGCAACAGTTAGACCTCGGCTAGTCTCTGGACCACACTTGAAGCTGCCCTGCTGCAGATGAGCCTTAATTACTGGATATTCCCACCCATGGCCAACACTGCCAGCACCAGCAGGTGTTACGGGATGTAGACAGTCTTCAGACAATGCTTTAAATAAGGCTTACATACGTACAAGGATGCTCTAACCCCTTGTACGTTGCCTTCCCACAACACTGAAGTGTTTGGGTGCCAGCGGTTTCTTGACCATTTGATTCCTTATCACATAGCCACATTAAGGGCAAAACAAAAACTCTTTAGAAATTGCAATAAGCAAATATTGTAATTTCAAAAACAATTAGGATCATTGCCATATCTATACAGAACCACCGTCAGTAGTCTTAGGAACTTGTAAAAATGTAAAGAATCATGGACTGACCCTCAGAGAAAAACCAAAGATGGTGACAATGAACCGAGAAAATGGTGCTGCTTTGGCAGAAAATTTGGGGGAAGAATAGAAACGTTTAAAAGGATTCTATAAAATTTTGATCTTTTCACCCTTTTTCTATAAAACTATCTTCTTTACCTGTAAGGCTTTCTGAAGTTTGATTTATTGATATTTTTAGAATTTTTCAAGGGCTCATTCCTGGAGACATTTCAAATTGAGTGGTTAAAGTTTCTGGCAGAAAACAGATGCTATTCAAACAGAGAAATGGATAAAGTAAAGAGTGTATTTACTTGATCTGAGTAATTTCCTCAGCTTGAAAACCAGCATCAATAATCCGTGTTTCATTATTTGGGTGACTGTATTTATTTGGCTTTCATTCAACATAAAACCCATCCCTCCAGCAGTTTGATGCTGAGATCATTATGATGAAGACGAGTCCCTCTGTTGTTGTTCTGTTTGTGGAATGTGTACTGGAGAGGCTGTTGGACTTTTCCTTTTCAGCACCTTGTGTCGGATGTAAACGTCTACGGGATGATTAAATTGAGTGGATTGATTGGGGATTAAGTTCTGGTGCAGAGAATATTCAGGCTGAGACAGCAGGTAATTATTAAGGTAAACATTTGATCTCCAGTGTGATGCCACGATAGCTCCAAAACTGATTCTACCGTCAAGCATGTGATTGCTAAGCAAGTTCTCTCCCTCGATCCCCAGGCAGGGTGCCCATTTAGTAGGTAGGATTTCCATCTCTCACTTCTCCCAGCCCAGTAATTTTAACATCTGTGTGTACTTTGTAAGACAAGCCTGGAAGCAAGGTAAGAAAAAAAATGAGAAGCAACCACCTTGGTTTTTTAGGAAGCATGTATGATTCTTGGCAATCCATGCCCACGAATGGCAACTTTTTTGTTGAGGTGAAACTATGGAAAGGATGGAAATCCCCACGCTCCAAGGAACTGTTGTTAATTAACCTTGAGCTCTAGGTGTAGGGGAAATAAAGGGGATATTTACAATTCTGTAAAATGTGGTGAACTTTTAAAATGGAGGCAGTTAAAAATGAGTCTTTTTTATTAAAAGTATCATGCAGTCATTGAAAAATATGTATTTATTCCACGTTTATCTGAGACACTAGCAGAACCATGAGCCTTGAGCGAAGATGGCAGTTTTATACTTTGCAGATCAATTAATTGGTGGCCTTGAGCACAAACAGGAACAGCCCATGACCTGGAAAGTGCGTCAGAAAATGAGGATGAATAGATCCTCACTGCGCAGAGCAGAGACTTGCAGTGTGTGTTACACCGAGCGCCAGCACAGATGAGAGAGAGCTGAGATGGAGAAGTAGGAGAGAAAACATTGGTGAAGCATTCAAAACGCTGAGTTTTGAAGCCCTGTGGTAGATCCACTCTGCTGGATACAGTCCTAGGGCCTCCGCAGCCTCCAAGGGTCGTAGAGAAAGGGCCATTCATCTTAAAACATTTCCTTGGATTCTTCTGTTGGCAGTGAACTATTTTTCATTCAATCTAAGCTGACATCAATTATGATGGAGAGCTTATATTACTGCCACCAAGAAAAGAAGAAAAAAATCCACTTCTAATTAAAGTATAACACGATCAAGCCTTCTCACTGAGACTTTTTATTTTATGCTTTATTGAGAGTTTTCTTATACTTTTGATTAATTAGTCACACTAGCCTCTCACTACTGTGAAATATTGTTTCATCCTTTCTCAGGACATGGCCATTTATCCTGTCTTAGTTGCATGTTTGATGTGCGTTGGGATGTACATCACTTTTGCACGTTACCAAGTAAGAAAAATTTTTTTAGATTTTTATTTATTTATTTTTAGAGAGGGAAGGGAGGGAGATAGAGAGAGAGAGAGAGAGAGAGAGAGAGAAACATCAATGTGCGGTTGCTGGGGGTTATGGCCTGCAACCCAGGCATGTACCCTGGCTGGGAATCGAACCTGCGACACTTTGGTTCACAGCCCACGCTCAATCCACTGAGCTACGCCAGCCAGGGCTTCAAGTAAGAAAATTTTAACAAAGCTTTATATTCCTGTGAATTCTGTCCCCACTTAGATTCCAAAACACCGTTTTTCTGCAAGGAAATATGTCTAAGTATATATGTGAATGAAACAAAATCACTACCTTTTAAAAAGATATTTACTTTTTAGAGAGAGGGGAAAGGAGGGAGAAAGAGAGGGGGAGAAACATTGATCCACTGCCTCTCACATATCCTTAGCTGAGGACCGGGCTATAACCCAGGCATGTGCCCTGACAAGCAATCAAATCAGAGACCTTTCTGTTTGTGGGACAACGCCCAACCCACTGAGCTGTACCAGTCAGAACACAAAATCACTGTGTTGAAGAGATATTTGCTCACCCTTGTTCACTGCAGTGTTACTTACAATAGTCAAGACATGGAAACAATTTTAATATCCAAAAGAAAGTGAAAGAATAAATTGGCAAGTGAATGAATAGAAAAAACGTATATTATGAAATACTCTTCATCTGTAAAAAATAGGGGATCCTGTCATTTGTAAAAACATGGATGGATCCTGAAAGCATTATGCTACATGAAATAAATCAAACAGAGAAAGACTGTATTAGCTCACTTACATACAAAATCTAAAAAAACAAAAATAAAAACAAAAACAAATTCATTGAAATGGAAATAGAATTTGTGGTTGTTGATGTGGGGGAAAGGTAAAATATGTAAAGGTGGTCTGAAGGTAACTGAATTCCATAAGATAAAGAAATTCTGGGCATGTAATGCACATATGACGGCTATAGCCTACAGTGCTGTTCTGTATATTTGAAAGTTGCTGAAAGGGTAGATCTTAAAGTTCTCAGCACAAAGAAAAAATAGGTAGTTGTAGGATTTGATGAATGTTAACTAAGGTTATTACGTTAATTATTTCACAATATATACATATATCCAATCAGTATATTATACACTTAAAATTCCTATGTTGTTCTATGTCAATTACATCTGAATAAAGCTGATATTTAGTTCAATGTTGAGCCAGGAAGTAACATTTTAGAATACATTTTAAATGAATGTAAAACTCATGTGGTTATTACCAAAAATGAACACTGTTCAATTAAATTGACAATTAAATAACTCTATCAAGTTCAAACACTCACAGACAACACCTATGGTTGCATGGCCAACAGCAACTGAGAGAAACTGTGAAACACAACCAGCTATCAGAGAAGTCAGAGCATTCAGAAAACATTTTAGAATTCATGAAAGTAGTTGAGAGAAGTGGAATCCTAAGATGCATATTGTGTGTTGCTAAAATATGTACAATTAGCTCTTACTATAATTTAAAGAAATACTCAAATACCACATTATATAACTGCGTGAGTATCAAATAAAGTGATTTCAGGTGAGAACTGCATTCAGAGGATGGCCAGCATGGTTTTTCTGTGCTGTATGTTCTCAGATTTCTTAATTCCTTATGAAAAATATGCTTTATTTATAAGGGAGTTTCTGTTTTGCTTCTGCTCAGTGATCTGTGATGATCTTCATCCGTATTAAGATAAGTTGAAAAACAATAATTTTGAATTATTCTATTTTGATAATAACAAAATTGTCTTCTCCCACAAATGTTAGAAATGCAACAAAGCACAAAAATTTAAATAAATATAAAACTTTTGATGCTAATGATAAAGGTAGCCTCTACCACTGAATAATAAAAGACATTCAAAACATATTCTTCAAAAGACACTTGTTGTCTGCCTCATGAATTTTCTAATAAGTGAACCCTTATCCCAGCTCCCAGTGCCAGTAATTTTATAAGAATCACCTAAATAACTGCAGCGTGAGGTAATGTGTGAAGTGCCATGAAACAGGTACTGAGTTAGGGCTAAGGAGTTTGGAGGTAAGATTGGAGGCAGTCCAGGGAGAAAACATTCTGCAGAGAAGCTCATAATGTATTAGGATGATTTCTTTTGCAGTGTCCTGTTGAATGAGTTGGGGTTAGTAGAATAATCGAGAGAGGACATTAAATAGGATATTACTGTGGTTGTGAAAATGGGAGCTCTTTGAACTCAGGTGGCAATGGTGGGGAGAGTAAAAGATCTTGCAGAAACAAATCAGAAGTTAAGTTGAAAAGATTTTTTTGACAAAGTAATTATTACATGGCACTATTGTTATCAGTTGAATTGTGCCCTCCCCACCAAAAAAGAAAAGTTTGAGTTCTAACCCCCAGTACCTCTGAATGTGACTGCAATGGAAAGTAGTATATTTATTCAGGAAATCAAGTTAAAGTGATGCCATTAGGGTCATCCTCATCCTCACAATATCACTGTGTCCTTACGCAAAGGGGTTATTTGACATGGAGACAGACATGCTTAGAGGGAAAATGACTTGAAGGGCCACAGACAGAAGACAGCTACCTACAAGACAAAGAGAGAGGCCTGGAGAGAAATGCCCCTCACAGCCCTTGGAAGGGACCCACCCTGAAACACCTTGATTTCAGCCTTCTGGCCTCCAGAAACATGAGACAATGAATTGTTCGTGTTTAAGTCACCTAGTTTGTATTATTTTGTTATGGCAACTCTAGCAAATGAATATGACCTTAAGTATTTTAAAACATTAATTTCTTTGATCTTGAAATATTTTAGACCTCTCCTTCTTCCTGTGGGTGCTTCCATTGTTATCCAAATGATATCAGAAGCCAAGAGTAACTTTCTCCTCCTCAGTGTATAGACCAAGTCTATTGTTCCTGACTTTGTTCAAAGTCACATTTTATCTTTTACCTATTGCCTCCTTTCTCACATTAGAAAGGTAGTAAAGTGTAACATGTTTTTGCAACTACAAGCCTGACCTTGAAATGATGGAATAGGAAGGGTACTTTTTAAGAAATCCAGGCAGTCCTGAATTGTGCTTAATTGAAAAAAGCCCTTAGGTGTGATAAATGTAGTCATTAATATCTAGTTCCATTCAAATCTTTTACAATCAGCTTTCGCATTAAGGTAAAAGCCTACTAGACTTTCACAGATTCCCTGTCTAATGGAAAGGGGCTGCACATGGGAGATTTTCATTTGCTGTTCTCTAAATTCTGTAGAATGCAGAGGTGATGTGAGTAATTCTTTGCAGGAATACAGGATCACCAATGTTTATAAACTCTTATACATCAAATTTTAGTGCCTAACAGTTGATAGACTATTGCCTTATGAAATTACATTTATTATTTAACCACACTTTGAGATCATTACATTCGAAGCATGTAAGTCATTGCTTTTGTAATCTTAATTTGCTCCTGGGAAATTCAGTCTCTTATATTTCACAATGACTATTGAATCAAACTGGAATGGAAAATTTGACTGAGTAAATTCTCCAGTTAATATGTTATCCATGCTTTGAATTATTATCTCTTTCCTTTTATTCATTCATACTACGGATACAAACTCCTCCGTTTAAAAATATCTACCTGGATTCCCGTTGTAAGGTGTTTGGAGATGTACTAGCTTTATTTTTGAAAAGTGAACTGAAAGACAGCCTTAAAAGAACTCAAATTTACATAATAAACTATGTTTTAATTTCTCAAGCAGTGCTATTGGCAAAGTTTAAAAGTGAGCTGCAAATTAAGATATTGCTGTGAATTGGGCGTAGCGAAAGCCTGTTCTAACACTCTTGACATTCAAGAATTAGTAAAACTATTTGCAAAATCACGTCACTTAACATTTAATATTTATACACTTAATGTACCCAGAGTCTTGTTATGGGGGTGTTTCACATGCAGGATGGAATGAAGGAGACAGTCACTCACTTAGCAAACATATAATGAGGCCCTACGGATCAAACAATATTTTAATTACTAGGGATTCAAAACTGTTGACACATTTTTGAAGGAAGCTTATCTGTAAATGAATAGTAAAGGTATAATCTAATAACACATATTTACATGCACTTATTAAGCCATTTGTACAGACTAAGTCTGGTGTGTTGGAATTGATTTAAAGTTACACTCGATTTACCTTCTAAGAACTAGTAGATCATTTTCAATCAAAAAATACGGTGGGTATTCTAGGCAAACGAAGAAGCATAAACCAAGACTCAAAAGCACAGAAGTATGTGGGCAATCCAGGGACCTGTGCAGATCAGGCATGGTTAGGGAAAGAACTGGTTGTGCAAGTGGCAAATGATATAGGTTTCAGCAGGATATTGATCTAAATAACAGAGAATTTAGGGACTACAGAGCTGATGAAAATAGAGATGAGCCCAATAGTCAGACTGATTCATTCAGCACATGTTGCCAGAGAAAAACCAAAGTGAAGATCATCTTGAGCATGTGTAATTGCATCATTTTGGTTCTACCTCTGCAACTGATTATTTGGGCCATTTTTGCCAATTTATTTAGTCTCTCTGCACTTATCAAGTGAAGTAGCTGACTCAGAGGGCCTCTAAGCCTATTTACATCTTTTTAAGGACCAGCTGGAGTTCTGAGATGACCACTTTGGTTTCCCCTGGATACTAGCATTCATGAGCACTTTATCAAATATATGCATAGGGCACCATTGGGGAGACCAGCTGGAAAGCAATAAGTGCTTATATTTGATACACATTTTGTTATTTTTCTTAGCATTTCAGAGGCCTTGAGGTATTTGTTCAAATCTCCCTTATGTACTAGACACTTAGTATACATTTTTAGACACCTACCACCACTTGAGTGTCTCTCCTATGTGAATGTTTTCTATCCTCTGGGTTCTATGTCCTTAAGGTAGGAGCCAGGAAGTCAGTTTCCCACTTCCTTTTTAGCTGCGGCTTCATACATGACCTTGACTCCATCATTTGGAGGCATCTGACCAAAATTTCATTTTAGAAGAGGGTGAGCTGAGGAAAGAAGAACCCATGTGGAGGAGACACCTATCTTTTCAAGGCTGTGGTCGGAGAGGTCCTGGCCGAGGACCCATCATTAGTGATTCAAGCTCAAGTTCCCATGTCACTGACAGCAGCAGCCAGACTCCACGGCTGCAGTCTGTCAGTGTGACCCAGGCATCTAAGTTGGCTGTGTGCCCCTCCTGGGAAGTCCGTGTGCTACTTACATTGTTCAGTAAATTTTTCTCCACTTAAACTAATGAGTTTAGTGGGTTCTGGTATTTAGATGTTAAGGATCCTTTCTGATCCAGAAATCTGACTTCTTTTGGCCAAACTGCCTGCCTGAGTAGAGCTTTTTATCATGAGTCAGTGTCAGAATATTATTCCTCTTTTTTTGTAAAGATATATATATATATATATATATATATATTAAGATTTTATTTATTTATTTTTAGAGAGGGAAGGGAGGGAGAGAGAGAGAGAGAGAGAGAAACATCAATGTGCGGTTGCTGGGGGCCATGGCCTGCAACTCAGGCATGTACCTTGACTGGGAATTGAACCTGCGACACTTTGGTTCGTAGCCCACGCTCAATCCACTGAGCTATACCAGCCAGGGCTATTCCTCTTGAAATAATTAAAAATATATTTCTGATGATGTTTGACAATGACAAAAATGGCTGATCTCCAAAAAAAGCATTTTAGGACTCAGCGGTGAGTCAGTCTGGTGTTATTGGGGTTCTCTTCTGCCATCTCCTCCTAAATCTGATGCAGCAAATTGGTCTAAGAAAAAACAAGCTGAAACTTGAAGTCTCTTGATAGAGAAATTGAGTGAAAGACAAGGTAAGGGAAGAGGAATGAGAAATAATAGGAATAAAGGGAATCTATGATTAGAGCAGTAACTCAAACAGCTGGAAGGGAAGATGGTGAAGAAAGCATCATGGGGGCTGGCACTTGTCTGCCAGGAGCTCTGAAACTGGAAGGACCCTCCACACTTAAATGCGGCACTCCAGCCTAGGGTTCTACGGCCCGATTTCTTGTCTCCCTCTAAGTCGCCTCCTACACTTGCTGTTCTAACTGTGACTGTTTACCCCTTTGTCTTCTTACCTCACATGTTGGAAATTGCTGCTTCTTTTGGCACTCTATAAAAGATACTCTTGGTAACAGTGCCTTTTCAAAATGACATAATGCAGCTCCTCTTTGCTAGGAAATAATGAATTATCTGAAGTCTGTTGTCCATTCATCCTCACCTAGAGTCACTCACCCACTCAGCACTTACCTGACTGACTTTTCTGGAAACATGTGAGTAAGACACTAGCCAAAATCTTTACCTGATTCTGCTTCAGCAGAGCTGGGCTTATGCTCTAGAGCAAATACTGACCTTTATCAGGTAGCAAACGTTTTCACTTTGTAAGGGTCAAAAGAGGACTCAGCTAAGCATAGTTCAAGGTAGGAGCACAATTGATTGAGCTACAGATTAGCTGAACAACTTTTTCTGCCTCTGTTCTATGATATCCCTCAGGCACACACCTTGAAGGCTACTGATAATAATTAGATACACACAGGGTGAGGGCTTTCTATTCTCTCATCACCAAATCAGTGAAAATCAGACATTCTTAAGGAAGGCTCACAGGCTGAATCTTGAAAACATAGAGTCACATTGGATTTCAGTTTTTAGATAAAACATATTTAATGAGATCTACACACTGATACTGTGAGGATGGGGGAAATGAGAACTCAGATGGTGAGTGTGATCTTATTTTTATTATGACTATATTTGCAATTTACAAAGAATGTATTAATTTAATTGAAGATATAGTTTATTTAACCAAATTAAGTCCTTTGGAATCCTCTCAACTTGACATGGAGATTATAAAAGATTGTGACATGATATTGTATAAGATATATATATTCTGTGTGTATATGTATATCTGTGTAAAACATATATCTGTGTAATATATGTATGTGTATATATATTATATACATTTCCTACATATGTGCTTCCCTGTATAAAATTGCCTCCTGGCAATTTCAATTTTTAATAATGAGAAGACAGAATAAATGTACATGTTTTAAATAGTTTTTACATGACTTTTGCAGGAAATATTTCTAAAATATTGATTTTATAATTCATTTTGAAACTATTTCCAGTGAATTTAGCTTTCAAGAGAACTTATTTACTTGTCTTTGTAACCCTAATATTGTGCAGTTTTTCTTTCTGAAATTGTCGTAAATAAGAATGAGCTTTGGTTTCAGCTGGTGTCATTTTATAGGACTGAAAAAGGTTAGTTATTGCAGAGTCTAAGTGCAAAGCTGTTGGTAAATTGATATGCATCAGAAAGGCCCACTTGTTATCTCTGTCTAATTAAATATAATAAATCCACTTTAAGAGGCTTTGTTTGTGCATGATGTGTAATACTGTCTTTATTTGTGAACAGAAAGGCTGTGCAGTCAGTCTTAATGACATTGTCGAGATTCTCCTGTCTGTGCACATGTCGGATGAGGAGCTTTTCCACGTGCCCCATGCTATTCCTTTGTCATGGTACATGGTCTGCGCAAGATGATGGGGTAAGGGCCCCTTTTTATAGAGTATTAATCTTCGCTTCTGAATTTTCTTAGAGTACAGTGAGTCTCATGAGCCCTTAGCAACTAGCTCCCTTGCAAAGTGCTGGCTTCCCTCCATTGTGCTCAGGGGAAATCTAGCTGAGGCTGTGGCCTGCTGCAGGCCCCTCACTCAAGGGTGTGCTCCTTCAGCATCTTCTATGCTGAGATCAGCCATCGCACATATATGTTTATGTTGAGGATAAGACAATTTGTACAGCTTCACAATGCTTATAAGGTAACATCACTGCCATCACCAAGGTGACACTTAACTAGAAGCTACTGTTAATCACTTTGTGCCCAGCAATACGTGCCAACAAAGTACACAGATATGTATATACACAAACACATATATAGAGAGAGATGACACATTGCATAACACATAATACGAAAGATTCTATTTTCTTTTTTTCATTAAACTTATTGGGGTGATGTTGGTTGATAAGATTATATAGATTTCAAGTGTAGACTTCTATTATACTTGATCTGAATATTGCATTGCGTGCCCACCACCCAAAGTCAAGTCATTTTCTGTGACCATATTATTTGGCCCTCTTTACCCTTTACTACTCCCACCCCCCTACCCTCTGGTAATGACCACACTGTGTCTATGACTTTCAGTTATATACCCCACATATGAGTGAAATCATATCATTCTTTACTTTGTATTTCACTTAGCATAATATTCTCAAGGTCCATTCATGTTGTCACAAATGGCAGTATTTCATCTTTTCTTATGGCTGAGTAGTATTCCATTGTGTATGTGCATCACATCTTCTTTATCCAATCATCTGTTGAAGGACACTTTGGTTGTTTCCATGTCTTGGCCACCGTGAATAATGCTGCAATGAACATAGGGGTGCATATATCTTTGCAAATAAATGGCATTAAAATTTTTGGGTAGATGCTCAGAAGAGGAATTATTGGCTCATATGGTAACTCTATTCCTAATTTTTTGAGGAACCTCCATACTGATTTCCATAGTGGCTGCACCAGTTTACATTTCTGCCAGCAGTGAATGAGGGTTCCTTTTTTTCCACAATCTTTCTGAAACTTGTGATTACTTGTTTTGTTGAAAGTAGCCATTCTCATGTTTTAAATGTGCATATACATAAAGAATTATAAAAAATATACCAATGTTTTTATATAATAATATCCCAAGGGCAGTGTCTATGGTGGTAGAAAAAAACAATAAAACCTAACAAGCAAGTTCTGTGTTTTATGCTTAACTTGTCAAGGAATCACCAAGCTGTTTTCCAAAGCAGTCGCACCATTTTATATCATCACCAGCAATGCACAAAGATTTCACTTTCTCCACATCCTCACCATTAAAAAAAATTATAGCTATCCCAATAGGTGTGAGTAGTATCTCATTATGATTTTGATTTGCATTTCCCTAATGACTAATGATGTTGAACATCTTTTTATGTTTATTATTTGAATATTTTTAGTGAATTGTCTGTTTAAGTCCTCAGCTCATATTTAAATCAGGTTGTTTGTTTTTGTTGTTGACTTGTAGGAGTTCATATATTCTGGATATTAACCCCTCATTAAATATATGATGTCCTTTGATGCACAACAGTTTTTAGTTTTGATGGAACTCAGTTTACCTATATTTTCTTTTACTGCCTGTGCTTTTGGTGTCACATTCATGAAATTGTTGCAAATCTTAAGTCATTAGATCTTTCCCTAATGTTTTATTCTAAGAGGTTTATGACTTTAGCTCTTAAGTTTATTGATCTGTTCTGAGCCAATTTTTGTATATGAGGTAAAAGTAAAGGTCCACCTTCATTTTTCTTTGCATATGAATACCTAATTTTCCTAGCACCATTTGTTTCTGGGAATTTATCTATACAGAAATTAAGCTATAGATTAATGTGGGGTTCTTATAATGATACTTATGTAAGCATTCACTAAAGGTTATGTTTCTTTTCTAATCTTTATACTTTTTTTTCTTTCATTCTTTTCTGTTCCTGTGTCCCTCTATAAATAATCTTTTGTTTTCTTAATAAATAATCTTTATGTTACTAGGATTCACATAAATCCTGTCATCAACATTGACTCCTGATGATCAATTACCTATGGATTTGTTCTTTATTGTTGCTTCTCACTAGCTCATTAATAGTTTAAAAATGTGTTTTTTGTAAGTTATACCCAGTATTTTCAGTTTTTCTCTCTTTACATTGGTTTCTGTGAACACTGCTTCCTTACTTAAACCAGTCAAACAACCAGTCTGCTGTTTGCAAACAAGAGACTCAGTGAAACTTGCCTCATGGGAAAATAGGGAAGATCCAATGGCATGATTTTTATGTTAACATAGTGTCAGTTATATTTTAATCATAACAATTATTACAATTATTTACCTTATATTATATCATACAATTTCAGAAGCATTTTATCTGAAAAAAAAAGGCCACTCCCTACAGGACAACACTTAGCTCAAAAACCTGTGTTTCTGTTGGGCGAATATCAGGCACGGGTGAAGCAGGTGTTCAGCAGGAAGAGAGAGAAAGGCCCTGTCACTTCATGCATATGGGCAGAAAAACAGTACATTTGTTTTAGATATGCCACTTATCCTTCCATAGGTTTTACTTTAATATAGAAAATATTCCCATAGATATCAGGGCAGTATTTCCTGGGTTGGTTTTACACTGTAGAACATGATTATAATGAGAGCAGGACTACTCATTTCCTCTTTGGAGTATTGATGTGTCAAACTACTGAGCACTAATGCATAGTCAAACTGTACTCCTTCAGGATGGAAGTTGAAAAATAAACAAGGATTGAGTTTTGAACCTTCTGAATTTCTGTTCAAACCATAAAGCTCTTAGGAAAACGCTCCACACATATACACAAAGAGTGATTAGTAGTGTCACATTTGAATTTCATGTGCTTCTGGTTTGAATTAGATTTCTAATCTTTAGTATTTTAATATAATTTGCAATTTCCTTTTTAGTTTCAAGATTAAAGTTTCCCAGTAAGTATACATTTTAAAATGTTATGCACCTTATGCCTCTTTCTAGAAACCTAAGTCTTTGCCAGTAGGTTTTATGCCATAATATATATCATTCAGAAGAACTGTAGTAATTTTGGTGTATTTTAAAATCTGTTCAAATGTGTTGAGAGATCCTCACTTAATCTTACAGGCTGTATCCATAAAAATTAAACATTCATTAAAGGATTCTAAATTTTTTCTAAAGAAAGGTAAAAATAAATATTGGCAAGTTATTCTTCTCAAGCAAATCCCACCAAAATTTATTGTTACTTTCTTTAAAAAATAAATTTCACATTAGCAAAATTAATAAAACTTTGCAAATTTCCTTTGTGAAAACATTTAAAAATTATAGCTTGATATTGCATATTATTATAAGGAGAAATCAGCTTATTGAATTTACCATCATTAAGGAAATAAATTTACAACTTCATTTTGTACAAACCATTTCTCTGCACAGACAATTGTAAAAGATCTCCCTGCACTCTTTTCAAAATAGTTTGTTCATTGTAGATAAAACTCTTTTGTGCCTGCTTTTCTCTAGTATAGGGGTGTCAAAGCTACTTAAACATTTTAAATCATGACATATATAAGGGAATATGATAGGCAGAATAATGTCTTCCAAGAGGGTCACATTCCAGTCTCCAGAAACCATAGCTCTTAGGTTACAAAGAAAAGGAGAATTACAGTTACAGATGGAATCAAGATGGATGGCCAGATGACCTTAAAATAGGGAGATTATCCTGGATTATTTGGGTGAGTCAAAATGTAATCACCAATACCTTTAAAGTGGGAAGGGAAAGACAGGGAGAGAGAGAGGGAGAGAGAGAGAGAGAGAGAGAGAGAGAGAGGGAGGGAGGGAGAGAGAGAGAGAAAAGACATAGGGCCATAGGGGTTTGAGAGGGACTGAGCCCCAGGTTATAAGATAGAAAGCAGGCTCCCTATAGAGCATCCAGAAAAGATGCCCCCTTGCCCACACCATGATGAGTCCCATTTCAGATTTTTGGTCTCCAGAACTATAAGAAAATAAATTTGGGTTGTTCTACACCACAAAATTTATGGTGATTTGCTACAGTTTCAATGGGAAACTTATACAAGTGGTAAAACAATGTGATGATATATGAAGTGGCAGATACTGTTTTAAGCAGACAATAAAAGAACTGTAGGATACCTGGCCTCTAGTTTTCACCTTTTTTAATGTACCCTAATCTGGAGACATTGACAAGTGTCTAATACAGCTCAGGATAGATGAGCGTGTACCTTGCAGTGGTCCAGGTGAGTATGTTGAAGCCATAGGTTTCATTTACTGTAATTGAAACAAACTTTCAGACTCTTTCTGGTAGTTATATTCAGGTTGGGTCAGACTGAGAGGACAGCTATGGAAGATCTGTTTTAGTTTTGTCAGAACAGAATAAGACAGTTCAGCCATCCCATGCTCACTTCTTTGAAGGCACTAGATGGAAAATGTCATGTCGGATCTTATCATTAGACTTTAGAACAAAATTTGTAGTTGGAGAAAATCAAGCATAAATGTGGGATCAATGCAAGGAGGTACAGGATCAATGATGTGTAACTGGCCACAGAAAAGGTATAGAGTAGCAACCCTGCCCTGAGAGCCAATGGATACTCTTTAAACTGAGTTCCTGCAGCTAGTGAGACAGGGTGAGTCTAAAAGAGATGGAACGCCATAAAACAAAGATTATATGACTAATGTGTTAATATTTATTGGGTTCAAAGTTACCCTTGTTCCTGTCTAAAGCCAATAAAAAATACATAGTAGATATTTTTCTATTTGTTTTTATACTACATTTTTTAAAATAACAAATCTGCATGAATGTGTATTGGTGGAGAGTGACACCCTCTCCCCTGATTCCAGAGGTTCCCTCATATACGAAAGAGAAAGTAGAGAACTATCTAGACTGAGAGAAGTGGGTCTGAAGAAGTGTGTGTAGTAGAAGCCCAGGGGACCTCAGGTTTCTCTGTAGTTAGCATGCCACTTCTAATTTGCAGTGATGAATTTGCATTAAGTAGGGTGACTCACATGGATGTTTTAGTGTTGGCTGCAGTAATGAATCAGAATGATGCAGAAACCAGTACCAGAAAGACAGAGGCTCTCATCTCTACTCATAAACAAGAACTTTCTAATAAAGTGATTGACAAGAATTGTTGATTAATTTGAAAATCATTTACACTATCATGCCCAATAGTTAGAGTTCTTGTGACCTTGTGTATTGTAAGTATATATGTCTACCTCTCTCTCTGTGCTTAATTGCAGTAGATGGCTAAATCATTATACATACTAGAATGAATTCATTTTCTACAAATACTTTCCTGTCTTTGTAAGCCCAATAGTAGAATAATTGCCCTCTGTACTGTTTATGAGAAGATCTGAACTAGGTGAAAGCATTGTTTTTTTAAATAGGAAGCTAAAACTAAGAGTTAATGATTACCTTATAAATGGTCCCTAGACAATACCTAAGTTTGAGTGCTATTCTTCACATAAATATTATTAAGAGGAGGAGTAACAAAAGTAATACTATGATAACAATAGCTTTTAGTATTATCATAAACATATTTACAAAGACTTAAGTGGTTTTTCTAATTTAATACTCAGAAAAGTACTACAAAGCATGGGCTACTATCATCCCAATTTTATAGATAAGAAAACGGACTACAAGATACTGGTAATTTGTCCATGATCAGATAATAACAGAGTAACAGCATCAGTATTTGAACACAGGCCTGCTGATCCCAAAGGGCGTACTTTAATGAGTATGCTACGAGAGGACACAGGGGTTGAGTCAAAAACTTTACCAGTATTTGCATTTTTTATTTTGAGATTCTTCCATTCTCTGAATGCTGAAATCCTACCACATTGGACTGGATGAGACCTCAATCCAAAATCTCCATGTCTTCAGTTTCACAGTGATGGAGCTTGAGGCACAGAAAAGCAAAGGCACATGCAGGTTGCCATGGACCATGCCCTGCGTTCTTGTCTCAGCCTTTCACTCAGTTCTATTATTTCCTCTGTTTCAGCTTCTCTGCCTTCTGCATGGACCTCACTGCTGCTGGGAGGCTTAAGTGGAGGAATTTTCCTCAAATCCAACATGCACCTTCTTAACCTTTGTTATGCCAATAAACACACTGACTCAGGCACCAGAGAATTTGATTGAGTTTGACACAAAGTTGTATATCTCCAGTTGTGAAAAAAAACTGGTGAAACACCTCAACCCTGGCAAATGCCTTGGCTCCCACGTAATGATTTGTTCAATGGCATTCAAAATAGAATATTTGCATTGTCAGTTTTTCAAAGAGAGGGCAAGACTAAATAAAGCAATACAAGTGGCTGAACAGATTGATCATTTTTTAGCAAGCCTGCAGATGGCAAACACAGTTCAGTAGAAAAATGCAAAATAAATTGATCACAAATGTTATGTGCTAATCATATGACACACAGATTGGAAAACAGATTTTTTGTGGCTATTATATGAAAATGATGAAGACCATTAGTGTAAGGCATACCTAGTAATCTCCATTTTTATATCTACTGTAATATATGCATGCATATATTTAAATAAATAAGGTATCGCTCAGTATATTTGATGTAGTCTGAGAACTCTTTAAGCTGGGCCATATTCAGCAAAGGGTTGTTGTATGGCTGTAAACATAAGAAATTAAACACTTCTATAGTGAGAGTTTTGCATTCAGGCACATTCAAGTTGAAATGCAAGATTTCAACATTCTGAAACAAACTGCTTGGAAGGATCAATAACAAAGTAATAATAAAAAGAAAGCTGTTTATTCTTTTAGTTTAAAAAAAATCCCTCAAATAAGACCATTATACCCTTAAATTGAATCTCTATTCCTGTGCAGTTTGCTAGAGCTGCTGTAACAGAATATCATGAACCCAGTGGCTTAAACAGGCAGTTTGAACAACAGAAATTTATTCCCTCACAGTTCTGGAGGCTGAGTGTGAGACTGAGGTGTCGGCTGGGTTACTTTCTTTGGAGACCTCTCAGCTTGGCTTGCGGATGTCCCTCTTCTCCCTCTGTGGGCACATGGTTTCCTTCTGCGTGAGTCTGTGCCCTGATCTCTTTTTTTAAGGACACCAGTCATATTGAATTAGGACCCATGATGATGACCTTATTTTAACTCAGCGATCCTTTTTAAGACCCTTTCTCTAAATATGGTGACATTCTGAGGTCCTTGGAGGGGGGTTAGGACTTCAACATATGATGGTTTTGAAGGGGTGCAATTTAACGGGTGCAATTTAACCCATAACACTGTTTTATTATTTTGACAATAAATTTTCATATTGCAAGGCAGTACTCTTACTACTGAATAAACATAAATTGAGGTATATTATATGATAAATATATAGTTATGTTGAAGATTGCAATTATAATTGCCCAGAGTATGGAGTCTAACTACACCCTCAAATAATATTCTTATTCATATAATCACAGGCTAGATTCCAGGTGCTTCATTTCTTCTCCTCCCCAGAGGGAGATCGTATTGGCTTTTGCAGGCTCAGATCCACTTCCCAGTTCCCAGATGGATGCATGAATGAATTGTTCATTAAATATTTATTGGAATATTTATACAATCTAGAGTTTATTACCACCTCACTGGCTATTTGTTAGCTTCAACAATGATGGTTGGTTTGAACGACAAGCTACTATGGGCTTGGATGTAATACAGTTACTTACGTTAACTCTAATCCTCACAAAAATCCTATGAGGCAGAGAAAGTTTTAAGCCACACAGATGAGGAAAATGGGGTACAAAAAAGTCATATTGGAGTATTAGGTTGCTGCAGAACAAATTATCACAAACTTAATAGTTTAACACAACACTCCTTGATCAGCTAGGAGTTCTGTGGGTCTGAAGTCTATCATGGTGTGGCCAGATTTTCTGCTCAGGATATCACGAGGGTGAAATCAAAATGTTGTCTCACCTGAGTTCTCATGCAAAGGCTCTGGCAAAAATTTAGCTTCTAAACTCATTCAGGTTGTTGGCATGATGCAGTTCCTTGTGGTGCTGACCCTGAAGTCTTGTTTCCTTGCTGGCTGTCAATCAGGGGACAACTCTCGGCTTCTAGCCACCTGCATTCCTTACCACCCGACTCCCTCCTTCTTCAAGCCAGTGACTGCACATCAAATCCTTCTCATGCTTCAAATCTCTACATCTAGATATAAAGGGCTCATATGATTACATTAGTCCCCCTCAGATAATCTCTCTTTCTTAAAGACAACTGTACCAAATAATATAACCTAAGTATAGAAGCAAACTTTATTTTATTTGTAGTCTTTATTTATGCAGTCATGGATACTAGGGTGTGAAAACTTTTGGAAGCCATCTTAAACTTCTGCTAGTTCAATGGTTAGCTGTGGTTCCCCAATGATGCTATATAACAAATCACCATAAAGTCTCAGTAGCATGTAAGTTTATGTGTTTGTCTCACACGTCTGTGTATTGCTGTGTGTGTATGTGGGGGTTCAGTTGATTTAGTTCAGACTTAGCTTGGGTACTTTAGCTGGGTTAGCTTTGCTCCTTATGTCTATTATCTTCTGCTTCAGACTGTAAGCAAGATAACTGGGCAAAATAATGGCCACGCAGGAGGGTGAGCAGGCTCTCATGCATGGAGCCTGCATGAAAGGGTGAAAGGTTCTCATGGTGTAGACTCAGAACTGACACTTTGGGTACTGGTCACTTGCTCTTAACTTTATTGGCAAAAGCAAATCACATGGACAAAATCAAGGGACAGAGAAATATTCTCTTTAGTGGGAAAAACTACGAAGTCAAAAAGCAAATAAGGTAGATACAGGGAGGAGTGAAGAATTAGGATAAAGATTTACCCATTGACACAGTAACTGTTCCCTCAACTGCACTATGTTTCCTCTTCCAGCACCAGTGCTGTCTGAATGGGTGAGTATTGTTCTTATGAAGTATGAATGATTCTTTTATGTTTGGTTGGCCAATGTTCTCTGTAAAGAGCCAGACAGTAAATATTTTAGGCTTTGTGGATTATATTGTGTCTGCCACAATTGTTCTGCTTTGAGGCATGAAAGCAGACACAGGTTGTCTGTCTGTCTCTATCTGTCATCTATCTATGTATCTATCTATATATCTATTATCTATCTATCTATCTATCTGTTGGGAACCACCCTGACTGGTATCAGAAGCTGAAACCCCCGCCTAGGCTAAGGCTAAGGGAACGCCCTTGGAACCGTAAGCCAGCAAGGAGACAAAAGCTTACCTCCCTGGCAGGAATGCTGCTTCTGCTGCTCTATTCATAACTGAACCCCAAAAAGCTTGGTCAGTTAGCCAAAGATGGGTAAGATTCCCCACGAGGGGAATGACCTAAGACAGGCACGATCACTTTGGGAGGCCCCCCGAAAGAAGGACTTGGGGGGCTGCAGCAAAAGGGGGTGATGGACCCTCACTCCTTGGCTTTGACATAGCCTGAGTTCTTATCGTCTGGGAGAAAACTCTCCTTATCTCTTGGTTGCCTTAGTTCCCTTGCTCCACCTAAGCCTGAAACAATGACAGGGTGGTGCAGCTCTGTGCTGAAAAGGGGCGGATTCCCTGGGTGATCAGGCCTAAGAAAGAATATGTAAATTACTGTGAAACCTTCTTTGTTTAGAATGCTCTCAGTGGAATGAGAGGGGTCCAAGGAGGAAGTTAGTTTGTTCCTCAAAGTCTTACAGCTCTTTGACCCCGACTCAAAATAGACCGGCAGAGTTCCTTGTTTTCTATAGTTCCTTACTTCCCCCTAATGAGTACTGTACTTTACCTGAATTATTATGCAAAATGAGCCCAATAAAAGCAGGTATGGGTGGTAAATCGGCGCGCTCCCTACTAGGGGGGTGGCCATTTCGTCCCTACTTCCCCACAGAAACTAGTTTGTCTCTGTGCATGTTTTTTCTCGCTTGTTTTTTGGGGAGCCATCCGCAGCGTTCTGTGGTCACTGCTGGCCGGTGACCCACGCACATCATCCATCCATCTATCTATCTATCTATCTATCTATCTATCTATCTATCCATCCATCTATCTAACTATTTACAAAAACTGGCTACAGGCTGGATTTAGCCTTTGGGCTTGTGTTTGCTGACCCTTGATCTATATCCAATTACCTATGGTTTGACAATATACAGTGTTTTGGTCAAATGCTGCCAAAACAACATTAAATAACAAATTATGCAAACAGTCAATTGCTTCTCCAAGCAAACATTTATTTTGATGCCAACAGCTCTGCAGATGGCTTCAGTCTGGCTAATCTACCATGAGTGGGTCTGCTTCAAGGTGTGAATTGGTTAGGCTTAGATCCACGCAGCAGGTTGAGTCAGGTCTGCTACACAGGTGTTTGTTCTTGGGCCCATGTTGATGGGGTGGTGATTACATGGTACAAGCTCTGCTTGGTGGTTCACCAAGTGGAAGATACAACCAGAGCTCTGTAAGGCCTTGCTCATATCATGTCCAATAACACTGCATCAGCCAAAATAGTCACAGAGTCAGACTGAACATACATAACATGGTAATGTATACTTTGTTCATGGTGAGAAAAGAAGGGAAGTGACTATGTAGAGGAAAAAAAATCCAAATGCTCACATCTGGCTGAGTTATAAGACATGACAATTTCCACTAATTATTGTCAATTTCTTTTATGGGCCTAGAAATATTCTGCACAAAGGAAGTCATTTATTGTAGTATCAATGTGACTTTAAATGTTGAAAATAGACTTCCAGACAAGATGGAGGTATAGGTAGACACACTGTGCCTCCTCATACAGCCAAAACAAAGTCAACAACAATTGTAAAAAGAAAAAAACAACCAGAATTTACAGATAATCAAACTGTATGGAAATCTGACAACTAAGGAGTTAAGGAAGAATCATTCATTCAGACTGGTAGGAGGGGTGGAGACAGGCAGCCGGGCAGAGAGGACTCGCATCAAGGCAGTGGCTGGAGGACTGGGGTGGGCAAAGCTGTGGCTGGTAAATACAGCGAGGTGGTGGATTACAAACTTGGAGGTCCCACATTCCCATGCAGATAAACTGGGAGGCACAACTGGGGAGTGAGACAGACTGTGCAACCCAGGGTTCCAGCACAGGGAAATAAAGCCTCAAACTACTGATTGAAAATACCTGTGGAGGCTGAGGCAGCAGCAGGAGAAGCTCCCAGCCCTACAGGAGAGTTTATTGGAGAGGCCCACAAGGACCTAGAACATACACAAACCCACCCACCTAGGAATGAGCACCAGAAGGGCTCAATTTGCTTGTGGGTAGTGGGCAAAGTAACTCAAAACCAGCAGAGAGCAGAGAAAGTGGCACTGTTCCCTCTTAGACCCTTCCCCACATACAGCATCACAATGAAGTGATGTGGGTTGTTCTGCCCTGGTGAACACTTAAGGCTCTGCCCCTTACTGCATAATAGGTGTGCCAAGAAAAAAAATGGCCCAAATGAAAGAACCAGGAAAAAAATACAACTAAGTGACAAAGAGATAGCCAACCTATCAGATGCATAATTCAAAACACTGGTATTCAGGATACTCACAGAATTGGTTGAATATGGTCTCAACTTAGATGAAAAAATGAAGGCTATGCTAAGTGAAATAAAGGAAAATGTACAGGGGAACCAACAATGACAGGAAGGAAACCAGCACTTAAATCAACCATTTGGAGCAGAAGGAAGAAAGAAACATTTAACCAGAACCGAATGAAGAAACAAGAATCCCAAAAAATGAGGAGAGGCTTAGGAACCTCCAGAACATCTTTAAACATTCCAACATCTGAATCATAGGGTTGCCAGAAGGAGAAGAGTTGTTGGGAACTGCCCTGCCTGGTGTTAGAAACTGTAACCCCTTGTGGCTAAGGCTGAGTAAAAAGACCTTGGGACTGTAAGCCACTAAGGACACAAAGCTTATCTCCCTGGTAGGGGCACCACCTCTGCCTGCTTTCACTTTACCCTGCTTGGCCCTGGGTGGATGACTGGTTAGCCAATGATGGGTAAGATTTCTCAAAGGAGGGATGACCTAACACAGGTATGGTCATAAAGGAGCCTCAGTGAAAGACTTGGGGAGCTATAGAAAAAGGGAGTGATGGACCCTTGCCCCTCAGCTTTGACATGGCCTGAGTCCTCATTCTGTCTGCCAGAAGTCTCCTAATCTTTCGGATGCCTTATTTCCCCTGCCTTACTTAAGCCTAAAACAATGCTGGAGGTGGGTACAGCCCTATCCTAGGGTTCCCTAGGGTGATCAGGCCTAAGAAAGAATGCATAAAATCCTATGAAACCTACTTTGCTAATACCCTCAATTTAAATGATAAGGTCCAAGCATGGAATGAGTTTGTCTCCCCATAGTTTTATGGCCCATTAGCTATCTGACCCTGACTCAAAATAAGCCCTCAGAGTTCTTTGAATGTTATCTATTGCTTGATCATTACTACCTGACAATGATTGATGAGCTTTACCTTTATGCCCTGTATTCCAATGCAAATTAAACCCAATAAAAGCCCATTGAGGAACAGGTTCTTGGTCCTTCTCCTTTGAGAAATCCACCACCTTTTTTCCCCAAGCAGATCATGTCTTGGTAGATTCATTCTCATCCACAGCAGACAGGGGGCTCTGTGGGCAAAGCTCGCACAAAGCTTCTTCCCACAAAGAGGAAAAGCAAGAAATTGAAAACTTATTTGAACAAATAATGAAGGAAAACTTCCCCAGTCTGGCAAAGGAAATAGATTTCCAGGAAGTCCAGAAAGCTGAGAGAGTTCCAAAGAAGTTGGACTCAAGGAGGAACACACCAAGGTCCATCATAATTACATTAGCCAAGATGAAAGATAAGTAGAGACTCTTAAAAGCAGCAAGAGAAAAGGAAACAGTTACCTGCAAAGGAGTGCCCATAAGACTTTCAGCTGATTTCTCAAAAGAAACCCTTCAGGCAAGAAGGGGCTGGAAAGAAGTATTTGAAGCCATAAAAGGCAAGAACCTACAACCAAGATTATTCTATCCAGCAAAGCTTTCATTTAGAATGGAAGGGCTGATAAAGTGCTTCTCAGAGAAGGTCAAGTTAAAGGAGTTCATCATCACCAAGCCCTTATTATATGAAATGTTAAAGGGACTAATCTAAGAAGAATAAGATAAAAAATATGAACAGTAAAATGACAACAAACAGTAATTAACAATCAAGTCTTAAAAAACAAAAACAAACTAAGCAAACAACTAGAACAGAAACAGAATCACAGAAATAGAGATCACATGGAGGGTTATCTCCATTTGAGAAGGGGAGTGGGAGAGGGGGAAAAGGTACAGAGAATAAGTAGCATAAATGGTAGGTAGAAAATAGACAGGGGAAGGTTAAGAATACTATAGGAAATGTAGAAGCCAAAAAATTATATGTATGACCCATGGACATGAACTAAAGGGGGGGAATGTGTGTGGGAGGGGGTGTGCAGGGCAGAGGGGAATAAAGGAGGGGAATGGGACAAATGTAATGACATAATCAATAAGCTATATTTTTAAAAAAGAGAAAAACTGTTGAAATAATTTTAAATAATCAGGAAGCACTCTATGTACATAGGAGAGAGATGTTTGTATTATCATTTACGGTTTCTCCCTTCTCCCCATTAATTCACTTGGGCTATTTATCATTTACAAAACCACAGGAAAAAAATAACTAGAAGAGTCCAATCACTCCCACAGAAATCATGCCAAGTACCAATCAAATTCCCAGCAGGTAAATTTGCAGAAGACCTTTAAGGAGGTGTGTAGAACCTACTGCAGCTCAGTTCAATTTTATTCACTACATGGTGCAACTGAATGAGACTGGGCCACATAAACCAGATAAAAAATTGACCCAAAACTTAGGAGCTTAAAATAACACTTTATTATCTCTAATTATAACTGCAGACCAAAAATTTGGATATAGTTCAGCTGGGTTGTTCTGGCTCTAGGTCTCCATCAAGCACAATGGAAACCGTATTGCTTTTCGTGCCCCAGCTTCAGAAGTCACTAGTGACATTTCTGCCACACTCAACTTAAAAATTCAGTCAAAAAGAGCCAGTTCATTTTCATGGAGAAAAAACACAGACCCTGCTTCTTGGTGAAAATGGTGTCAAAGCCACATTGTGATGTGAGCATGTAGAATGATAGATATCATTGCAACTATCTTTGGAAAGTATTGTCTTCTATGCATCATATTCCTATGAACTCCAAAAACACAAGTGAGTGAGGAGAAATTACCTCAACCCTAAGGCCATGGTGTTGGCATGTGTGTAAGAGGAAGATGAAGCAGCCCATAGCATGCGATGGACCTGAGAAGAAGAAAATCACAAAACAGCCAACAGATGTTGATGGGAAGTACAGCAAGTGGATTTCAGAATGGCAGCTTTTTAAAACTGATTATGTTATTACAGTTGTCCCAATTTCCCCCCTTTGCCCCACTCTCCCTAGCACCCTCCACTCTTTAGTGACCCTCCTTTGTTCATGTCCATGGGTCATGCATGTAAGTTCTTTGGCTAGTCCACTTCCTAGACTTACTCTCCACATTCCCCTGCTTTTTCTGTAACTACAAATTGTGCTTCTTAGTCCCTTTACCTTTTCCCCCGTTCCCCCAGTCTCCCCGCTCCACTGGCCACCATCCCAGTGTTCTCTATGTTGATGGCTTTGTTTCTGTTCTCATTGTTTGCTTAGTTTGTTTTTTAGATTTAATTATTGATAGTTATACATTTATTGCCATTTTAATGTTCATAGTTTTGATCTTTTTCTTAAAGAAGTCCCTTTAACATTTCATATAATAAAGGTTTGGTGATGATGAACTCCTTTAGCTTTACCTTGTCTGGGCAGTACTTTATCTGCCCTTTGATTCTAACTGATAGCTTTGCTGGATAGAGTAATCTAGGTGGTAGGTCCTTGCTTTTCATCACTTTGAATCCTTCTTGCCAGTCCCTTCTAGCCTTCACAGTTTCTTTTCAGAAATCAGATGACAGTCTTATGGGAAGTCCTTGATAGGTAATTGCCTGCTTTTCTCTTATTGCTTTCAGATTTTCTCTTTATCTTTAGCCTTTGCCATTTTAATTATGATGTGTCTTGTTGTGGTCCTCTTTGCATCCATTTTCTTTGGGACTCTCTGTGCTTCCTGGACTTGTATGTCTATTTCCTTCACCAAATTAGGAAAGTTTTCTTCTATTATTTTTCAAATAGTTTTCCAATTTCTTGTTCTTTCCCTTTTCCTTCAGCAGAATAACAGCTTAAATGTTATTGCCTTTTCCAATAGCAGGGGATGCAAGATTTCAGTGTAAAGAAGACTCAAAGAGGCTGGAGCAGTCTAGCTTTTTTGTGCTCTTGAAACAACATGCTAGTGCTTCATTATAAACAGAACCCATAATGGGGAGAAAATTGTGGAACCTGAATGAAAATTGAGTAGGATGAGTCACTAAAGATAAAGGAAAGATGCTCAGATGAAAGTGTGGAGGAGAACTGAGTCAGGATATCCTGGAAAGGAAGTTGTCATATTTTGGTACTACCAAATGCAACAGGATATTGATTATCAAAGACACAGACTAAAGCTAAACATTCTGAATTCAAGAATTTAGCAGCTAATTCCAGAACCCTGGATGACAAAGCACAAAAGAGAATGTAAAGCAGGAAAATGGAAAATAAGCAGAGGCTAAAAAACATGGTGTTTTGACACAGATTCATGAGGAATAATTCCAGAAGCAGTAAGTGATAACTTAGTGATATTGTTTCTTTTTTTTCCAGTCCTGTGTTTATAAGACATGACCAGGTGAGTCAGTTACTGGCTGGCAATAAACATCACACTTTTAGCTAGTTGAACTTCACTCATTTGCTTATGCATTTGTTCCTTCATCCATTAGTTCAATACTTACTGAGCCCCTATCATATACCAGGAACTGTGAGAGGAGTTAGGAATGGAGATTCTGCTTCTTTGCTCACCTATGTCTTAGTTGATTCTGAATCTGGTATTTTTTGCATGCTGACTCGGTTCAACTCTAATCTCTTTGATTTTCATCAAAGTCTCTTGCGTTTACTTCCGAGTTTAAGTTTCTGTTCTCTGTATTTGCTATGGATGGGCTAACCACCTTATCTTCTTGCTTTGCATTGTGGACAGATCTGTATCCCATAGATGGGGATACTGGTGCTCAGGAAAAGTTAATGTTGTTCTCCTTGCATTAGGATAGAAGAAGTTTTGGGTAGACCCCAGGGTGGGTGTGATATTTTGACATGACAAACCATGATTGGAAGTTTACTAAAGTATTGGCCTCAAAGGTGGTAATATTAGACATAATTCTCATATTTTAATACAGTGATATAACTTAGAGAGCACAGAGAGATGGATAGTTACTATGTTTCTTACTGCACTTCTCAACATCATGTCTCAAGAAAGGTTGTGTTAAGTCTCAGATTGAAGACAACTCATATTTGATATTTCATTAGCACTTGAAATGTTACTAATTGTGATACTCATTAACAGGAGAAATCCCATATACTCTAGTAATCAGATGTATGAGTGACAGAATTGATTATTGATTTTGAATATTAGGAAGCCATTCTAGTTAATATTCTTGCCAGAAAGTAATACCATTTTACTTTCATAGTAAAATTGGTCTAAAGATGACCAGAAAATAGGACCTACATTCCTCTTAATCAAAAAAGTAACTTTTAATCTGAAAATATGGGGTAGATCCATGTTTTGGTGTCATATTGACCTTGAAACACTAATTTTAGCATTAGAAATTGAAAAGAACATGCAAGCAACCAATGACCTCAATGACAATAAATCTAAGAATATCCCTCAAAGAACTGCCAATTTTCAGTGGAACTTAGTGCAATTCTTCTGAAATTACTATGAGTTAATCATAATAAAATGACTTATTGCAGAACCACTTAACACTGCCCTTTGAAAATTTGAAGACTGAAATTATAGCTTAAGTAATTGATGCTAAGTTGTTCTTTCTGGCAACATTTAGCTAAAAGGTTTAATTGCTTCTGTAAGTCAGTACCTTTGTGTGTGTGTGTGTTCCTTAAACAGTACCCTATGCATAGACAGTGCTTGTCTACTTGTAAGTGATGGCAATTAATCACTCATTTAGCTCATTGAGTACACCCACCGTTATTTAAACACACCTCTGGGAGAAGGAAAAACAAGCTACATAATATAGCCTTGCTTTATGGCATTTGGAGTGGGGATTCTATTTGTTAAAACATTGATTTAACTCATCCTGAATCTGGCTAAAGAACAATGCCGCTGTATGGGACTTGAGGGAACATAAATAGCTTTGATTCTGTACTGAAATTATATAACTTGTCAAAGACACAGTTGTTGATCAATACAAATCATTTACACTTTTCTTTGGTGAGAGGAAGGTGAGTAGAGCTTTGCAAAGCACTTGTCTGGTACTATGCAAAGCCCTTGGACATACGGCGTCTATTTGATCCTCACTGCAACATTGACACTACTTCTTGTTTATTTATAAAATAAAACTGAGACTTGCAAACTGTAATTTATCCAAGACATGTACAGAACTAGAAACCAAAGCCTCTGAATTCAATGCAAAGAATCTTTTTATAAAAAGATATTATTTCAGTGTTTGATTGCAAATGTTTACATCTGGTTTTGTAATCTGGTTCACATGTAAGAGGGTAATGTAGCCTGATGACTGAGTGGAACCATTTTTTGGGGGGGATTGACTATTCATACCCAGGAGTATAATTTATACCTGGGGGTATTTATAGCTGGGGATTGATAATAAAAGATGCTATCAACCCCACAAATTGAGTTCTGAGAACTACAAGTGATTGTACCAGCTTCACGCCCTGGAAGTTTACAAACGTGTCAGTTGAGAGAGCCAGCCAAACCACCGTCATCATGTTTTCATACTCTTTTGCTCTGCTCCCTTACCCCCACCTCTCATTGTTCGGAGTGGTGCAGTATCAGTGAATAAGTACAGTTTATATTCATTGAGCACCTACTAGGTTTTAGGCACTGCTCTGGTTGCTTGTGAATTCTTGTGTGCCTTCCACTTTCCGAAGGGAGAAAAGCACTACGGGAATGACATAATATTTTCTAGCAGTTATGAAAAGAGAAAAGAAATATGTAATTTCCTGGCTTGGTGTCTGATATTAGTGAGTAATTGATGTGGCCTTTTCTATAAGGGGGTGTGTGCTGCGGAGATTTCAGGAAAAAAAGTCATGGCGGAGAACTACCAGACAGAGATGGGCAGCGTTACTTTCCCACTCTTGAATTTCCAGCTTCTGAGAAGAAAAAAAATTTAAAAAGTATACACACGCATATAAGTATATACATACAGATGCATAAAATGTGTATATACATATATAACTATAAATACATATCAATGTCCCTGAATATGTATGTATTTGCATGTGTGTATGTATGATGTATACACAGGTATATATATACACACACTCATACATACACAACAAGAAACAGAAAGAAAGTGGTGGAATTTAAGAAATTGTTTCACATGATTGTAGGGGC
This sequence comes from Phyllostomus discolor, assembly GCF_004126475.2. Classification (NCBI taxonomy): domain Eukaryota; kingdom Metazoa; phylum Chordata; class Mammalia; order Chiroptera; family Phyllostomidae; genus Phyllostomus; species Phyllostomus discolor. Next base: position 25,648,764 of record NC_040905.2, read on the forward strand.
TGGTGAATATGGAATCTGAGGAGTAAGCCACAAGGCTGGACACTAAAGTAAGAGTTAATGTTTCAGTTTTTAGTCCAAATTTCTCATGGAAGAAGGTTAGACACTTCAGCAGGGTTTCCATGTTGCAGTCTTGAGGAGAATTTCTTCTTTGTTGGAGAAACCTCAGTCTTTTTCTCTTAAGATTATTTACTGACTAGATGAGGCCCACCCACATTATGAAGAGTAATCTGTTTTGCCCAAAGTCTACTGACTTAACTGATAATCATATTTAAAAAATACTTTGACAGCAATTGTTCGACAAAACAACTGGTACCATGACCTAGCCAAACTGACACATAAAATCAATCATCACAGATCGAATTGGGAATTTCAGTTTAATAACAACAACAACACAGATTGGGGCAAAGTGGACAGTGCATCAGAGAGACATAAAGTGATGCATCCAGCTCAGGGTACTGGCTAGAGAGTACAAGCAGATATTATCTGGGAATAGAAGTGCTTAGATATTTAGTTTGGATGAGTTTCTCAACAGCAGGCCTAATGGAGCTCTCATGGGTGGAGTTAGTCTTTCACACTGAATCCCTTCTTGACATCTAGTTGGCTCAGCAGGTATGTCTCAGTGGATTCACCACAGACAGCAAGTTCACTTTTTCTTTCAGAGCAAATACCATCCCCGGAGGGAGGAATATAAGAGAGATAGGCCACTCCTCTGAACTATTAGACTTCCCCTTACTTTGGGGATAGATGGGTGGAAGGGTTGGGATGTGATAAGGAGGGAGGAATTTAGCATCACAGAAAACCCTGAAATGACTGTTGCTTTCATAGAAACCTTTATTAAGAAAGTTTTCTTTTGAAAGAATAGCTTGAAATTACATTAAAGAAGATTTCCCCCCTCAAAGGCAAGGAGGTAGAGGGTAATAGAGCTTATGTAAAAGGAAATGTAAAATCAATACATATTTATCCACTACTGATAAGATTTTCCACTAAAATTATGTTAATTGGATAGGAGGTCCTGCAAAATATTAGCTATTTAATACAACATCTCTCTCTATAATGTCAGGGCTACTCTCTCTATTGTACAGATGAGGGACCTGAGTTAGAGGAATCATGTAATACAACCAAAGTAACACCAGCTACTTACTGTGAAGCAGATTTGGGACTTTCAGTCAAAACCATTTGGGTTTGAAATTGTTTCTTTTTTTTCCCCATCCTCTGTTGCATGTTGCATTTCCCTAAAACCCACTTTAACATAGACTTGTCAGATTAATAGAATCCTTAGAAATGCAATTCAGGTTGAGTCTGCATGATGCCATTGGAAATCAGTTACTGTGTCTATCCATACATTTTATTCTTAGATTTGACTAATTCTTTTTTTTCAACTTTTGAAAAGATTTTATTTATTTATTTTTAGAGAGAGGGGAAAGGAGAGAGAAAGAAAGGGAGAAAAACATCAATGTATGGTTGCCTCTTGTGTGCCCCCTGCTGGGGACCTGGCCTGCAACTCAGGCTTGTGCCTTGACTGGGAATCAAATTGGCGACCCTTTGGTTTGCAGGTCAGCACTCAATCCACTGAGCTACACCAGCCAGGGCTGACTAATTCCCTTTTTAAGCATTAAGAAACAATTGGATTTGGCCACTATTCAACTGAAATGGTAAATTTCTTTTCTTCTGCTGAGATGGACAAGTCATATTTTGATTATCAAGAGTTGATAGTGTTTGTGTATTTGTGTATGCTCGGAGCAATCCTTTAATCATTTGAGTAGAGCTCTGCAGGGAAAGATTTTGACAGGATGCCCAGTCTCACCCAGTTCTTTTGCTAACGATCCTTTTACACCTTATCTTGTAAAAGGTTTTATCTTTCTGTCCTCTATCTCTTCCGTTAGACTAACTTTGATTAACACTGTTCCTCAGGCTTCCTTCTTTTTTTGTTATATAAAAAGAACTCATCACATTCACTTTAGTTTCCCAGCTAAGGAAAATTTGTAGCATGCCTATATAATTGCTCTGTCCTGCAGCCAACAATAAACCCTTTGAAAAGTATTGGATTTTTTGTTTCTCTGTCAAGTCCTTAATGTTTACGCTCAGTTCTCCAGTAGACTTTTATTCCAAAAAAGACTGAGTTTTCCCAGAAAAGAAAAAAAAATCTCAAGACTACCACACTGAAATCCCGCTGGAGTTTCCAGTCTTTTTCCATGAGGAATTTGGGCTAAAACTAAAACATCAGCTCTTACTTGAGCACTCTACAGACTGCATACTTGTCAGTCCCTACCATCGTGTAAGCCAACTGAGAGTAAAACATGACATTTCTAATTATATGTCTTATTCCTTAATAAAACTGTAGGTTAATAAAAATGTGCATTAGTTATTTAGTACATTTTGCTCAGTATCCTTAGCTTCAGTATTTTGAATTTCCTTGAAACAGAGTATGCTTATTAATAGGTATGCTTATTAATAATTTTTATTCAATGAGTATTTTACATTTACTAAACTGTATATCATATAAATCTTCTAAATTAAAATAGTGAATATATTACTCTTCTTTTGATAATCATTATCAGTAGAAGTATGTGTTTCTGGGAAGCTCTAATGTTCCACTTTTATGACTGGCCAGAAGAATGTTTTAGTAATTTTAGCAAAGAAAAACTGTTAATCTTGTTCACCTGAAGGCATCTCATATATGAAAGTGAAAAACCAGAATCCAGCCATCTGAAAATGTGTCTGAGTGCTGTGTCTGGTCGCTTTCCCAATAACAAGTCCCTCCAGACCCATCCCAGGCCCACTCCCCCTGGTGAGGGTCTGCAGGATTCGCCTGGAGCTCCAGCTCCAGGGAGAGACACTTATACAGCCCATCTCTCCAGGCTACAGTGGTTAGTTCATAAATTGGCTTAAATCTAAGGCTATTTTTTTTTTCTGGGAAAACCAGCATCTCATCATCTCTGGCCATTCTTTAAATTCCTTCTTGGCTCTCCATAGCTTTTTGAAAAATGTTCAAACACTTTCCCTCAGCACAGAAGGCTTTTTATAAGTCAACCCGTACGTTTATCTAGATTCACCGATTGCCTCCCCTCTCCCCACACCCTTTCTCTGTCTCACTTGCACACATACACTCAAATTCTTTTTCAAGATTTCTTTTCACTAAAACTTTTTTAAATGGAACTTTTGCAAGCTTGATGGCTTTGCCCACTGGAGTTCATTGCCCAGAAATCCTGTGTCCTAATAGCCTCTTTCCCTACATGCTAAGGTTTTTGTCTTCCTAGACTTGGTCAAGTATCTTCTCCTCTGAGAATATTTCCTGACAGATACAGTCAGGGTTTGGGGTGATCATATATGCTCCCATGTTTAAGTTTTATAGTGTATCCCAATACTCATCGTATCACACTGCAGTTGTTCGTTTATTATCTGTCCCTAGAGAACACTATAACCTTCTAGAGAGCGTGGACTGTGTCTCAGTCACCGGAACAGAGGAATAACAGGAGCATGTACTTTGGAGCGCAATGTACTTTTACTGCTCAAACATTTCCCTGATGTACAACTATAAACAAGTTCCTTTCCTTTTCTGAGCATTAGCTTTATTTTAAATAGAGCTACTACTGTCTATTCTCAGGGAGTTTGTTTATATAGGAACACCACATATGGAATTATATAGGAATACCACTGAATATGGTACCTAGCATATATTGTTATTCTAAAACATTTAATATATTTGCTGAATAAAAGAATAAGTTCTCATTAGTAAAATGAAAGAATCAAGGTTTTCAGGAAACTTAGTTTTAATTCCCGTTGAGACGGTGGCTTCTTCAACACCATTCTAGCTACTACCTTTCAAAAAAGATGTTCTCTACCTCACCAGTGGCTCTCTGTGTATAGGTTGTACATTAACTCTTGCTATCCAGGTTTGGGTCATCAGAAAATCTGAATGTTATTCCAGCTTTATCCCCATCAAAGGTATTCATAATTTTTAAGGAAAATGAAGGATTTAGATTATGGCAAGAAAGTGACAGCAGCATAATTTTTAGATTTTGTAAAAACTCTTACTCAAAATCAAACAGAACCACCAAGGAATATTTACCAATATTTAAAATCCTGTAGAGAACATCTTCAACACATGTAGTTGACAGGACTTCCTGGTGTTCTGATTATTTGCAGCTGCTAAGCAAACCACTTCAAAACTTAGTGGCACACTAAGATGACGACCTTTCCTTACATGTCGTGATTTGTGAGTCACAAATTCGAGTAGTGCTGAGTTTTCTATATCATAAGCCCTCAGCAAATTCTACTCAGAGGTGTTTAGCCTATGGGCCAGTATGGAGGATTCAGTATGTCTTCATTCTTGGCAGGGATGGCTTCAAGTTTGGTTTAGCTGGCACTTTTGATGAAAGACTATGCATTGTCTCTTCAGTGTGGCAACTCAGAGATCCAAGAAAGAGTGTTCCAGCAAATAAGGCAGAAGCTTCATAGCCTTTTAATAGAAGAACCCAGCATCAAGTGTTACATAACCTTACTTTGTCCTGCTTTGCCATTCGGAGCTTGCCCCTATTAAAGTGGAGGGGTCATAGAGCCTGCTTCTGGATGGAAGCAGGTGCAAATAATTTGCAGCCATGTTTTAGAATGAACACAATCTATTTGTGGCCACACATTATTTATATGTAAAAACCACTCACTCCTTTCCAAGATTTCTCCTCCCCATGTCAACCCAATTCTCATCTCATTTGTAGAATCAGCTCAGACTTGAGGTCAAGGATTCCATCACATAGATTAACTCCAGGCACTAATGAGGGAACTGAGATTTAGTTCTTCTGACAGCAAAGACCAATAAAATAAGAGAATAAGTTATCTGCAAGGAATCCAGCTTTTTACTTAGAAATTTGGCAAGTATAGAGAAAGACTTAGGCATATGTCCTGACTCTTCTATAAAAATTATATGTAAGTCTGGCTAAATAATGTAATTAGTTAGAAAATTCTTCTTTACAGAACAATGTCTCTAATTAATGTGAAAGACATGCTCAGATTAGAAAATCACCATTTTGGCTTTAGTCTTGATTAAGACTGGATAAACCACTTGGTGAAACATTAATGGGAATTTTACAATGAGGGGTCAGACTTTCCTAGTCGAAGCTACCAGTTTATCTTAATTTTAGTATGATAGCTAGACATTATATTTTTGCATGATGTAATATGAATTATATAGCAACTTCTTGCTAAAATTTGGTGCTACCAACATAAATAAGCTTTTAGAATTCCCATTTAAAGAAAATACTGGAACTGTGGGACTAATAAAAATATACCGTAAGGAAGCAAAACAGACAAATCCACAATATAAAATATTCTAGAGAATAACTGACTCAGCCCCTTTAACAAGCCATTAATGTGCGTACAAAAGGCAGGGAGGGGCACTGCTTTGTATTAATACAGGGGACCCAAACAAATGATAAACATTGTGATTGGTTATTATGTTATTGTTTGCAAGCACATGTTATTTGTTTCTTGCATAGTTATTATTCCTCATACTTACTCTTTGCCTTATTATTTATGGCTTTGTTGTACAAGTTCCCTCATGTGCTTACTGGGAAATTCATGTTATCTTAATATATTGGCAATGACCTAATTTATTAGTGATTATCAAACAGCAATTATGTCAGGCACTGAGCTTGGTGTTAGAGAAAAGTTATTAATATAACCAGAAGCAGGTCTGGCTCTAAAGAATAAACCATTTTCTTCTTTTTGTTTGTTTTACTGCTGAGCTCTCCAGGTTTCCTGTGCAAACGTGTAGTTCAAAATTCATCCAGGGAGATGGCAGGATCGGGAAGACAGAGACTTGGTATTCGGGGTTTTTTTTTTGCTTCAGCTCTTCTGAGGTTTCCTCGTTTTTAGATAGGTTTCTTTTATATTCTAGTCATCTGCTCTGATGGCCTGAGCTTCATCATTAAGCACCCCAAAGTATAAGGCAGTAATTTTCTGCTGTTGCAACTGGGGGAATTGCTGGGTTCTCCAAGGCTAAAAATTCATAAACCCATAATTCTTACTTAATGAAATAGGTGACTTTCAGGTATAAAGTCTTTTCAGGTATAAAGTTTCTCCTCACACTAGAAACATGGTCAGTTTCTATTGCTTTCAAATTGCTGTTTTGAATATTGTTTGTTTTATAATTATTATCTGGTTATTAAACTGCCAGACCTCTTTATGCCATTATTGAAAACCCTGCCTTTAAAAATATTCTGAGCCACTTATTTTAAAAAAAATTTTATTATTTTATTTTTAAAAAATATTTTATTTATTTATTTTTTTTAGATAGGGAAGGGAGGGAGAAAGAGAGAGAAAGAGAATCATCAATGTGCGGTTGCTGGGGGCCGTGGTCTGCAACCCAGGCATGTGCCCTGGCTGGGAATCGAACTTGTGATGCTTTGGTTTGCAGCCTGCGCTCAATCCACTGAGCTACACCAGCCAGGGCAAAAAAATTTATTTTTTAATGATTTTATTTATTTACTCTTTTAGAGAGAGAGGAAGGAAGGAAGCAAGAGAAGGACAGAGACATCAATGTGTGGCTGCCTCTCATGTGCCTTCTACTGGGAACCTGGCCTGCAACCCAGGCATGTGCCCTAGACTGAGAATTGAACTGGTGACCCTCTGGTTTGCAGGCTGGTGCTCAATCCACTGAGCCACACCAGCCAGGGCTGAACCATTTATTTAAAAAAAAATGATAATTAAGCATGATATAAAATCTTAGATTTTTAAACATGTTTTTAAATTTTGTTTTTGGATTTTGTTGGGGGGGGTCAAAGAAAGTATTAACTTTAGTTTTTTTTCATATTTTCTTTTTTCCATTTTCTTTCTTTTTTATTATTGTTCAATTACTATTGTCTCCATTTTCTCCTCATTACTTTCCCCCTTCCCTATCCACCCCTGCCTCCCACATTCAATCCTACCACCCCCGCTTGTCTTTGTCCATGGGTCCTTTATACATGCTCCTTGACAACTCTTCTCCTTCTTTCCCCATTATCCCCCTCTCCCCTCCCCTCTGGTTACTGTCTGTTTATTCTTTATTTCTATGTCTCTGGCTCTGTTTGGCTTGCTTGTTGGTTTAGTTGATTAGGTTCCACTTATAGGTGAGTCCATATGGTATTTGTCTTTCACCACCTGGCTTATTTCACTTAGCAAAATACTCTTCAGTTTCATCCATGCTGTCACAAGTGGTAGGATTTCCTTCTTTCCATTTGCTGCATACTATTCCATTGTGGAAATGTACCACAGTTTCTTGATCCACTCATTTACTGATGGGCACTTAGGTTGCTTCCAACACTTGGCTATTATAAATTGTGTTGCTATGAATATTGGGATGCATAAGGGTTTTTTTTGAACTGGTGTTTGAGAATTCTTAGGGTATAATCCCAGCAGTGGAATTGCCAAGTCCAAAGATAGTTTCATTTGTAGATTTTTTAGGAAATTCCATACTGTTTTCCACAGTGGCTGCACCAGTCTGCATTACCACCAACAGTATATTGGGGTTCCCTTTTCTCCACAACCTCACCAGCACTTGTTTGTTGATTTGCTTATGATAGCCACTCTGACTGGTGTGAAGTGATATCTCATTGTGGCTTTAATTTGCATCTCTCTGATGGCTAGTGATGCTGAGCATCCTTTCACGTGTCTCTGGGCCCTCTGTATGTCCTCCTTGGAGAAATGTCTGTTCAGGTCCTTTGCCCATTTTTTAAATGGATTGTTTATCTTCCTAGTGTGTAGTTATGTGAGTTCTTTATGTATTCTGGAGAATAAACCCTTGTCTGAAGTATCATTGGCAAATATAGTTTCTCATATTGTTGGTTCCCTTTTCATTTTGCTGATGTTTTCTTTAGCCATGCAGAAGCTTTATAATTTGAGGTCTTAGATTTTATTTTGAAGAAAGGCTCGGTGATTAAAGATTTTTCACAATTTAGTCAGCATTGCAATGCACCCATACATAGATTAAAAATTCTTTTCTAATAGATAAAATTTCTCGTCTATTTTATCATTAATACACATTAATGACAAAAATACTTCTAATGAGATTAAATATACCCTAAATAAAGAGAAATATTTAAATATTAAATTTTTAAAATTTATCTGGACTAAATAATGACCTTTTGCATATAGCTAAGATAAATATACATGCTCTAGGATATTAAAAATGTAACAAGATTTGGGCATCATAGTATCCCAATTATAAAATTATATATCTGATTATATATCACTCTTTGATCTCTTATCTGAAATCATTGAAACCAGATGTGTTCAAAATTCTATAGGTTTTAGATTTTAGAATGGTAATATAATGTTATGTAACACTTCAAGAAGTGTTTGGGGAAGCTCACCATAATCAAGCACATTAATATTTCTGTTGTGAAATGTATAGATAGTACATTGATGGAATAAATGATAATATGTATGCACAAGTTCATGTCAGGACTTATTAAATATTTGTTACTAAAACCACAGGGTTCAGTAGATTCAGATGAATTTTCACTTTTTTGGTTATAGTTCTAATTAATTTTTAATGTTTTTATGATCAGACATATTACTCAGATAATCTTAAATATATTCTTGTCGTAAAAAACTTTATATTGTCATTAGAATCTCCATTAAAAAGATTTTGTATTTAGCCCTGGCCAAGTGGCTCAGTTGACTGATGTGTCATCCTATACACCAAAGGACTGTGGGTTTGTTTCTGGGTCAGGGCACATATCTAGGTTGTAGATTCAATCCCTGGTTGGGGTGCTTACTACAAGCAATCAACTGATATTTGTCTCTCACATCGAAGTTTCTTTCTCTCTCTCTTCCTTTCTCTTCCTCTTTCTCTGAAATCAATGAACATATCTTCTGGTGAGGATTAAAAAAAGATTTTGTATTTAAATTTCATCATTTTGACTTTAATTTCATTCTGCTTAAATGAGAGGTCAACATTACAGAGCAACAAGTCACTGCCTTGTTGCGGTCCTGCTTTAATGAATGAATAAGGGTGACTGATTCATGATCTACACATCAAAACAGCAGGTAAGCATCATTGGTCACAGGTGTGCACCACATACTGGTATAGAATATTTGTTGTACAAAAAGGTCTATGCTGTTGATGTGCTTGGAAAGGATTTGCCTCTTGAACATCTTTCAGTTTGGTCATTCTGTCCTTTTGCTAGTTGTGTCCATTTCTGCATGCACAATGCAAAGGTAAGCTTTCCTTTATTTTTTTTACTTGACTCTAAACAACAAATTAAGTTTTAAGTGTGATTTGACAACACCTGTTAACTAACAATCATTTCCTCATTTTCATAAACTTTTGCTAGGAAATGATGTTTTAACTTTCCCTTCCTTATTCTACTTGTTATTTCATCAAATTCCTCAGTGCCCTTGGACTTGATTCTCATTCATCTCTATTCTCTAAATGATTCATCTCCATTATTTGAAGTGGGTAGAGGCCTTATACACAAAAGAAATAGGCAACTTACAGAATGGGAATACATATTTGCAAATTATATGTCTGATAAGGAGTTAATATCTAAACTATATAAAAAACCCCATGCAACTCAATAGCAACAAAACAAAACAATCTGCAGAGGAACTGAATAGTCATGTTATTTCTAAAGAAGATACAAAAATGGTCAACAGATACATGTAAAGCAACCCAACATCACTAATCATCAGGGAAATGCAAATCAAAACCACAATGAGATAACTAACAATGGGAGTTGTTAGAATGGCTGTCATCAAAACACAAGAGACAAGTGTGTGCTGCTGGTGGGATGTAAGTTGGTGCAGCCAGTATGGAAAACAGTATGGGAATTCCTCAAAGTTAGAACCATAACGTGATCCAGAAATTCCACTTTTGTGTGTGTATCCAAAGGAAATGAAGTGAGGATATGGAAAAATATCTGCACCTCCATTTTCATTGCAGCATAATTTACAAAAGCCAAGATACAGAAACAGCCTAAAATGGATCAATGGATTAAGAAGATATACAATGGGATACAATTCATCCATGAGAAAGAAGGAAATTCTGCCATTTGTGACACATAGATATACTTTGAAGGCATTATGCTAAATGAAATAGACAGAGAGAAAAAGATAAGCATTGTATAGTATCACTTATATGTGGATGTAAAAAGAAAGTCAAACATAGGAACAGGAACTAGAAGTCATTTCTAAGGGCCAGGGGTGGGAGAAGTAGGAAAAAGATCCAAACTTTTAGTTATAAGACAGATGCTGTAAATGAAGATCTAATGTAAAATGTGATGACTATAATCACACTAGTTTATAATGTTGTACAATGTGTTACATAATTGAAATTTACTAATAGAGTAGAATTTGAATGCTCTCACCAAAAATAACAGATAATACATGAGTAACTAATGAACTAACTAACTAGATAGATGTGTTAATTAACTAGATGTTGGAATCCTTTCCCAATGTACACATATATTAAATCATTGTGGCGCACACTTTAAATATCTTATGACTTTATCAATTAGACATCAATAAAGCTAAAACCAAAGTGGATATAATAAACAAAAAAGTTTATTGCAAAAAATTATATTCACTTAAATTTATAAACTTCTTTAATCAGTTTTCTTTTATTCACTAAAGGTAGGTTGTAATTAGTCACTAATGGCATCACTAATGTATTTCTAATTACCTTAACTAGTTAACAAAGACTATGCAGATCTTCATGAAATTAAAATGTCACTCTAACAGATTGACTTTAAAACCAGCGCTGAATCTCACATCTGTCTCCCCAGAGCTTAAATACCTGTCTTAGAGGATCCAGGCACGTGGGGCTCATCTCTTCACTGATGTTTCAGTCATGGTTCTTTTTCCTATTACCTAATAAAAGTCTGTCTTTTGGATGGAATATGCATGTTTTCTACTCGTTTTACATAAAATTCACTGATGTTCCACAGCTTTAATTTAGAAGAGTAGCAAAAATTTAGCTACAAAGGTAATCCAATCTGTTCCCATAAAAGCATGCATAGCCGAGAAGATTCTTCTTAGAGCTCTGATAATCATTTTCCAGAGCTGGAAAATGGACAGGGGTGTGTGCACAGAATGATTGATCAGTGGGATTCAATGCCCCAATTTGCCTCATTGGAATTGCCTATATTCTTGATAATGTTTTGTAACAATTACGTTAAAATATAAATTACAAAAGCTAACAATCTGATTTGCATTGAAATATATAGAAAGCATGTGTCAGATTGTAATTGATTTGTTAGTGAAGAAACTAACAGGATGGTAAAGCAGATTCTGAAGAAAATTTGTCATGCACATTATGTGTCATCACTTAAATAAACAATGCTGGAATTAGATTGCTAGGTAAGATACAAAACTGGTTAATGTTCTGAAGAACAATAAAATTATAACTGTTATTATTTTTTCTACCAGGTGAAAATTATCTGCATTTCCAGCTTCCAAAATAATTTATAACTTGTTAAATTTCCACGAGTTTAATATTATGTGGGCCTCATTCATAGTAATCAATTAAGTCAGCCAATGGTACATTGGATGATAAGGTAACACTTGACTGGACATGTTACACCTATAATATTAAAAGCACATAAATTTTAGCCCTATTTTCAATTGTTAGAATGTATTTTATTAACAATTATGGTTTTCTATAAATGGTAACCCTCCTTTTTATCCTCCTAAGTGTTTTAGAAGCAGAACCACATTCTACAGAGAACCAAGAAAACCCATGTATCTGTGGTACAGCCTTGGACTGATACATGTAATTGTCTCATAGGGTCTTTCAAACAACCTTTAAAAATATTGACAGATCCCTGAATTTTGAACTTACTTATTTTACATTGGCTAGAGTTACAGATAATTGCTTAAAATTTAGTGTAACTTTGTATTTTAAAATCTGAATAGTTTAGGATGCTGGAATATTCTGCTGGGGCGTGGATTGCAATATCAGACATGGTAACATTCCAGAGAAGCTCTATCTATCTGAAAATGAATTATATTCTGCAATTCACACCAGAAAGAAAGAACATCTAAGTTGAAAACAATACAGGCAAAGAAAAGCCGGTGTTATACTTCTACCACAGGTATCTGTGTTTCCAGCTAATTTTTAAACTTAAGGGAAGATGATAAAATCTGCGTAAGTGCATGGTGCATGCATTAGAGTTATATTCAGGAATTTTCAGAGTTTTAAAAATATGTATAAGTAAATGTGCTACAGCTTGTTAATGCACTCATCTATACACAATAAAATATACAGGTGATATATTATAGAATTATAAACCTGAAACCTATATAATTTTACTAACCAGTGCTACCCCAATAAAGTCAATAAAAATTTAAAAATTAAAATATGTACAATTAATTATGGGTTATATATATATATTTTTAAAAAGAGGGAAAATTATGACAAAATCATTGTGGTGGTGAAGAGAGCTTGTGTTCAAGAAATGATATCAAATTATTTAAAATATGTGATATAGCCCTGGCTGGTCTGGCTCAGTTGGTTGGAGGGTCGCCCAGTAACACAAAGATTGTAGGTTTGATCCCCAGTCAGCCTACATAGCTAGGTCGTAGGTTTGATCTCCGGTCTGAGCACGTACGGGAGGCAGCCAGTCAATGCTTCTCTCTAGCATCAGTTTCTCTCTCTCTTCCTCTCTTCTTTCCACTCTTCCTAAAAAGTAATAAAATAAAATATATGATATATACATATAAGAGGTAGGAGATAAGGCAAAAAAGATAGATGAGACCACAGTTTGTCTTGAAATACCATGCCATGCCCCTTCTAAAGCTGGCAAGAAACTGGGAGCAGGTGAGGTGAAATATTTTGATCAAGAAAGTAATGTATACATAATGAAATACTACACAGCAGAAATGAAGAAGAAACTCCTACCCTTGACAGTGTTCTGAGCATTATGCTAAGTGAAATAAACCAGGTGGTGAAAGACAAATACCATATGATCTCACTTATAAGTGGAACCTAATCAACAAAACAAAACGAGCAAGCAAAATAGAACCGGAGACATTGAAAGAAATAACAAACTGGCAGTAACCAGAGGGGAGCGGGGAGAGGAGTGACAAGGGAAAGAAGGCGAACGGCTGTCAAGGAACATGCATAAAAGACCCATAGCCAAAGCCAAAAGGGGTAGGACTGAGAGGTGGGGGTCAGTGGGGCGGGGGAGAGTGGTGAGGTGAAAATGTAATGGAAACAACTGTACTTGAACAACAATAAAAAACAACATGTTTTTTAATACTCAACATTGTTAACAAAAAGTAATATATACATAACATTTGTCTTCTATTTTTATTAAACCAAAAATTAAACTGGCATTTATTAGAAGTTGGTTTAAAGAGTGTGCAGACTGGAAGTAAGAGAAAAATAGCAGACAGCTGTAGTCATAGAAATAAGATCAAAGGGGAGCCTCAAACCAGAGAGTGGCAAAGAATGGGGAATAGCATTGCTCTTGAGAGCAAGAGGTAATTAAGTAACAATAGGTTTAGGTAGGAGCCCCCGTTAAATTAGAGATAATGATTTAGAGTAGAAAGAGATCATAGAGATAAACCTGTTCAAATGCCTTATAGTACAGATGAAAAAACTGAAACTTGGTTTAGGTTTGGAGGTCCAATTGCAGATCAATATGTATAAGACATCAGCAGGTAGAGACAGTTAAAGCTCTGGACATGAATAAAATCATAGAGGAGAATTGTGCAGATAGAGAGTAAAAATAGAATGAAGGCAGATCTTTTGCAAATACCTACGTTTCTCAGGCAGAAGAGTAAGAAACCAGAGAAGAAAGTGAGCAAATAGTGTTCAGTTGTAAGATAAGAAATAAATTGGCATTGTGACTGATGAGTGTTAATTATTGTTTATCATTAAGTATTGTCATATGTCAAAGTCTGAGTAAAGGTCATTGGTTTTTATTCATTAACTCATTCAGTTCTTTATCACTCAAAAGTACTTATTGGATTATTTGTAATATGCTCAGCCTTTTTGTAGATATTTAAGATATAATAATAAACAAAAGGAAAGGTGATTCAGGTCTTTAAATAGCTTATGATTTTCTGGAGAAGAATCAATATTTATCAAATAATCACACACATAAGTATTTAAAACTTCAGTCAGTACTAGGAATAAATAATCAGTGTTCTGTGGGTATGGAAGGTCTTGGTCATATGTGTGAGGGCTTGGGTGGTACAGGATGGAGACTCAAAAAAGGTCTTTCTTTGGGTTATGATCTTGTAACTGGGAGCTCAAGGATGAGTGGCTTGGAAGGAGATAGGATGATAGCTTCAGAAATTATAAAAAAAAATTTTAAAGTTTGTGTGTGTTTGTATGTGTATATTTATAAAATTTAAGAGAAAGGAACAGTCACAGGGACCTTACTTCACTTGTAAGGGCCTTTGAGCTATCAGATTTTGAATTTTTCTCCAGGCTAGACAATTATGGGCCCTGCTCAGGGACTTCATCACATAATACATATCTTCACATAGTTATTATGTGGTGATAACTGGCCAGAGAATTCCACTTGGGGTTTGGTGCAAAGGGCAGGAAATTACTGCTTAATTACATAGCATGTCCAAGATCATAGAGCCAAGAGCTGGTGGAGCTAACTAAGTTTTGGATACTGGCCTTCCTGCTTACAATGCTTCAGCTCTTTCAGGAGCCATAACAGCCATCCACTGACAGATATTGTTCATTAACTAAAAGTCAATTTAATACTTTAGCTCCTTGTTGATCATTATTCTCTTCATTAGTGTAGTTCTCAATAGCTGCCTTATTTGGAACAGTTAAGTAGAAAACTAATAACTCTTATTGAGATAGCGTGCTTTTGACCACATTTAATGTGTAAAATTCACATGTGTACTTTTTGACTGTCGATCCATAGCTAATATGAATCTTTCAGGAAAAGTTCAACTCATTTACAGCAACAGATGTTTAACATGTCCCACACTCGATTAGGGCTCTATTTAAAAAAGCAGTTGACGAGGAACAGGATGAATGATCCAGAAGGCATAGGTGATAAACACTTCTTTTGAGTACCTGAGGCAAAGCCTCCTTTTCAAATAGGACAGGATTTCCTAAATGGCCAACATTTCTCTCTGGGATATTTGGGATGTCACTTTATAAAAAAGCCAATGTAAAAGCCACTTTAAAAAACTCTCTCAATAAAAAGTGTTTTCTAATTAAGTATATAGGGAAATTTGTTCCTCATTGGACAAATGAAACTAACAATATTGGAATATTTTTATAGGTAAAGAATCTGTAGAAAGGATGTTGCCAAAAAAATCCCTGTCAAAAGACAACCCTAAAAATGGTAGGATGAGATATAATAAATCCTTCCTTTAGGCTAGATCACTGCAAAACTAAGAATATTTTAAATGTCAAAGGAAACCATTTAAATAAAACTTTGGAAGAGGATATAAGGAGGATAATGGTAATAAAACAAAACTATATATGAATAAATGAATAAAAAACAATTAAAATTAAGCAACTGCTAGCATTTCTCTGCTCATTTGGATTATTGTATATTAATTTTTTCAGAAATAAATCATACATTCACCTATAAAGTTTGGAGTTTGTACAACTATTAAATAAAATTACAGCTGTTTTATGTATTTTTGTTTTTCTGATCTTATAAGCTGTAATAAATTTCTGTTTAAAATATATTTTATTGATTATGCCATTACAGTTGTCCCATTTTCCCCACTTTATTTCCCTGTGCCCTGCACACCCCCTCCTACCTGCTTCCCCTTTGTCTTAGTTCCTGTCCATGGGTCATACACATAAGTTCTTTGGCTTCGACATTTTCCATACTATTCTTAACCTCCCCCTGTCTATTTTGAACCTACCAGTTATGCTTTTTATTCCCTGTACCTTTCCCCTCATTCTCATCCCCTCCCCTTCCCTGCTGATAACCTTCCATGTGATCTCCATTTCTGTGATTCTGTTCCTGTTCTAGTTGTATGCTCAACACATTTTTATTTATTTATTTTTTTTAGGTTTGGTTGTTGATAGTTATATGCTTTTTATTTTGCTAAATTAACTGAAGAAGCTACAACGCACTGGCCCATACCACTGTGACTATAATGAGTCTTATTTGACAATAATTTCCTAAGAGAAGCTTTTTGAAAATACTAAATTAATTGAAGAATTTGATATACTCATATCTCTTGATCCCTAAAATTGAAAAGAGGGGAGTTACTCCTAAACTGCATGGAGTTGATCAAAGCAAAAATTTATTATTACCAGTGAGAATGGTAATGTTTTGTCTAATAAACTGAAGTCACTGACTTTGACTTTTATACATTTATTGACTTTTTAATTTTACATCCTAGAAAATTTTTCTTTACATACCATTACACTGTTGGAAGAATTTCTCATAAAAATGTATGAAAAATAGAAAATAAGAAAAATATTTATTTTATGTCCATCTTCTCCTGCCTAATTAATAGTTCAATCAAATGATGACTATTTAGTCACATGTATAGAGAGCCACAGAATTAATCTAAAAACTGGTGCAGGGAGCTGGAGAGCAGAAGGTCATGGAGAGTCTCAATTTTAAAATCCACCCCATGTCATATGAACTGAAGACATTCCAACAACCGTACAATCCTGCAGGGACATCCAACCCCTGGCCTGTAGGCTGCATGTGGCTCAGGATGGCTATGGATGCAGCCCAACACGTAAACATAAAGTTACTTAAAGCATTGTGAGATTTTTTTTTTTTGTGATTATGTGTTGCAATGTATTTAATGTGTGGCCAAGACAACTCTTCTTCTTCCAGTGTGGCCCAGAGATGCCAGAAATTTGGACAACCCTGCACAGGATTTATTTTAGAACCAGATTTATAAGGAGATGATTATTTGGAGGCCCCAGGGAAAGGGAACACATAAGAATATCTTTAGTAATAAAGTGTGAAGAACAATAATTAAGTTTTTATGAACGTGGGATTAGGTCAGGACCTCACCTGAAATCTAAAAATCAAGTTGGGGAAGGGGTAGAGAGGAGAAATAGACTGCATGGCTGAGTGTACACAGAGATGGATGCGTGATTGTCAGCTGTATAATTTCCTGACCCTCCAAAACTTTCCACTGATGACTTGTTCCTCCCAACTGCATTGAATGGGAAAAGGAAACATTTCGTTTTAACAAGTTAAACAAGGCTTAAACATGCTCAAGAGACCTGACAAGATACTTATCTCTACCAGTAAGAGACTCAACTAAAGTCCTGTGTTTTTTTTTTTTTTTTGAGGTTGATTTTTGAATGAAATTGAGCAGGATCCTGAATATCTGTGGGGCTGGCCCCATCAATGGGAAGATCTAATAGTACACATAGCAGCGGTGACTTATGTGTGACACAATTTCCACCAGCTGCACATTATTTCGTAGCTCAGATTATTACCTTCTTCAGTTTATTACCTACCACTGTTACCTACCTGACTCACCATGGCCTGGGCTGATATATGGGACGTATCTGTGAGGCTAATATTCTTTCAGAAAATTTGCTAAAGGAAAAATGCACAAGGGGTTTCTATTGTTATAAAATACTGGCATTATGATTCAAAAGTCAAATCGCTGGCACAGACAGCTAAATGAAATTATTTGTCAAATACTAAGAATTCATAAAAAATACATGTTAATGGTTATATAAAAGATGGAGGTACTCAGCCCCTTTCATGAGATACCATGTGGCCATTGACTATTACATTTAAATTTCAGAACTGTGGATGGCATTCTGAGATTACATGACTTTGTAATCTTAAATATCCTCTCTTTGGAAAAGCTAGTTTCAAATTACTTATTGTAATTTGGTTAAGGTATTGGTCCCCACTTAAAGGTTTTTGCTGTTTCTTTTCAGGCATTAAAATGACGAGTCAAAGAACAATTTTCAAAAGTTAAAATGTAAACAGGACTGTTGTGGAAGTATTCATAAATAAAGTTAGCAGAACTATATAGCCGGTTCAAAGGATATTTGAGGAACTGTGTATGTGCAGATATTTAAAAAGTAAAAAAGGTATTAAAATAATATTATTATTCTATAAGACATTCTGTCTCCTATGTTGTATAGGTTAGTATCACATAGACCAATAACACCATAACCCAAGGAGTTTTCATTTCTGTTCTGAGATAACATTTGCATCTGAGAAAATAAATAATTAAATAAGAAAGCGAAAATAAACAATTAAAAAAAAGAATCAGCCAAGTGCTATTGTACGTATAGATTACTTCTCTGGAGTATCTGCTGGCCAAGGATGTGTTAGGGTGTGAAGTGTGAGCTCATTACTACTGGCCAAAGAATCTCAACTTTGCTTAAGGTTGTTGGGTTGGCAGTATCCAAGACACAATGGGAAATTTCCAGTTGACTGCCCCACTTGTGTGGTGATCATACATAATATGAACTTGAATGAAAATCTGTACGTCACAGAATTAATGGAATCATTGAAAAATAACCCACATGCAAACTTATCTTTAATACTAACATGAACACTTTCCCTTCAAATAACTTATTGTTTGTCAACTTACATCAGAGCAGTTAGGGTAACTACAACTGTTGTAATAGTGTATTAGTTTGGAAGGAACACTCTAGTATACTTCATTGCCTATAAATCAAATTTACATTCTATCTTTAATGAGGAGACTAACAATAAAATAAGATAGATGTGTAAAGTAAATGGTATGCTGGATTATGATGAAGGAAGGATGAAATAAAGAAGACAAGTGTGTATAAGAATGCCTCTGACTCTACTTTTGGTATTTGCTGATAGGTTTCAAGCCCCATCACAACCCTTTCCTCCTGTGCCACACATCCTAGCAAAAACTGACGTGAAAACCTGGGTGTTGCTTTGGCTCCAGCAGGAAGTTAAAGCCATGGGAGCCCCTGGTCATGCCTGTATGCAGGAATGCTCACGGAGCCTTGCCCACTAACTGCCTGAAGGAAACCCTTAGCCAGCCTCCTTTTCCTGCATTCTCATCCCATTTGACCTGCCTGGCATACTAACCTTGCTCTCCTCAGTTAACCTCCTTCTGTGTGTGGCATTATCAGTCTTAGCATCAGAAAAAATTGTGTGTGTTGGTGGGGAGGACCCAGACTCTAGGAAGTCTGATCACACAAGGGGACAGGAAGTATTGTTATTGAGAGAAGGGCTACAGAAGACCTCACTGAAAATAAGCCATTTTAATGAAAACCCAAAGGAAGTAGGAATATGAGTCATGTGGATACTTTGGAGGCTATCCCAGAAAAAGAGAATAGATTGTGCAAACTCCTGGAGGCAAGGATATGCTGTGAATTTAAGAAACAGCAAGAAGGCCAATGAGGCAAGAGTTGGGAGAATAGGAGTGGATATCACTAGAACAATAATTGTTGAAAGAGCAGATCAGGTAAGACTTAATGAGCTGTCTTTAGGATACTTTGGCTTTTTCTATGAGTAAGATGCAAATGTCCTAGACAAACTTTCAGCATCCTTATGGTTATATAGAATAAGAATATTTGAACTTTAAATGTAGCAAAATCAGTCTGTTGCTGTTCTCAGAATGGACAAAGGTTGTGTGTACAGATGATATGAAACACTTGGGAGGCACCAAGTGGTAACAAGGTTAGACTTGTGTGGTAGCAGTGGAAGTGGTAAGAGGGGCTCAGATTCTCTCCTGAAGGTGAACCAGTTTGGGGCAGAGTGAGAACAAGACTACAAAGTCTGTGACCCATATAGATGGACACATGGGTTGGGCATCATACATCTTATAGTACGGAAGAGTAGTGAGGTCAAACACAGTAACAAATGAAAATGATATTTTTTGTTTCATAGGGGTGAACTTCAAAGGGCTGAATGTAGAGCTCCTTGCCCCTAGTTAAGGAGTAGTTACACCTACACAGTCCTAAAATTGCATTTGGCTCTTTGAAGGCAACCATGAGGCTGCTGTGGCCCCCCGGTGAAAATGAGTTTGACACCCCTGCTCTATGGCCTGAACTCCCAGTGACAGTCATTTCATCCACTCCTAGCCTTAAAGAAGTTTGTATATTAAACAATACATCTGGTTACTTCCCTTTAATTCACCAACTTATAAATTAAAAGTGCATATTTCTGGTGACCAGTCAACTTTCAGTAAACGTTCTTCTCAGGTGAGCTGTTGATTAAGTTAATTTGTAGAAAGGCTTGAAGGACATTTTAAATACCTGAGTTATTTGTAATGAAACATCAGAGATACACTCATCCTAATGTAATGCAAAATATGCCCCAATTCAATTAAAAATTAGTCACTCTAAGTATGGAATTTCTGAGCTGGAATCTGACTTTTCAACAATGTGCTCTGGCATCTTGTAGGCACAGCTTGTGTTCAACATAGAACAAAACCAAACCTATAGGGATTGTTACCATAATCTCTAACTATTGCATGGAAGGGCTATAGATGTGGCTTCTGTTATTTAAAGTCTCCATGTTAGATCTGGTCATTAGACTATGATTCCCTAGATTATGCAAGTGCTCCGGAGATTTCGAATCACTTCCTAATACAGACTGCAGATCCCTCTGCCTGTTGTTTTCAATTAGCCACTGGATTTATTTAGATTCTAGATACTTTGAAAATGTTTGTTAATGTCCATATTAGTTTCTTGATCACTGTTACCTATTTCTGGTGAGGAAAATGTTCTGGAATTGGATAGTGTGGATGGTTGTACGGAACAATCTATTCAGTTTTTCTGAGTATACTGAAAAACTGAATAGATTGAATTGTACAGTCTAAAGGATGAATTTTTGATATGTGAATTATATATCAAAAAAGAGTTATGTATATTAAAAAATCTTATTCATAACAACCCTGACATGCTGCTGGTAGCCTCTTGAGGAAATGTGCTGACGGTACAGGGTGTGTCTCAGGCTTTCTCAAAAGCTGTGAGCATGTGGGAATTAGCAGACAGTCCTGAAGGATGACTCTCATCATGTTAAGCATTAATGCTGGCTGCTCACTTTCTTCTCTCCTCTTAGGGTCATAAATAGCTAATAGGTATCCTATATCATCCTAATAGGAGAGTGGTACTGTGATTTACTAGTTTTGATTTCATGGTAGAATAATAAGTACTCAACTTAAAGAGCTGTCTGAAATGATATATGTTTACACCATAATGTCCCCATGAACATGGTAACACTATTTTGCCATTAAGCTGAAAACAGAATAAAGAGGGTTTTAGTTATTTACTTAAGGTCACATAACCAGTGGGTAGGGGAAGATTCATGGGTCTTAGTACCATCTTTTTCATGTACATTGGTGAACTTGTTCCAGTCCATTGTATTAAAAAGAAATCTAATCAATTATCAAGATACTTCAATGTAGTTATTGATAAACTGGAGTTTGCAAACTGGTGGCCCATCGGCCAGACATATGTTTGTTTTCATTTGTGTCTTACAAAACTATAAACATAGGTAAGCATAATGTTAGGTTCTTAATTCAAGGTACTTAATTAATGCAAATATCACAATTCAAGCTACTTAATTAAGAACCTAATGTTGCGTGTGGGTCACCGGCCAGCAGTGACCACAGAACGCTGCAGATGGCTCGCTGAAAAACACGCGAGAAACAAACAAACATGCATAGAGACAAACTAGTTTCTGTGGGGAAGTAGGGACGAAATGGCTACCCCCCCTAGTGGGGAGGGCCCCGATTTACCGTCCATACATGCTTTTATTGGGCTCATTTTGCATAATAATTCAGGTAAAGTACAGTACTTATCAGGGGGAAGTAAGGAACTATAGAAAACAAGGAACTCTGCTGGTCTATTGAGTCAGGGTCAAAGAGCTGTAAGACTTTGAGGAACAAACTAACTTCCTCCTTGGACCCCTCTCATTCAACTGAGAGCATTCTAAACAAAGAAGGTTTCACAGTAATTTACATGTTCTTTCTTAGGCTTGATCACCCAGGGAATCCGCTCTTTTCAGCACAGAGCTGCACTACCCTGTCATTGTTTCAGGCTTAGTTGGGAACTAAGGCAATAAGGAGATTTTCTCCCAGATGATAAGAACTCAGGCTATGTCAAAGCCGAGGAGCGAGGGTCCGTCACCCTCTTTTGCTGCAGCCCCCCAAGTCCTTCTTTTGGGGGGCCTCCCAAAGTGATCATGCCTGGCTTAGGTCATTCCCCCCGTGGGGAATCTTACCCGTCTTTGGCTAACTGACCAAGCTTTTTGGGGTTCAGTTATGAATAAAGCAGCAGAAGCAGCATTCCTGCCAGGGAGACAAGTTTTTGTCTCCTTGCTGGCTTATGGTTCCAAGGGCATTCCCTTAGCCTTAGCCTAGGCGGGGGTTTCAGCCTCTGATACCAGTCAGGGCGGTTCCCAACAACCTAACATTGTGCTTACCTATGTTTATAGTTTTGTAAGGTCTGCCCATTGCAATGCATTTGTTGGTTCCTGAGTTCCACCAGCTTAAGGATTCCAGTTTGCTTTGGTCATCTTAAAGCTGAATTATCTCTGAGGCCTGTTTATGACACCAGCCCAAATGACAATAACACAGCCCATGCCAGCATTTGCCTACACAGTTTTCTTAGTTAACATAACCAGCATGATTGATTATCAGGGCTAATTTAAGTTCTCAGAAGCCTAGCTTTGTTTTATTGTAATTTGGGTAAGATTTTGAGAAATTCATCATGGTTTACCAAATATTCTGATCATCCCTGCAATTCCCTCTCCTTGTAGGAAAGCTTTATGTTATCGTTCTCTAGAACTCACAAGTGGCCACGTGAACTTGCTTTGTCACTTTTTGGCAGAAATTTCATCATTCTGAACAAGGCCTATCATTTCTCTCTTCTTTCTTCTACTACCACGGGTCATTTCCAAGATACTGAGAACGTTTCCTGACAATTTTGAACATGTCCCTTCTCTCCTACCATCAAGCCCCTGGCCTGTTTGATTTCTGTTGTGTAAGAGCGTATCCCTGAGTTATTTAGCTGTAAGCTCATCCTCCCTGCCCTTGAAGCTTGAGTCCCAGCTTCACCTTTGAATTTTTCAAATAGGAGGAGAGAAGATGTAAACAGTCCTTGGAATGGAAAGGAATGTCTAGGAGTTGGAAGGCCAACTGGGTGATTAAAGTTTTGCTGACACTTGAACCACGTCTTTAACCCTTCCTAGTGGTTAATGGGATGTAAAACTCATCCCTGAGGCATCTCAAAATCTGCCCCATCAGCTGTCCCTCTCAACCACTTGCTTCTGATAGTACATGAACAATGTCTATATGTGTATATATAAATGTCAATCCTATTGCTATTATTGACTATTAGTTTTCCTATAGGCTCATATTTTTCACTCTTATTAAGGCAGTCATTGTGCCAAGCTCTGACATATGAATGGGGATACCTCCTCTTCCTATCTACTCAAATTCCTCTACCCCCATCCCTGACAGGGTGCTCTATCCTTTCCCCTTCCTTTCCTTTTCTCACCTCCTTCTAAAGACCCTGCAGAGAGTTAAAATGCTTTCCCAGATGCCAGGCAGATACACCTTTTTACCTTTTTTGTGCTCATTTGATGTTTCTTTTCACTTTCTCTCACATTGGAGAGTTCAATTTCCTTTCTGTGACAGGATTAACAATTCTAGGAGCTAGCTAACTCATCTCTACTTGATGCTGGAGGTTGAGGTCCCCATGGCAGACGGTCAGGCGGGAAAGACAGAGGTAAAGTGGAGAGAGGAAGCACAAGCTGATACCCACAAGCACAAACAGGAGTCCACGAGAGGAGATTGAAACTTTTATTAGTTCTTTTCGCCTCTGACTTGGGTGGAACAGAAACCCAACAAAAGCTGGGTTCCTTGTCATAAAGCTAAACGTACACTCTTGAGCCAGGAAGCAGAGAAGCCAAAGTGGGACCCAGGGGCCCATGGAGTGGTTGCAGCTCCTGTTGGGTCTCACAGCAATCCTGTGGGTCAGCAGGTTCGCAGCAACGGAGGTGAGCTGAAAATGGCCATTCCCTCACTCCCAATCTCCAGTTTTGCACAAGCATCTCTCTTATGGAGCATTTTAACAGGAACTTATAGGCCTGGGTAGGAGAAGGTCTACAGTTGCTCATATGGAAAAAGACATGCAGGTTATGTTTATTATAATAGTTTTATTAACTCAAATATCACAGTAGAACTGTAAACCTAAGTTTGCCCGCTCTTGTATAGGTTCAATCAGAGATTGAGCCTAAGACATTCAACTTAAAAAATTTGCCTTAGATTATTCTGAGGCTTTGAGTCTGGGTAAGTTGGGAAATGGTAGAAGTTACACACAAAAAGAGGAAAAACAAGAAAAAAGCTCTGGTTTAGAGATTGGTTGACTAGGATCTAGTATATTGCATTCAAGTTGTCATTAGCTTTAGGTAGCTCTCATGTATAAAATTTGCTGAACTCTAATCCAGGAGTGTCTAAAATATTACACCTTTGTAATGCCTTCTCTGAAATAGATATGGTTTCTCTCAGTTTTATGGGTAAGAAAACACACCATCAGGATTAATAAGCTTGTTCTGCTCAAGGTCCCAGTGAATAACTAACAGAGCCAGGGTTTAAAAATAAGCAAACCTACTCAGGAACCCATGAGTTTCACCATCATGCAACACTGCCTCGTGTATGCTGTATGCAGCTGGAATTTCTACCTGATCTGTTGCCATGGAAATCAAATAGGCTTGATTTTAACCAACTTTTCTAGCAAACCTTAGACCTGAAAAATACCAAGTGTAAAGGTGAAGGTTAATGCTTTGTGTCAAATATAATGGTATCACTGGAAATATTATCTTTATCATTCTTTAAGGTGTGTTTGTTTTCTAAGAGGAAGAGTATTTCACTGAAAAATAAAAGAAAAAAATGCTGAAAGCTAACAAAAAACATGAGAAAAACTGAGAAAAACAAAGTAAAAATAAGTATCTCAAAATTTGCCTGGACATTTCTTCTTAAAAATTTCCTTTTAAAATAAATATCAGAAGATTATTTGGTCAATATTGTCTATACTAATGACAGGAATTATCATAATTTTATAATTTATGATCTGGTCCTATATTTTTATATTTCTGTGTACCACTTTACCCCAAATGTAGCATCTTATTAACACACACACATTGATTATTATCAGCACCCTTTCTGTAAGTCAGAAGTCCAAGCTGGTTCAGAAGGTCCTTTGTTTAACGTCTCACAAGACTAGAAACAAAGTTAGACTGAACTTTGATCTGAAGACAATGAGAAAAAAAACTGCTTCCAAGATCATCACGTTGTTGGCAGAACGGAGTTCCTTGCAGTTGTGGGTCTGAGGTCTTCATTTCCTTGTTGCTTGTCTGGCCTGGCCAGGAATTGCTGCCAGCTTCCAGAGAATACTAACTGGTTCTTTCCCATTTCCCATCCCCCAACCCCAACCCTAGCCCACGCCCACCAACTAGCTGGCAACAGCCCTGGTGCTTCCAGTTTCTCTGAATACCTCTTGTGCCCCCAGTCAGAGAAATCTCTGTCTTTAAAGAACTAGTGTGATTAGATTAAGCTCACTCGGGTAACCTCCTGCTTGTCATAGGAGGTAAAATAATCATGAGAGTAATGCCGGAGCCCGAAGGTCACAGGAGCCATCTTAAAATTCCACTTACCACGGGTTTTATCGTCTATGACCAGATAGAAGGACTCGAGCTAAGTAGGTTGAGACAAATGAAGACATGTACTTACTGCAACTTATTAAATGAAATATAGCAAGGAAGAGGATTGTGCTTAATGTGACCCTTAAGTGAAAATTTATCAACTCTCCCCAAGAAGCTTCTCAAAATGTATGACCTACTTTTTGTAATTTTGGTCAGGTACAAAAATGAGTCATTCTTAATTCAGGAAGGTTAAAAAATTCTCGGTGAACTTTATTCGGATTTCAAGGAACATACATTTGTAGAGCATTTGCTTCACATTTTTGCCCTGGTTTGCCTTTCATGGAACCTCTCCTAATATTCTTGATGTACTTGAACTTGCCATAGAAATATGTTTTGTTAAATACCACACACAGATAATATTGGTGAAAAGCCATGGCTGGAAGGGAGTTAAGATAGAATTTATATATATATATATATTTTGTGTACATATATATATGTGTGTGTGCACGTGCACACGTGTGTGTGTGTGTGTGTGTGTGTGTAAATTCAGTTCTGAAGATGATTGGAATTCAGAGGGCATTTTTGAAGAGCCAGGGAGTTAGAATCCAGCAGAAGAGGTTGTAGATGATACCTCACTAAAAAAGATGCCAGCTGTGGGTGACAATTTAATGTCTCCTTTCCTTCCTGTATGTACATTTTCCTCATCTTTGCATATGGGTCCATGTTCACCACAATCATCTGTAAAGTAAACCAACCAATGACATTGGTCATTCTATGGAGACGAGAATTCACAGAATATTTCACTGAAAAGAGGGATTCTATATCTAAATCAGTTTAAGAAGCTCTCCTCACACCTTATTTTTCTTTTTAATCCAGATTCTTGTCCTTATAGCTGATTGGCTAATGGTACAACATAGCTCTTGTAAAGAATCTGTGACCACAAACACAGTCATTATTGTAAGTATCAGGGCATTCATTTTAAGCATGCTTAAGCACCTAATGATTCCTCTCAAGAGCTCTCGAGAAATTCTTTCAATGACTGCAACAAGGTGGTTCCACTGAATAATTACCTCAAGTTTATATTAGACTCTGCTCTACTGAAACTGACCTTGGTTTTATTCTATCTGAATAACTCTCTCATTCTCTCTGATCCTTTCTAGATTTGTCTTATTCAAGCTCCTCCACCCTCTTCTCCCAATAATTACTGTTTTCCTCTTCTTAATGTGTACCTCCATTCAGCTGATGGTAATTCATTTATCAAATTATATCATACCCTATTTCCTTAAATCATCAAAGTTTCTTGTCATATTTAGAGGAACATGTGATGCATCTAATTAGGAAACTTTCCCAATTATGGAAAGGAAAATACAATAGGCAATTTATTACACAGGCTATGTTACAGATCAGTCTTTTTGTTTTAAAAAGAATGTTTTAAATTGTTTTTCTAAATCAAGTCTCTAATACTGAAAACTATCACAATCACTAGTCATTAATCTAAATATGGGACTTTAAAAAAAGATGACATTTCTTATGACTTCCTGAGAGCTTTCTACACCTGGTAAATGAGATATTACCACTCCTTGGTAACTGAAGCTTCTGAACAGCTGGCAGGAATAAGGAAATAACCTGCTGGAAAAATGCAAGGATCTGACATTGGGGCAAAGGCAGTGTACCTCTTTTAGACTTTGCTGTGCTACATGCCGAGAACTAGAAAGGGTCAGAAGTTTTGTTCTCCTTGCAAGTTATCAAGCAAGCCTGCCATTTTTGAAGGATACTGTCAATTTTGTCAGAAGATGTAAGACTACTGGGTCAAAGACAAGGGCTGTTTATTACTCAAAGCAATAGCAGCATCTGCGGTATAGCATTTGCACTGGTTCCCTGAGTCACAGTTGGCAGGTGGCATGACTGGGCTACACCAGCTGCAGCACAAGAGTGGAGCCGTGAGCACAGGGAACCCAATTTTTTTATAATGGGAAATGAAGCTGTCTAACTTTCACCTCAGTGGGAGACATTATCTTTATTACATGGAATAGTAAACAAACCTCCCCCTTGTTCCTGAGGGGCACATTATGTCTATTTTCCAAGGCTTTGGTTGTACAAATGTTTTTGAAAAGATAGCCCAGAATGAATGCAGTCAGCGCTCATAAAATGTACAAAAATGTGACAGACCCATGGAGAATTGTCTTCCAAAAATAATGTTGTTGAGATTGGAAGAGACAAGTATGGACATCAGCCTAAGGCCTTTTTGCAAAAGTGCTGATGCAAAGATTCAAGTCAGCCTTGGTCTCATCTGGGCTTCTCACCTTTCCTTCCCTGGACACCTGTCCTCATCAAATCTATCAATCTATCTAAAGGCTGATTTCAGAATACCTCTTGAGATTACCCATTTCTTTCCATGAGTGCTTGATTCAAGATATCTTTATTTCTCCTCTGCACTCTTATAATATGTAATAGTCTCCTATTTTTTATTTGTTCCTTTCCTGCACCTTTACAGTGTCTCCATGGAGCAGTCATAGTCATAGTAGTGATCATTCACAACCTTAAATCAGATAATGCAACTTCTTTTGAAAAGCCCTTTAATAGTTTCTAACTGTAATCAGAAAGAAGTTCAAACCACTTGGCACGTGAGACTAAACTAACATCATTAAACTTCTCTCCCGGTCTTCCCAGGCTTTGGCACTGCTTCTATTTTTCCTGGACTGTTTTTCTGCTAGGTCTTTGCACATCTAGTTCCTGATCATTCAGACCCAGCTCAAAGATTTTCTCCTCTCTCTGTCTTCCACTCTCCCCACCACCAAGGTCACTCTCTCTGGTAACTACATACATAACCTATGTAGAAACCCTGTTCATTAGATGTATATCATGTATCACTATGTATCGTCATATGATTTTACTCATTTTCCCCTCCTTCTTTCATTCCAGCCTTAAAGCAACTTCTTGAGATCAGGGACTTGGTCTCTTTTGATCGGCTATGTTCTTCGCCCTTAGAGCATTGTCTAATACTGTTTAGAAAATATTTGCTGAAACAATGTAGGACCATAGCATATTTAATTTAGCCAAGGATACAAAGTTTCTAGAAGTTCTCTAGGTTCCTGTTTTGTGATTACTTAAGATGGGTGAATATGCTGTGTAGCATTGGTCTTGGCAACCTCAGCAGAAGTAGTAGCAACAGATAAATTCTCCAAGTGGCATAAGAATTCTGCACAGGCTCTAGGAAGCCAGCCAAGGAGACTTACCATAGCAATCTGGAAGTGTGGTGCCCATCAGGAATTGAAGGAAAATCATAGTTAGAAAACCCGGGGAATGTTCCCTTGGAAAAAAAAAAAAACCATTAACCTCATCCCTACTCATCCAATATACATAAGCTTTATTTATTTACCTTTAATAGACTATTTTTAGAACAGTTTTGGGTTAACTATAATATTGAGCAGGAGATATGGAGATTTCCTAGGTGTGTCCTGCTTCAACATATGTTTAGCCTTCGCTGTTATTAACATCTCCCAACCAAGTGGTACCTTTATTACAATTGATGGACCTACATTGACACATTACTACAACCCAGAGCCCATAATTTACATTATGGTTTGCTCTTGACATTCTATACTTATGGGTTTGGACAAATGTATCCATCACTGTAGTATCATACAGAGTATTTTCTCTGCCCTGAAAATACTCTCTGTTCCACTTATTCATCTTTCTCACTAGCCGCTGGCAACCACTAATGGATTTAATGTCTCCTTTTTTGCCTTTTCTAGGATATATTTGGAATTATGCAGTATGTTGCCTTTCCGGACTGGCATCTTTCACTTAGTAATATGCATCTAACTTTCCTCCATGTCTTTTCATGGCTTGGTAACACTTTTAAAAAAATCAATTATAGAATGGTATACTTGAAACCTATTTATTAACCAGTATATACAATAACATAAAATAATAAATAAAAAATCAGTGAATAATCATCTAACGTCTGTATGTACCACAGTTTATTTATGTCTTTGCCTATGGAAGAACACCTTGGTTGCTCTCAAGTTTTAGAAATTATGAATAAAGCTGCTATAAACATCTGTGTGCATGTTTTGGTGCAGACATGTTTTCAACTTCTTTGAGTAAATGCCGAGAGCATAATTAGTGGATTGTACGGATTGCAAGTGTATGTTCAGACTTATAAGAAACCAACAAACTGTGTTCCAAACGACCGCCCCATTTTGCCTTCCTGTGAGCACTGAATGAAGGTTTCTGTTGTTCCACGGCCTCACCAGCGTTTGGCGTTGTCAGTGTTCTGGGTGTTATAGGCTTTGACTTTTGTTCCCTTTCCCCTTTTCCTGGTACGGAGGACAGAATTTGGAGGATATGAGGTGCAGAAGAGCGATTATGTTATTACCTTGCAAGTATAGTTGATGGTCTGGAAATTACTGCTTAAATGTTTGCCCACATTTTGATTTATGTGGCTCATGGGTGACTGGTTTGGATAGCCTGGACCAGCATCCTGTGTCCTCTGGTTTTACACAGTGCAGAAGGCAAAAGCCAGCAGTTGGATAATTTTAAAAAGTTTGGATTCTATATTAATTTTAACAATAATCTACTAATAAGTTTTCTGTCAATAATAATATTAACAAAATAACCTTCATAATTCTTTTATAGTTTATTGGTAACCAGTATAGTAACTACCAATATAGTTACTGGTAAATTGGTTTACCAATATAGTAAATTGGTATTTTTGAGTACCAATGTCAAAAATAATCCTGGTACAATGAATTTTAATTGTTTTTAATAGGCATGTGTTCTATTAATTTAATGTGTACTGAAAAAGGTGTTATAATGTGATAAAGTAATCTGGTATCATAAAAATACAAAACTGACTTTAAATAAACTATCAGTTGTTTTAAACCTGAATCAATTAGGAATTAGAAATGTGTCCCAAGAAAATCAACTTCATTGAAATGTGGACATTTTTCCAGATTCATTGTGGGAAAGAATGAGTCCTGGAGGATATTTCAGATTGTTAAATTACTTCACAAGGGAGAGATACCCCAAGTTTACAAAAATTCTTATAACTTCGATATAGGTGGCTGTGAGTTTTCCACTGTGTCCTCATAATATTTATTCTATTGCAACTTATAAAGAAGCCTTGCTCACCCTCTCATCTCTCATCAACTTAGAATTTTTGTCTTCATTAAGAAATTACCATCTCAAAGTCTATAATTAAAAAGTTGACAGGGTTGATCATTTCTGGGTGCTGTAAGGGAGAATCTGACCCATGCCTGGTGGCTGCAGGTAATTCTTGGAGTTACCTGGCTTGTAGATGCATAACTACAACCTCTGCCTCTGTTGTTCCGAGGGTTCTCTCTCTGTGTGTCTCTCTGTCTCCACTAGGTCTCTTATAAAGATACTCGTCACTGGATTTAGAGCCCACCAAGATAATCCAGGATGATCTTATGTCAAGATCCCAGCCTTAATTACATCTGCAAAGACCCTTATTCCAAGTAAAGTTACAATCTGAGTTTCTGAGTAGACATGAATTTTGAGGGGCACTATTAAATCTTCTACAGATGACAAAAAACTGTTTCAGAATGTGCGGGGCAACCAAGTGCTGCAGAAAAATTTCTCACCCCCATGTGAACTTGAAATTTAAGAAAATACAATTTGTAATACCATAAAGATTATGAAATACTTCAAGATATACTTAAAAATTATGTGCAAGACCTCTGGTGGAAAAATTTAACTTGAAATGGATTAAGAATAAGTGTGATAAGGGAAAACTCCTTGGAGAAAACCCAGAAGAAAGTTGTAGTAACCCTGGGTAGGCCAAGTTTCTCAAACTACAAGAAACATGGATTATAAAATAACTGATAGATTAAAACCCTTTACTCTTCAAAAGCCATCTTGTAATACCAGGATTGTATTAGCATGGAGGGGTAGCATACAAGAGTTTATTTTGGTGATAAAACAATTCTGTATCTTCATTGTGGTGGTGGTGGTTGTTCCACAAATCTACATACCTCATAAAATTACATACAACTGTGCACATATACATACCTACATGCATATATAAATGAGTTCATATAAATACTAATACAATCTGAATAAACACTCTAGTTACTAGTATTATACTAACACATCTCAGTTAAAAAATGGGCAAAAAATTTGCACACTTGACCAAAGGAGAGAGGCAAATGGAAAATAAGTGTGCAGAAAAATATACAACATCATTAATCATTAGGAAATTGCAAATTAAAATCCCAATGATACACTACTACACAACTACTAGGATGACTAAAATTACAACTGAGAAAAACAAATATTGGTAAACATGTGGTAAAAATAGAATTCTCATAAATTATGGGTGGGAATGCAAAATGGTACCACCACTGTGAAAAATAGTTCTACATTTTCTTATAAAATTAGACAACATATGGTCTAGCAATTCTTTCTCTACATGTATAGCCAAAAAGAATGACAATATGTGTCCACATATATGTTTATCACAGCTGTATTAGCAATAGCCAGCAAATAGGAATAAGCCAGAGGTCCTTTGATGGGTGAATGGATAAACACATTGTAGTACATTGGATCGTGTGCTACACCACAATAAAAGGAAACCAAGTAGTGAAACATTCAGCAACTACGCAAAATGGAAGAGGCCAGGTACAAGAGACATAATTCAGTATACTGGAGATTTAATTTAATGAAATGCTCTGAATGAAAAAAGATAGAGAATTTTATGCAGCAGAGAGAAAGAAGGAGCTTATATTGCAACAGCATGGATGGAACTGGAGAGCGTTATGCTAAGTGAAATGAGCCAGGCAGTGAGGGAAAAACACCATATGATCTCACCTTTAACTGGAACATAATCAATGAAAGAAAAAAAGCAAACAACATATAACCAGAGTCATTGAAATTAAGAACAATCTAACAATAACCAGAGGGGAGGGGGGAGGGGACAATGGGGGAAAGGGTTTTCAGGAACTACTATAAAGGACACATGGACAAAACCAAGGGGGAGGGTGGAAGCAAGGGAGGGAGGGGAGGTTTGGAGGGGGTGGAGGGGAGAGGTGGGGAGAAAATATGGACAACTGTAATTGAACAACAATAAATAATTACAAATAAGAAAAAAGAAAAGAAAAAATAAGAAAAGAAAAACTATAGGGATAAAGCAGTCAGAGATTGTCCAGGGCAGGGAATGGTTAGGGAAGATTGATTGTAAAGGGCCTGAGGAAACTGTTCGAAGTAATGTAACTGTTCTAAATTATTATATAACTATAATGTTGTTACACAGCTATCAACATTTGTTAAAACTCCACAAACTGTGTAGGAAAATAGTGAATTTTAGCTTATGTAAATCAATTAATACAATACTTTTAATAAAAATGATGTAAAAATTAACAAGGCAGAGAAGGATTACTGAATTGGGTCATTTTAAACTTAAAGGACCATTCAATATCAAAGCGCAAGAAATTGGCATGAGTTGGTAAGAAGATAATCCATAGAAAATGAAAATAAATAATCATGAGATTTCTAGATTTTGAAGGTTAATTCTACATTGTGCTTTCTGGCTATGAGAGGCTAATACCTCCTATGAAGAGCTTATGAGTCTAACTTGACACTTACAGTTTTTGGTGTAAATGTAAAGACCAGATCTTTCCAATTTTACCTTTTTGGTTAAACTTATTTTTGATGCTATTATAAATTTTACTTTATTCATTTTCAGATATTTCATAATTAGTGTATAGAAGTGCACTTGATTTTGTAAGTTGATTTTTATCTTGTAACTTTACTGTATTTGTTTATTAGCTCTAATAGTTTTTGTTCAGTCTTTAGGGTTTTCTATGTATAAGATCATATCATCTGCAAAAAGATTATTTTGCTAGTTTCTTTTCAATTTGCATGCTTTTTTTCCCCTTGTCTAATTGTTCATATAAAGTGTTGAATAGTAGTGGCAAAAGAAGGCATGCTTTTCTTGATCTTGATCTCAGGACAAAGGCTTTACCATTATGTTGTTTAACATTATGATGTTAGATGTGAGCTTGTTATTTATGGTCTTGATTAGGTCGGCATATCTTAGTTCTATAGTCAATATATCAAGAGTTTTTATCATGAACAAATGTATTTTATCACATTTTTCCTGCATCTATTAATATGATCATATAATCATACAAGAATTTCAGTCTTGGTTCATTTCAGCTTCTGTGACAAAATACTATAGACTGGACAGTTTGTAAAAAGGAGAAATTTATTTCTCATAATTTCAAGCCTGGAAGTCCAAGACCAAGTTACCAGCAAAGTTGGGTTTGGGCAAACCCAATTTGGAACTCAATTCCAAATAGTACATTGGGCATTAGGTTTTAACACATGAATTTGGGTGGAGGCACACACATTTAAACTGTGATCAATAAGTACCAGAGAACCTGACAATAGCATGCTCAACTGAACCTCAAGTATGTTTATACAACGCTGCACTCAACAGGAGCATAATGATGTTTTACTCAAGTGCACAGGACAGACCACATGTGGGACCACAAACCAATTCTTAACAAATCTATGAAGATTAAAATGATACCAAGTCTGTTTTCTAATCACAATGGAATGAAACTAGAAATCAAGCAAAAGAATAACTGGAACAATTTGTTAGGTGAAAAGTTTCTACAGATCTGTTGCACAACAGTAGCTAACATCACTGTGCTATACACTTAAAACTGTTAAGATGGTAAATTTATCATATCAGTCTCTACCACAATAAATAAAGCATAAAGACTGGCATAGTGTGAACTTTCTAAGGAAGATTTTGTTTTCTTTAAAAATTTTTTATTTCTTGGAGAATTATTCATTTTGACTGAAAATGATTTTCAGTGATTTCATTCCTCTAAGGACCTAATTCCATATTTCACTAGTTATTATTATAAGTGTGCTGATTTGAATTGAAATAAACTGAAGAATGTAATAGAAAACTTAGAATGTCCTATGACTATTTTAATTGCGAGTAATTTTGAAGCACAGTCTTTTAAAAACTTTTTCGGGTCCTGTTTCTACCTATTTCTTCCTGAAAGCAAACAGCTCTCACCTCCCCATCAATACAAACTAACAAACCCACAAAATAATGCAAAATAAATCGACTCACAACCATAAATACAGAGTTGGATTCCTATGATTAGTTGGCCTTGGTTTTCCAATGTCATTAATATTCTATGGAAGGGCAAGCAATAGATTTTGCCTATGTTTGCAAAAAAATTATCATCTAAAGAACATGTCTCTTTCCAGCTTTAATTTAGATGCTCTTTAAAACTGCAAAGCCAACACATTTTGACTTCAATCTTGTAGTTTACAGTATGCTTATAACATAATATTATCTTTACAGTTTCTAGTGGTAATATAAAAAATAGAAAATTTTTCATAAGTAGGTATTCTTCTATTTTAATGACATTCTCCTGAAACAGACCTTCCCAATATTTATGAATCATTGTGACACAAAATTGCATATCTCTATCAACATCGTGAAACTGAATGTGGTGACAATATTAAAATAATACAAAAATAGAGATTTGTGAGCTAAGAGAGTGTGTTTAGAGGCCATGTCTGTTACTGCAGATGCCATTAAGACAGAAGTCTTTCTGTGAGGACAAAAACTACAATAACAAATGTGAGGCAATACTTTAAACATATATCATACTTTCATTATATTTTGGATTTGCTTTAAGCATGGCTTACCTCTGTCATTCTAATGTACAATTTTATTTTAATAGATGCATCAATAATACTATCCAACACCAGGTTAATTTCTCATTTACTACCAAGTTTTGCTTTTGATGGAAGCATCAAGGTCACAATTTGGCAAAATACATATTTGTATCAAAATTTAAGACTAAAACTCTGAAACTCATTTTTCCCCTTTACAACAGTACTTTTATAAAACACATATTTATTACAATCTTTCTTGAACCTGTCTCTATTTTCAACATGCATCTCCATAAGACAATAAATAAAAAGTTTGTGATTTTATAAATAAAATAGCATTCTTTTTTCTTGATCTTCCACTGCATTTCTAAGCACAAGAGTTGCTTTTCTTATTTTCCACTTTTCCACACAATTTTTAGTCTTAATTGTATCCTTCTTTATCTTTAGATTTGCAGAATGAAGTATCTTATTTCAAAATATGAAACAACACTAACAATCTTGGCACTTTTATGGGAAGACTGGGAAAATTATAACAATATTCATAATAATTTTATTCAACTTATTTTTCTCTTTAAGGTACTGTGAAAATAATTATACCCAAATCACATACAATGTCACCAATTCAACCCCCATGGAAGATATTGCTATGCTCTGGAAATGTGATTTTCACAGAGTGAACTCTTGGCATCTTGAAATCACTGAACGACTTTCAAGACTCAAATATTACTTTCTAAAGAGATTCAAACTGTTGTCAGTGGAAATCAGGCTCTTCCAAGGATTGTGAGGGGAGCATTCCAAGGACCCATGCATGGGAGTATTGTGGTGGCAGATGATTTATTCAGATGGATATAGAGAAATGGAAGCTGCTTCCTGGGTGTGTAATGTTCCAATCTCCTTCTGTCGCCATGGAAAAAGTCCAACTATGTCCTCAGCAAGGCCAAAACAAAAGCCAGTGTCTGCTTCTTATTAAACTTAGTTCTTCTGAGCCCACACAATCTGCCTGCAGGCCCCTGCAGCTGCTGGATCTGCAAGTGCACTTGCTCTTGGAGAGATAGCCTATGAAGGATGGAGTGAGTGGGTTGAGAAAGAGATAGATTGTTTGTTTACCTGGGGTGTTATATTAATTTGGGTGTGGGGATGGACCGAGTGAATTTTCAAAATGAACAGTCAACTTCCTAGCCTTTTTGAGCTTTTGATAGATCTACTCTCCCTAGTTAGATCGAAAGACCGTCGATGGTCCAAGCTCTTCTCACTGTACCCCCAGTAATCCAGTAACCCGAGAGGGGAAGAAAGAGCATTAATCTTCTTGGTGGAACAATGTTGTGATCCCCTGGGTGATGAAGCTGTAGCTTCCTGGTGAAACAAATACTGCTCTATAGTTTGTTAAAGTCAATGTCTACTTCCCTCGTCTCTCTTTTTTGTTAATAACTAACTACCTACAGATAACTAAACTCTGGTTGAGCAGAGGTGTTGATCCCAGTATATTTCCTCTGAGGCCTGTCCTAACCCCAGTTAGAGACAAAGAGAGGAAACAGATGATTTCCAATTGTGCAACTGTCATTAATTTTTTGAACTTTTAAACACATGATGACAATAATTTAATCTAATAAGGTATTGATGATGTGCAAGTGGCAAGAAATACCAGGGTTCTCCTATGGTATGTAGTTATGGTAGACTCAGTTTAGACAAATACATGGGAAAGAAATTTAGCTGTATAATGTTTAATATATCTTGGGTTGGAAATTCTGACAAAATAATTCCTACCTTCCCCTCAACCTGAGACACACACACTTACACATTATTGGTTCTACGAACAGGGGCTATGGTTTGAAGTCAGCTTGCATGACATGCTAGCTCTACCTTATAACTGAGGACATTTGTCTTTGGAAGTACTATGAAGTAAGTTTTCAGATTCCAGATCAATGTAAAAGCCTGACCCAAGTATTAGCTCCCTTTTTTCAGTGGAAAGCTATTTCATTTTGAGGTCAGCCAGACCTTCAATTGAGTCCCAGGTGCAATATTTACTACCCTTCTAATCTTGGGCAATGTATTTTAATTTTACAGAGTTTCCTTTTTTCTACTAATCAACAAAAGTGGAGTACACAAAACTGACAAGGTAATGTAATTACTGTATGATATAGTATATAGAGAAGAGAATGGCTTGTACAATATCTTCATGCCATAAATGCTTAATATCCGTTTCCTTTTCTCCTTCACTATGTTGTGTGTAAGTCATGGTTGAGAGGCAGCAGTGGCCATTAAGAGAAAAGCCCATGACTTAGACAGTGTTTTAATTTTTTCAGGTTGCAAAGGTTTAAAGAGAAGCTAAAGCGCAGAGTAAAAGGACTAGATGAGTCATAGATTGGTGATTTTTACCAGCCTCTGTTATCACTTACAAATTTAGCCATCATACATTTAGAATATCTCTATCCACATAATAACATTGATTGAATTAATATTCACAAAGGTGTCATCCATCCTGAATATCTTTTGTCTCTTACTAAGTTACTTGGAAAATAAAAGCTGTGTGTTTTATTTTGACCAGTGTTTTTCACTTCTAGTCAAGTAATGAATCACCCATTTACTGACTGGCTTAATAATGGACCACTTGGTGGAATTAAAAATAATACTTGTAAAATAATGTGTAGATAGAATTTCTTGTTTTATAACCATTTGTTACTTCTACTTGTTCTATTGCATGGGGGCGTTAATGCCCGGTGTCCTTGGTTAACTGGTATGCTTTCCTCAGGAGGTTCCCTTTATCCCATACTATTCCCCTTTATCATGGTTTTCTAGTCTTTCTACACCTGGAGCTTACTCCCCTTGGCCACAGTACCTTTTGGACTTCGTTGTTTTGAGGGGAAAGATAAAAAGTTATGTAATACATTTTTTCTCCCATTAAGATTGTTTAGAATAATAGTTAATCGGGTAGAGTAGTGAAAGTTAGAGTCATAGGGGTAAAAATTTCTAAAGGGACTCTGGAACTATAAATTATGAGGATGTTGATTTATTATTGAACATTAATAAATTTTCCCTTTTGCTTTCTCTGACCTATCCTGATGAAAAATCAATCTTCATTTTTATCATTTTTTTATGTTTTAGGAAATTTCTTGATGTTCTATGTTTCTTGATATTTTAGAAATGAAAAATTCTGGATAAAGAGAGAACTTTATATAGACATTAGTTTAATAGGGTTGCTGATACATAAAAGACCAAAACCTGTCCTTTGAATGCTTCACCTAAGAACATCCTGCACTTTCATAACTGAGCAGCTTCACACCTGCCTCCTCAAGTGTCTGATGTTAATAGCTTTTCATAAACAAACCTATTATGATTAAAACTAAATAGTTTAAACAACATGCAGAAATTAGTACTTATTTGATAGAATCATTAGGTAGTCCTATGAAGAGTAAACTTATATACACAATAAATATAGAAACATCAAATTATAATAGTTTTGTAACTAATATTTTCATTCAGTGCCCCATGTGAAACAGTAATATGTGAAATAATTACAATTTTCTTTGCATCCAGAGAAACATTCTGAAGCCAGGAGCCCACCTGCACTTTGTAGATAGGAAGTATTTATCCAGGATTGTTTTCATGGAAATAAATGTAAATATCTACTTCACAGTACATTTTAAACCTTGAGACAAAAGAATAAAATACGTTGGTTCATCATGAGCCTTGGAATTTGCTGGCTTAAGCACATACATTCTGTCAAATAAAAAGATTTACTTTTAAATGCTATGATAACACCTTTGCAACACAAAAATGAGGACAAAAAGGTTGGACTCCTAGAGCTTATGCAGGATATGAGGAATCCTGAAGACATTATTGTGAGAAAGTGTATATCTTGCCTGCCTTGTTTTTCAATAAGCCTAATTGCTGAAGCCAAGGCTAATTAGGATCAATAACATCATCTTCTGAATAGCCCAATGCACTCCAAATAAAACAAATATTAATCAGGGAGACAATTCCAAAGGGATAACTCTGTGTCAATCAGGCCAAGGTCATGGGGACAGAGTTTGGCTTTGCCAGGGTACAAATCTTTGCCAGGGTACAGTATTTGGCTTTGTGTCTGAATGTCGTGCAGAACAACCTGGCTGTTCCCATTTGCCAGGACTCTCAATGTTTGCACTTTAGCATTGCAATTGCTGAACACTGATTTCAAAGAGCTGAAAATATGATGAAATAGAAATTATAACAGAACTCAAGAATTGTATACCTTTCTGTCTTGAGTTAAGCTATTCGAGTAGCTCAGAGTGACTGTTTCAAGAGTAAGTCATGCTATAGGGTGTTATAGGCCCTGTGGTGATATGGGCGGTGTTTTTCTCTTTCTTGCAAGACAAAGAAATAAAAGAGCAGGCTTATTTTGCACAGCCAGTTTTGTGGAGCTCCGAAACAATTCAATTACCCAGCTAGTATTAAAAGTGACATAATGTAAAGGTCTCAAATTCTGTAACAGATAGTCTCAAATCCTTCCTAGGGCATTTGGATGGATAAATTAATTGAAGAGAGAAAAATAGACCAAGAAAAAGAAACAACACTAAAATAGTAGTGTTCATATTTCACATCTAGGAAACTACATTTTCTCTAGGATGACTGTAACCAGACTTTTCTTTCCTGGCAGCAGCTGTCAAAGCCAGGATGGCTTTCCCCAAATACAGAAAATGGCTAGTCCAAACATGCCTACCCTGTCTGCTGCCACCTACTGTTTTATAAATGTCATTAGTTCAAGTGTCCTCAAGTGTGTGGTGTCTCATTCAATGTTTAAATTTTAAGACACTGGTGTAAATAAAATAAACAGTTTTAATGGCTTAAGATATAGCTAAGGCAAAGTAGAAGGACAAAAAAGGAGATATGCTTTTTATGGAAACTGAGACCGTGGTTGCAGAAAATAAAGACCATGGTGCTTTAAGTAACAGCCTGCCTACTCTGCACTTCAGTGAAGTGTGGGGACTGGCTGGGCCACTTCACTGTCTCTAGCTCAGTGCTTCTAGTGTGGACAAGGAGCTGGAAGTGGTCTGCTGAAAATATAAACACAAGCTGTAAGAGTAAGACTTTGGAAACTCAGAGAGAGTTGGTATTACTAGGACATCCAACATATGATCAACAGACACGTTCCTTGAAGTATAGATAGGTTCAGGTGTTGTTCTTTCCTTGTAAGATGCTTGTAGCACAAACTCTGGAGTTGTTATACACAATAGCAGCTCATGCATGATATTTCCAGGTGAACTTGTCAACCATAGCTAACAAGTGTATGAAAACCAGAATCCATTTGTTTTCATTAAAGATATTTCAGTTTAACCCAAACTTTGTAGAATAAATTATTGGGAATGACTGCTGATATAGAAGTAAAACTAAAACTTTAAAGCACAGAATCACTCACTTTAGATTATATAAAAACTAAATATTGCTTTAAAAAGTTTTCTTAACTCATCATTATACCTCCGTGAGACTGAATTCTCTAGATTCAATGTTTTTAAAACAAAACAAAACAAAACAAAACAAAAAAAAGAGTTTATCAACATTATCACAGAAATAACTGTGCTGTCGATCAAGCCTAGAATATTTAGTTTAGAAGCAGGAAGCAAGTTCATTTGTCTCCTCAAATATTAATAGACACAGACATTCAAATGATACATATGATCATTTCATATGAGGAGATCAGTATTTTATTCATAACTTCTGATTAATTATGGTTGTACAATAGCAAAAAACTATGTATAACAGAAAATTTCTCTGTTAATAACCTATATGCACAATTTAATAAAACAAGGCTTATTTTGGTGTTTTTTTCTCATAGTATATTTTCTCTACATTTGCCAAAATTTTTCTAATGACACAAGTATTAAACATTTTGGGGGTTTATGACTTGTATTTTTGTCATTTTTATTTATTAGTACCTTATTTATTGCATTTTACAAAACTGTTACTTCACAGTGAAAATTACAAACAAAGTAAACAAGCAAAAATTTTCCTTATGCAAACACTGTTACAGCTGCATGTGCCAGACAGAACTCACATGTGGCAATTGGCTGGCTGACCAAGACAGCCAGCAGGCCACCTCACTAGTATCCATTACTCATTTATGTTACTTCAATCCTCACACATTTCAGCAAACCAGAACATTCCCAGCATCCACCTCATCTTCTGCTATAT
This sequence comes from Phyllostomus discolor, assembly GCF_004126475.2. Lineage (NCBI taxonomy): Eukaryota > Metazoa > Chordata > Mammalia > Chiroptera > Phyllostomidae > Phyllostomus > Phyllostomus discolor. The sequence continues at coordinate 25,690,145 of NC_040905.2, forward strand.
GGATTTAACCAATGCATAACTTAAGGGGTTTAATTCTCTTGTTGCACTGACAATTGATGTTGAAAAATATTTGATATTTATGAGCCACTGTCCTAGTCAGATTTAGAAAGCTTTTGTACAATACAGAGATACTAGGTGCTTGTTATAACAGGATTTTTCCTACAGGAAAATGAGTTACTCAGAGATAGATGAACCCTTTGGGGTTATTCAGTGCTCCACCCAGTACATAAAAACCAACAGATCTCTCCATGCAAAGGCAAGGAATGGCTGTCTAAGTCTGATGATTTTACTATTCCCCCAAGCAGCTACCCACCACCAGCCTGATAGTCCAACCATTAGTATCATGCCGGCTCATAGTGTGCCCCCAGAATACTGTATTTTCTGCACATATTATCTGGAGAGGGTGAAGAGTCAAAAGGGCCAGTGAATCAGAGTAACAATACTGTTGCTCAGAAGGGAAGAAGTGAGTCTGGAGAAAATTCCACAGAGAAAAGTGTTTTTTAAAGCGGGTTGTTAGAACAAAGCCTACAACATGGGTTGTCACTTGAGGAAAATGAGGTCAGAAGGAAGTGCTTATACATAGGAGAGCAGGTAAAAATGTGGACTTTACATGTTCAAATGTTTTTCACTCTTGCATGGCCTGCTGCCTAATCTTGCTAAGCCTAAAATACCTCAATTGTGAAATCAGGGAAATGATACACCTCCAAGGTTTATGAGGATTAAATGATGGCATGTGTATTGGTCATGTTATGAGTTCCAGAAATGTATTATAGAGAGAACTACCATATACTTTACCACAGATTTGTTCAGGGTAGATAAGGTTCATTCATGAATCTACTTAAAGGATGCCCATGATTTAGAAATGCTGTTAATTGGAAGTAACAATCAAAATACATTGATTGTTAAATGAATAAGAGTTTGTTTTATCCACATACCATTAAATCCATGGGCACACAATTTCTCCCATTAATCCAAATGTTCAGCAACATAGTGAGGTGTACAAACATTTTTTTATCTCTCTCTTCTATCATTCCTAGTGTATTGACTTTGCCAGCAGGCTTGTTGTCTCACGGTCTGCAAATGGTATTTACATCTCCAGGGATTTTGTGTAGTTGCCAGACAATAAGAAGAGAAAGAGAATAAAAGGCCTTTATCTTTGAAGTCAGTCTTTTTATGTATGATGAGGGGCTGTTGAGAAATAATTCTCCATGAGCATTTCAGGTTTGCCATGTCTGGGGCTTTTGAACAATACATGTTTGAATAGCAAAGGCCTTGAAAGCTAGAGACTCTTCTTTCTCATCTGGACACATTTGCCTATATTCTAAAGCATTGCATTAGAGACCTTCTCCTGCTTTCCCAGAGAGGGCCTGTTCACATTCCGGAGTAAAGGCAAGTCTCACTCTAGCTCCTGACTGGAGCATGGACAGGCTGGGTGTCCTATGTAAGCTCCAACCTCAAAATTTTGGAGTTCCTCTCTTGTAAACCAGCTGCATATGCATGTAAGCATCTGGTCCCCACTGCTTTGCCCTGTGGGGACGAGGCTGTGGAGAAATGGTGCCAGGTATTTCTCTGGCTTTGGTTTGACATGAGTATTAAATGATATATTTGCTTGGCTTAGAGGACTTGAGTTTTTCTGTCAGAAAATGCATATAAAAATGTGGTGGGATAAGTTGTTAGCCTAAAAGGAGGCAAAGTCTCAGACTCCGCGTAGTTGCAGACTTAACAGGAACAAGTTTCTTCAGAAAAATTTCCCTTATATTTTATTAGAATAGGAATATAGGAGGGATCTTAGGCAAATCAATGGTTCCCAAGAATGAGATTGTACAATGAGTTAATCACTTGGTCTTGAGATAGCACTCTTCCTTCTGTACAAAGTAACTCTACCCACTCTGGAAATAAAATTTTAAAAGAAGTATTTGTATGTGTGGGTGTGTATGGGGTTAGAAGCCCAGGTAAGGGCAATGGCTGTCACAGCTGCCAAATATTGGGGATCTAGAAGTTCATTAACAATGCATGTGTGAGTCAATTCTAGACACTAAATTCCCTCAGGTCCAGGATTTGTATCTAATTTATATTAGAATATAATAAAGAGCCTAGTTTAGATTCTTTTACATGTAGATGCTTAATATAGGTTGACCTAATAATGGATTTATGTTAGCTAATAGTATCCTATTTCTAAAAATAGCACATTGTGTTCATTAGTTGAAATGCCTAAACCATGTAGCAGAAAGGAAGGGGGATATATATATCTAAGTCACTGAGTAAGAACAAGTTTTGTTTTCTGCTTGATTGATTCTGGAAGTTTTCTATATACTGGAACATTGCTCCCATAAATTACAATAATGCCACTTCATATAACTATTATCTTTCTTTAGTTTCAAGGTTAGTTTGGATGTTCCATTTCTACATGCTACATGGGCACGTGAATATTATAACTGTCAAATTCCTACATGATTTATAAACTGGTAGCTAAAACATCAAGGATGTTGTCAAGGAAAATGTTCTATATTCTTTTAAAATACCTTTATAGTCGGAACGGAATAAATATGGGGGCATGTATTTATTCTTAGTGACTTTCTTGTCAAAATTGATTAAGCTCACTTGTCAGGTGTGCACTAATCTCATTTTCTGTGCTGTAAAATCAACCTGGTGCTGGAACTCCACGCTGTGTTTTTCTAGTGCTATGTCACTATTGATAGTGCCCGGTTTTGAAATTTAAAGTTATTAGGCAATGTTAGTAATGAAGTAAATGATGTGACATAAGCCAACTCAACTATAGTAGCTCCATATAGTAAATTGCTGCTTAGAGTACGAAATAAAAATTTTAAGTTAATTACAACAAAAGAAATAGAGCAATAGCAGAAGTTACTATTTTTCTCTTTCTCATTAATAATAGCAAGTATTCTAGTAGATTGGATAGCTAGAAAATGTTTGTAATATTAATTTATTTGAGATAACACGTTAGTCACAGATAATTTAGATGTACCATTGAGGCGCTATAGCAGGGTGCCCCTACACAGGGCACAACAGTGCCAACATCAGATCTACAAGATAACCGCTACTCTGGGATAGTTGTCCCTGACCCTGTCTAGAGAACTAACCAATCGTTATTTGAATTGGTTCCTGACATGCACTTGATTATTAACAAAATGACCAATTTGGCACATGCATATTAATGTGAACCATAAAAGCTCAAATTTTGTCAATCCCTCACAAGAAATCAGTGATCCTAGCAAACTGCTTTCCTGTGGTGTCTCCCTGTGCTGCATTCACCATCTCTATTTGGTGCTTCTGAGACGAGAAGACAGATGTTGTCTTTTTGGACAGTCCCGTATTCCCACCCAGAAGCAAACCTCAGACTCACTGATACCATGGTTTACACTTTTAAATAGATCCATACAAAATAGAGTTGCAAAAATATTTTAGTAATTTCTACATTTACCAATAAAATTAAAAAAACTTATAATTATTTGGTATCTTCTATGAAATATGCCTTTTAGGAAACATGTTATAGATACTACTTTATTAAGTTTTTACAATGACCCTGTGGAATTGGTGTTATTTTATATATGGTTGATATGCAATATTATATTAGTTTTAGGTGTATAGCATGGTTATTTAATATTTACCATATTTTGCTGTGTATAATGCACACTTTTTTACCCAAAATTTTGAGGGGAAAATAAGGATGCACATTATACATGTATAGTACTAATTCCATATCTATATAATGTTTTTAATTCTTTTATTTATGCTTATGCATTAAAAGTATAACTCTAGAAAGCAATAATAGCATCTATATACAAAATTATGCCCTCAAATACAAAAATCAATTTGTTTCTAAATATAAACAAATAAAAGATTGAATTAAAAATTCAAACCAAAGATTTTTGCCTGAAAGTTTGGGCCAAAAATATGGATGTGAATTATACACAGCAAAATGTGGTATATACTTTCTGAAGTTGTCACCGTGATAAATCTAGTAACCATCCATCACCATACAAAGTTATCCTTTAAGCTCTATATTACATAGGGTTGATATTATTATGACCATTTTACAAATGATGACAATTGAGATTTGCAGAACTTAAGCAATTTGCATTAGTTTCTGCACACTTTGGTGAATATTGTGTAGAGATTCAAATCCAGTTGGTCTTCAATGTCCTTTTCATGAAATAATGATAACTTTTTAACACTAAAATATTTCTGATTGGAGAAAAAATTTATTTGCTATATTATCATCCATGGTATTTTTATTTAGTTCAATGACTACAAGAATGTCAAAATTACCCAAACCCTTCAAATTTATGAAGAGAACATTCCAAGAGAAACAACCACCACTGTTTCTTTGAAGATGAGGTGTGGAAGCCTCGAATAGTATGGAGAGCAAGGAGGGAAGAAGAAATTGCCCCCAACAATCTTCAAATCATGGACAGCTCTGACACTGACACATGGTTGTGGGACTTAATGTCAGTTGTTCATTACTTAATATATAAGGTGTAATGTACAAACTGTTGGTAGCTATGTCTTCATTAGTGGACAGACTTACTGACCATTTGTTGGATCATGCACACTTGAGCCCCTTTATCAAGTGCCAGTCTGGTCATTCTGTGCCACATGTCCCTGGGAAGGCAGAGGGATTCTTGTGAAATTGTCTTCATCCTGATTGGGACTGGCAGCTTACAGTGATGAAATAATGACAGTTCTTTCATGGCAATTAAATTGTGGCTTCTGTGCTGAGGTTGTCATTTCTGGAGATGCTTTTCTGACATAAACCCTCCATCTAGTAGGAAACAGAAAAGATGTATAAAGTTCCTTACACCTTTGATCACTGCTGGCCTGGTATATATTAGAACTGGTGACCTGGAGCTGAAAGGTTTAGTTTTCCCTCACCAATTATCCCCCTGAGCCACCCACTCTCCTATAAACTCATGACCACCAGTCTTCCTTTACCTGTCAGGGGCCTGATTCCAAAGGAAGGTTAAATAGTTTGTTTTCCAACAACACCCAGAAAGCAGAATATAATTCTATAACATCTGTGAAGGGCAATCACAGTTTCACTCATTGAAAAAGAAACAGAACATCAGTACCTCATCACATAAAGAACTCTTGCTGAATTTCACAAGAAGAGTTGTAGTTACCCTCTGGGGTTAGAGAACCCAACACATAACTGTGAGCAACACCTATACTCAGTTGAGTTGGGCTGCTAATTGACTGGACAGTCAAAATTGCATGCACCCAGGGAAAATGTCAACTTTAATCTTTTCAGAATTGCTTCAGAGTAGAATTAAGTACAGAGCAATTTTTACAGAATTAAACCAATCTGTAGGTATAAATGGAAAACTTGAAAGTGCCAAGAAAGATGGGCAGGTATTTGAGTGAACTTTAAAAATCCTACTGTGCACTAGACATTGTTATTGTCTATCTTATTTAATTTTTATAACAAATTCATGAGATACTTTTGCCTTTTTTTAAAAAAATTATTTTATAAGTGAGGACACTGTTTTAGAAGATGAAATAACCTGTCTATGCTCCCACAATGAGGATGTGGCTGAGTTGAGTTGTAAACTCAGATCTCCTTGGCACCAAATTCTATGATTTTCACTCTTCTAATGCATGGAGGCTATTTATCTTATTTCATGTATCCCAGATCTTGCAGGATGCCAAAATCATAACAGAGATATAGGACTTCCTATAACTCTTCACCCAGCTCCATTTCTTCCTCAAAGTAAAGGGATGGCCACCATCAGGTAGCTCTCTCCAGAACTAGTGCGTGGTCCTGGCATTGGGAGTCATGCATCACTTGCACCAGAATATTCTGGAGAGTGATTAAAGATGCAACTTCCTTGGCTGCACACCTGACCTCTGAATCTGGGTCCTTGACTCTGCATGTTTATCAAGGAAACATTCCCTGCATGTACTCCCAGGGAATACATGTACACCAGTTTAAGAACCACTCTCTATGGGATGTGAGAATGTGTTTGACTGTGTGAGGCAGACTCTCCTTGTGTCCAGTTGAATATTCTTAACCCTTGTACAAATACCATTATCACATAACATTCGTACATAGTTGGCGCAGCCTCACAGAGGGCTAGGTGAGCATCTGTTAGGTGTTTTTAAAAGATCACAAAATATCTTCAAAGTATATTTAAATATACTTTTAAATACCAAAATATCTTGTTCCTTGGCCAGCAAAGTAGTACATCTCCACACCAGAGAGTTTTTTGCCATGATCATCATCATCATTATCATCATCATTTATTGTCTTAACGGTTTCATACCAAATTATTTGCTCTTACATAAGATTTGTTTGTGGAGCATTTGAGAGTCCAGAATTCTGTGATCCTTTGTTTTAAATGTCCAGTCTCACAATGTAGTAAATAGTCAGTCCATTTGGAGAACCACAGCAAACATACAAAACAACTGGTGTGGGTGGACAGCACGCTGCCCTGAAGTGAAGTGGGGAAGGGAAAAGTGAAGGCGTCACACAGGCAGGAACAACAGGCAGTGGGCACACTTTAAAGCCAACTTTTGTGTTCTTCGTGGTTCTGCCCAGTTCAGACTCAGCTGTCTTACAAGATGCATGCTCACATCTGCTCACTGACAGAGGTGAGAAATCTTCCTACTGCTTATAAGAAAACACATGCACATGCTCTAGGACATGTTTTTTTTTTTTAAAGAAATTTATGGATTCCTCTATACAGAAGAATTTAACTGCAGAATTTAAAAATAAGCTTATATTTTACAATCAACTTTTACATGAGCCTAAAGGATTTCCTAAAAGAATCAGGCCTTTTAATGTCTCAATAGTGGTATCAAAAACAATGATGTATAGAATGTAACATATAAATAATGTATACATACCCATATATAATTTATGTATCTTATCTTAAATTATATTAATGTACATTTATGTAATTTATATGAACATAGAATATGTGCTTTTGAACTCATATAACTAGAAATATTTGTACAATTATTGCTCAAAACTGTTAACTAGGCATTTCCAAGATTTCTCATTGAGATTCACCCCAAGATTAAATATTGCTTCCTCATCACAGTTCTCTTTATTGTAACTGAGATTTAGAAAAATATTTTTGAATATTTAAATAAACTAATTACTGCATAGTATTCCATTGTGTAAATGTACCACAGTTTTTTGATCCACTCATTTACTGATGGGCACTTAGGTTGCTTCCAGCACCTGGCTATTGTAAATTGTGCTGCTATGAATATTTAGGTGCATAGAAAGAAGGAGGTCCTACTCTTCATGACAGCATGGATGGAACTGGAGAGCATTATGCTAAGTGAAATAAACCAGACTGTGAAAGAGAAATACCATATGATCTCACCTGTAAGTGGAACCTAATCAACAAAACAAATAAGCAAGCAAAATAGAACCAGAGATATGGAAATAAAGGACCAACTGGCAGTAACCAGAGAGTAAGGAGGACAGGGATAATAGGGGATAACAGGGGAAGGGACATCAAGGAACATGTATGAAGGACACATGGACAAAGCCAAAGGGAATAGGTTTGAGGGTGGGAGGTAGAGATTGGTAGGGTGAAAATGGAGACAAGTGTACTTGAATAACATAAAAAAATAAAAAAAATAAAAATTACATTTAGAACAATGGAACAATGATAAAAATAAATAAATATAGTTTTAAAATGATCCAGTAGATTTTATTATTTGTTTTGTTTTCTTTCTGAGTGATTATTACTAACAAAATTATGCAAAGATCAAGCATAGTTATTTCATAAAATGCTTTACAAAGTTTATTGTGTTAGATATTTTCAAAGTTTATTTAGTTTGTATTGGACAGATACTGCATCTATGTTAAATATACATTGTGATACATGAAACATGTTTTATAAAGGGATAAGGTTTCTGGTTAACAAATATGAAGAAAAGAATTTGGGTAAATAGTTATGTATCCTGGGTATTAATGTAGAGGAAGCAAAAAAATGAGGGCATGTATTAGACCCTTTCTAACCTATTTTGTAAGTATTTTATTGATTAGAGAATATATAAGTCACATATTTCTGCTCTAAAAGAGGCCAGCTGGTTTTTGTGTAGTCAACAAAAAACCAGCATTTTTCATCAGTAACATCTGTATTAGTATGGCTGGACTAAGTTGCACTGTGGTAATGCACAGTGCCCAAGTCCCTGTGGCCTGAAAGAACTGCATTTTCTTTCTCATTAGCTTTCCATGCCCATCATGGGTAGTAGATGGCTCTGCTCCATGTCATCCACATTTCTCCCTTTGGGACCCGAGTTATGGGACCTGCACCATCCAGACCTTTGCCAGATTCTGCAGTACAGAGAAAGTGAGGTGTGGGGGCTGTGCATTGGTATATATATATATATATATATATATATATATATATATATATATAAAAGCTTGGTTTGGTTATATGTGTTTTCTGCACACCTTGTTGACCAGAATGGGTAATGTGACTCTGCCCAACAAGAAGGGAACCAGCAACTGAATTGTTCCGAGCCTAGAAGGGGAAAGATGAAATATTTTGCAATACTAGGTGGCAAATGCATGAAAGAACATGGTTGAACTTGAGAAGCATTAAAACAATTAAAAATATTAAAGAACTTTATAGAGAGTAAATTATATGGATATGTATCCATGGTGGATAATGTGCCAAAAATCTGAAAAAAAATTTTGGATTTTAAAAGCTACTACTGTTTATCATAAGAGGTCAAAACCACATGGCCTGACCCTTATTGCCAAAAAGTTGTTAAAATTTAACATTTTTAAAGTAAGAGTTATGGTCATTTCTAAAACAGAATTTAAAATATTTGTTAAAGTTCTTTCCCTCCACAAATAATCACTGTATAATGTATACATCGAGTATCATTCTTATGTGTCCAAATTCAAGAGTGGAGTATAAAAGTGGGACATTTTTTATCTGTGTGACACATTCAAAAACTTATTTTTATGGAATTCAACTAATTGGTACTAAAATTGAATATTGTTCGCCTTAAATCATCAATTTGAATATTGTTTGCCTTGAATAATTAATTTTATATATCCACTTTAGCTGAAAAATCACCCTCACACAGAACACATACATGTATCTTCATATTTATCTCTATCTCTATTAATATACCTATTTATGCAGAAAGAAAGAGAGAGGATGAGAAGGACTTAAACGTTAATGTAGTGAATACAATAATTTGTCATTCTTCACTAGTATGCTTTTTTACTTGGCACAACTCTTTTTTAACATTTTCTCCCTTGTAATGTGGGCTGTATGGGACTCACATGAGATACAGTGTTCTGAGGTGCTGGTAACACTAAAACACTAAGCAAAACCTAGGCTGTAGTAAATGTATAATACTCTAGGAATTAATTACGAAGCTCAAATGCGTTATTGGACAAAAATAAATTGACTGTGTTTGCTTTTGACATATAATGAAAATGTCACATAGGAGTTTAAGATATGAGAAATTATGCCCAATCAATAAAAGGACTTTTGCTGGCCCTGCAGGGAGAAAAGACATGTTGACATTTCTCTGAATTCTTCATTTATCAGGAATTATTTTCTAAATGGAAAATAAAAATATCCATGTTGGAGAATCAAGTTCATCACCCATTAGTTTTCACCTCCTTTCTTTAACATACATGACATATAGACCACCTTAGCACATAAATCTTTAAAAACAATCACAAATGAAATAACTGACTCTCACTTTTTGTTCATCATGTCAGTTTGATTTTTAAAATGTCTTCCTCTAGAATTATATTTTAAATTTTCTATAGCAATTCCAAGTTAGCACCTGACCAGCACAGAATTACCTTGCATCCAAGTTTGAGAATGAATATCTACATCTGTTTGACACATAAGCCATCCAGAGGCTGATTCCAAGTTATTATTAAGTAGACAAGATATTTCTTCCTAGAAAAGGTGGAATTTGATAAGAGCCTTAAAATATCAAATATGAAGAAAAATGGAAGGTTAATTATTAAAGGAGGTCTTGACAGTGATAGAGGGAGGAAAATTTTAGAAATTAATTATCATTCAATATGGTGGAGTGATTGAGATTTAAAAAATCTCAAGAGATTTTTAGAGAACCATATTAAGTTTGAATTCTGTATCCAGGGGTTTAGTCTTCATGGGGTTGGCAACAGGGAGCCACAGATCATCATGGAGAAGGGAGTAACTTGATCACAACTGTTCAGTGCTTTGTATATTCCTTAACCAGCAGGTTTCTAGCTGAATACATGAGAAATTATGTTGCTTTTGTTTGTAGATACTTATCTGTTATATATCATGAGTCTCTGTTAGTCACAGGACCTTGTATTTCTGGAAAGAGTAGTCAGTGGAAGAGTAGGCACATGACTCAAGTAAAGTGAATCCAAGTTTTTCCTTGGAAAGGAAATAGGAATTTCCATGTGTTAATATCTCTACCTACTCAATGCAAAATAGATGCACTTAGGCTTATGTTAATCATTTCACATACCTTCTCTTTTGTAAAAAAACACTGATTATTAATGAAAAATCCCTAGGTGGGAACTTATTCATGAGTTCAGAACCCAGGAAAGTTTGACAGGCGTTAAATAAGGAGAGAAGACTGTTAAGCATCTCTTAAGAAATACCTGTTATATATCATGAGTCCCGTTACATAGTAGGCTCCGAATTAACTCTTTTTGAATTCTAAATAAAGTATATTCCAGTGATTACATGCAAAGTGGATTAAGGACAATTCATATAACTCTAAAGGTATATTTTAAATAAGAAGGACATAGCGAAATACAGATGTCTGTCTACAACTGTGTTAAATACCAAAGCTACTAGATAGATGAGAACTTCTGAATTTAAATCAAATTAAACTTACTTTAATTTTCAATTTAAATTGAATTAAACTTATATTAATATAACATTCTGCCTCTCGCTGACATTAGACAATGTCAAGGGCTCAACAGTCACTTGTGGCTGATGGCTACCACATAGGAAAGGGCAGATACAGATAATTTTCAGCATCAAAGTAAGTTCTATTGGACAGTGTTGGTTGGGAAGATACTTTGGAGCAAGGCAGTCTTCTTGTAATACAATTCATTACATATATCTACTTTTGGTTTAATATAGCATGTCATTTAACCACTATATTGTTAGATTATGGTATCTCAAGCAAAAAGAAAACATTTTAGTTATCTCTAAAAGACATAGGAAAGTAAAAAAAATATTCCAACCAAATGATGCTGATTTCATCCAGATTAAGAATCACCAGAGTAGAATCACCTGCATGGTGTAGCTCAGTTGACTGGGCATTGTTCTGCAAAGTGAAAGGCCACGGGGTGGATTCTCACTCAGGGCACATTCCTGGGTTGCAGGTTTGGGCACTGGTCGGGGTGTCCATGAGAGGTGAGCAATCCATTCTCTGTAATTTTGGTGTTTCTTTCCCACTCTTTCTCCCTCCCTTCCCCTCTGTCTAAGGGTAAATGAATAAATTCTTTGAAAGAATAAGCTCTCAGGGTAAACATATTCTACACAAATGTCTCATCCTCAATTCCTTTCATGGTACCTAAAATTGCATATATGCATATATTGAAGATAGCCAAGAAGATAATAGCTGTCCTTTACATTGCACCCAAAAGTTGTCAGTTCAGAGGACATGTCAGTTATATTAATACTTATTTAGAGAAACAAAAGAAAACATTGAATAATGCCAGTAGTATGGTAATATTTTTCAGCTTTTACTAGCTTTCCTGTTTTTTAAGAAAATCAGATAACTAGAGAAAGAGAACAATATACACGTGTGTGTGTGTGTGTGTGTGTGTGTGTGTGTAATGTCTGTCTTGTCAGTGACTTGGCCAGAATAGACTTAAAGCAATACTGCCATGCTCCTCAGTGATCTGGATACTGAAGTAAAGTCACTATGAAGCTATGTTTGCATTTCAACAAGGTCACGTCTTTGCAGCATATAATGTGGAAGTCTGCAATTTGGTAGTATGTGTGATAGGTTTGTATAGGAAATAAAGAGGATAAGAAAATATGAGCTTCAGTGTGTTATCTCTTAAACAAGCATCATCCCATTTTTTATGGCCATTTCTAACCCATGTAGAGAGAAGCAAAATTATAACACTGGTTTCAACTTATTTTTTCCACACAATCTGCTTCCAGGCCAGATCTTAACATGCCAAAGTCACTCTCCATCTAATTTGTAAACAAATATCTTTCTTTTCTTTTGCTCAATGAAAAAATGAAGGACATATTTGCCTCATGAAAATGTATCATTGGAAGATATATATTTTGAAATAAAAAATCATAAACAAATTATAAGTGGCATATCCAGTCTGAAAGGATAATCTGAGAGATTTGAAAATTTCTAGCTATCCTGATTAAGAGTTCATTTTACTTATTGCCTTTAAAGGCAGATACCTAACTCTTATGTTCACACTTATTTAGGACTTGAGAAGCTGTAATTCAATTTCTAAGATGTATTAGCATAGGAAATCCATTGTTTTATTAAATAGACATTTTATGGTTATTTTGTACAGTGTGGTGGGCTAATCTGAAAATCACAGAGCCAGTAATTGATAGAGCTGAGTAACACACTCTGGTCCATTTGGTGTGCAACCATTTATTCTCAGTCCCTGTATTCTATCACCTGTTTCACTTCATTATGATGATGAAGGGCAAAGAAGTCTGAGTTTCATGGAGACCCTGCTATTTCCTCAATTTGGAGACCCAAACAATTTTCTAAGACTCAGATTCCTCATCTCGAAAATGGTAAGCATTATAGTATGTACCTCCCAGAGTTACTGAGAAAAGGAGAGAAGAATAATATTGGGGATGATACTCCTTAAGGGATGGCTGGCATGAATGGTATGCCTTTCTTCACAACCTGTGTTTTTGTATGCAGCCTTGTGGTCTCTATAGAAGGTAGTTCCAGAGAAGACGGAATAGCGAATGTTAGATGCCGTGAAGATTGTGTTCTCTTAATGTTTAGTTTGGCAGGAGATACATGGTATAGTTGCGGTCATGATTCGAGTCTACTGCTGCATTTCTATTTAAATCTGGCTGTTTATTTTAGTTTGAAAAAGTTATGAACATTAGGAAGACAATAGTACGAGTAGGAATTGTTAGAGTGTTCTACAATAAACTGAATTTATGTTCAACTGTTTTAGATTTGACTATGTGTATTTGCTGACCAAGTTATTCTGTGGAAAGGAAGGAGGAAAAAAAAGATGAAGTTTTTGTACTGTTGATTAACTTGATATCATGTCCCACCTGGAAGAACTTCTTAAATATACAATATGATTATGCTTGTCATTTATTAAGCAATTACTACACGCCAGGCACTCTGTGGACTACCCCACCCTAAGAGGTGGGTATTTTTCTATTCATTTTAGATAAGAGGGAACTAAATCATAAAAGTTAATGCAATTGCCCAAGTTCACACAATTAATGAACACAAAAGCAGAGACGAACCTCTTCTCTTTTGGATTCAATGAGATTTAAAATATATTTTGGAAGTGTTAAAAGTTTTGACATAATGAAGAAAAGACAAAGGTGAGAAATGACAAGAAGATTCTTTGGCTGGAACAGCTGAAACTGTAGTTATAATTCCCTGAGATGGGGAAAAATAGAAGGGTGCCCTTTAAAAGGAAGTGAGGCATTCATATTACATTTAAGGTATTTATAAAATATTAAATGGAATTTAACATAGGAAGTTAGCTATATGACTCCTGAATTTGAAGAAAAGTTCAAGGCTGAGATGACATTAATTTAATAAATTCACTTGTATGCAGAGGGCTTCCTGCAGTGGTAGAAGGTGCAACTGGTAATGGAGAAGGGCTATTATAGAACTTCACCTCTTTGAGTGTGTGATGTATTAGGGACTGATTTATGTCCCTTCCTGCAATCCATATGTTGAATTCTTCACCCCTAAAGTAACAACTTAGTGGCAAGGCCTTTAAGGAGGAATAAAAGTTAAGTGAGGCCATAAGTGTGGGGCCCTAATAGGAAAAGGAAGAAACACCAGGGATGAGTAAAGGCCATATGAGGACCCAGTAAGGACACAGCCATCTGCCAGTCAAGGAAGGAGAGCTCAGGGGAAGCCAGCCTGCCTACGTGTTGATCATTCAGGTTCCAAAGAGAGAGGCATGGGCAGAAACTTCCCTCACAGTTCTTGGAAGGAACCAATCCTGAAACACCTTGGTTTCAGCCTTCTGGCCTCCAGTGATGTGGGGCAATAAATTTTTTTTTTTATTTTTGCCACCTAGTTGGTGGTATTTTATTATGGCAGCCCTGGCAAACGAATATGTGAAGAGAGCCCTCAGTCCAACAGGAGTGAGAGAGAGAGAAGCAGCCTCAGGGAGGTGGAGGGAAAACTGGCCATGGTCAGCATCCCTCAGACCAACTCAGAAATGGTGTTCGAAGGAGGGAATGGCCGACTGTGTCGAAAGTTGCTGAGAGAGCTGAATGAGGGGCACTTCGGAGTTGCTCTCAGCTTGACAAATGGTCAGCAAGCTTTTTTCTGAACTCTTGGCCCTTGATCTGCCTTTTCTTAAAGCATTTACTTTATAAAACTGGTCATAGTAAGTTATTTCTCTTTCCTTTTGAGGTCTAAATCTTTTAAAAAGCTTCTAGCCCATGTTGGAACCCAGGAATATCTTCTTCCAGGACCTAAGAACCAACCCCTTCAAACGGAATCACCCAGGAAAATAGAGCCTCTATCCTGCAGCTTTTGGGGTGACAGCAAACATAGTCTAACCACAGAGAAAAGCATTTGCAACCTTAATACTCTGAACACATTCCGCTGATCCATCTCAAGCCTCACTTGCTCCAGTATTTTCCCACTCGCTCACCCCAGCAATGAAAGCCTCTCCCACCTTTGGTTTCGCTAGACTTGGACTGAGACTTTAGTTTTGGTCTCTCTCTTCTACTGCATTTGACTAACATCCTCTGAAGCAGTTTTTGTAAGTTCATGGGGAAATGTTAATTTCTTTTTCTTACCAGTGTTTTTTGTTTTCTCATATGGTTCTTTCATGCAAATATGCTGGGCTGGGATCTCAATGGACATTTTAGGCCAGAGCAACATGTTGGTGTCAAAGAAGTAATTGTTTTCAGGGCCCAATGCTCAGCTGGGCTTTGTAAACAAACCATCAAACAGCATTGAAACATTACCTTTGCCATTTAGAAAATTATCTTGTAGTATACTCATAAGTGACTATTACTAATTATGTAAAAATATTTCAATGCAATGCAGTAATAAAATTTAGTTGGCTTTCTTAATATCTTTTCTTAGCCCTGGCTGGCGCAGCTCAGTGGACGGAGCGCAGGCTGGGAACCAAAGTGTCCCAGGTTCGATTCCCAGTCGGGGTACATTCATGGGTTGCAGGCCATAACCCCCAGCAACCACACATTGATGTTTCTCTCTCTCTCTCTCTCACACTCTCTCCCCCTCCCTCCATTCCCTCTCTAAAAATAAATAAATAAAGTCTTAAAAAAAAGAACCTAGCAGAAATAAAGGTTACAAAAAAATATCCTTTCTTGATGTCCTAATTGATTTGAAAATTTTTTCTCTTGTTTCCAGACTGAAATAATGAAATGACTACTTATTAGAAAACTCACCAGAATGTCCAAAAATTAATTGTTTACAAACTACTGTTTCTTTTCAGGTCTGAAATCCAGGCTTTATTTAATCTTGTCAGAAGAAGTACCCTAGCACTGAAGAAAAGTCTGGAAATACACAAAAGCAAAGAGGAGGAAGTAACACTGCTGAGCAAACTGGAGACACAGACAAGCTGTTGAGAACGTGCCACTGCAGCATCCAGCCAAGACGGCCATCGGGCTGCAGAGGCAGGGCGTGCTTCTGCTCCGAGTGCTTCTGCTCCGCGTGCTTCTGCTCCAGACCGCACTTGGTGGTTGAAATTTGAAAGAGAACAGTAGAGAAGACATATGTATGCTACACAATTAGCGTAAACATCTTTGTGTAATAGAAACAAAACATTGTAATGGAAAACATACCAAGCTGATGGATGCTAAGAGGCTACTGGGATTAGAGCTACAAGTCAGCAGTGGAAAGTTTGGTCTTCTTGGAAAAATGAGAATAAAACTCCTGGTTGATCAAGCCTCATTACTTGGAACCAGTAGCTGGAGTAGGGCTCCCTCGGTCCAAGGTCACAGTTTATAGTCTATGACATGAGGGAGAAAGGAAGTAAAATAAGAACTTCAAGCTGGATAAAGCTAATGATGGGATACATGAATAAGATTACATTTAGGAATGAGCTAAGAATTCAGTAAGAAACAAACACATATACATGTGATATGTATTATATGTAATAGTATACACATGTATTAAGAAAGCTAATATTGAGCAACAAAGAAAACAGATATGGAAAATTTCGAGACTTACATATTGGAATTCCCAAAAAAGCGAAGCCATGGCAAAGAATGTATGCTTATTCAAACTGAAGAACTGTAAATTTTTTTGCAAATGAGAGTTTAGTTAGGAAGTGAATTTCAAATATCAGGTCCTTCAAAAAAATCCTTACCTGGACATATTGTATTAAATCTTTAAAACCTTCAAGTAAATACCTACCATAGGAAAAACAACTGGTCATTTTCTAATTAAACTGACAACAAAATTTTCATCAATAAAAAAAGACTTTAGAGGACAGTAGCATAACATCTCCAAAGGACTCAAAGGATATTAGACACTTACACCAGCTGAACTAGCGCCAATGGAAGAACACACCAGGGGTGTTTCACAGGTGAAAGGACTAAGACAGTTTGTCATTCCCAAAGGCTTGGGATTATTACTTTTTCTAAAACAGGATCTTTGCCCATTTCTTTACTTTCTCACTGATTTATATTTCTTTATAATACTTATCACTGTAATACATTAGACTATATTTATCTTACTAGTATATTGTATTATACTATACTATTTTTTCACCTGCTTATTCCACTAGAATGCAAAATACCCCAAATCACAGATTTTTTAGATTTAAATTTTTGCTGTATTTTCAGTATCTTGAACAACAGGCACTCAAATATATGTTTTAAATTGTTGAAATGGAACTTACAAGGTAGCTCTGCTTATATCAACCACATGGAAGAAACCAGATTTCAATTGCATAAGCCCTTCCTTGCCAAAATATTCTTAGAATTACCCTGACTTTATTTTTTTAATTTTTAATTTTTAAATGAACATATGGGGTGACATTGCTCAGCCTTCCCTTCCCTTTCCCTTTCCCCACTTCCCTCTCTCCTCTCCTTGGGGTCAGACACACATCACGATCTAAAGTTTTCCCAGCCTCTCCCGGTACCTCTCCTATTTTCTCTTGCAGGAGTCAAAGTTAATACATTTCTTTCATGTTTACTACTCTCCTGACATCTGTTCTTCATAGGACTCAGGCTGCCACAGAGATGTTCTCCACTGCCCTCCTCAGAGGTGGCCTTAGAGGATAGTGGAAGGCAAAGGACCTTCCAGAGTTTAGAATCAAAACACCAAGGAAAACAGGGACCTAGGGACCCACCCCCCAAAGAGGACCAAACCAGTGTATGATACTGAACAGCTCCCTTCCTTTAGAAATTTCTGCTCAGACCCAGAAATTTTGTTACAGTTTTGTTACAGGGTGGACTGAGGACAAATATCTTGTCTTTTGAGTGCATAGTTCCCTGGGTCAGGAGGAGCTGGTTCCAACCTGAATGATACACTATACCAGACAGGAGTCTAGGCAGGAGATGAAAAACACCCCAGTTATTTTAACAGAGAATTAAGTATAAAACACTGTTATATGTAAAGGTGGGAAGGAAACACTGAAGTATCACATAGGAGTATCTACAGGAAGTAGCTACTATTTATTTTTCAGGGGTTGGGGATTGAGAGGAAAAGTTAGAGTTATAGAAGAAATGAATTCAGAGCTGGGAGGCAGCCCTCTGACTAGCCAAGTTGCAGGAAGAGCCCTCCAAAAAGGAACGCAAACTCTGACGGAGTTGCACTTACCCCAGTTAGCTGGGGTGCTGCTGTCTCTGATCTGAGGGGGCAAACTGATGCTCTTTGGGGAATGTTGAAAGACTATAAACTATAATCACTGCTGTTACTGGACTACAGGCTGGTGATGGACTGAAGCTTTATTACTGGAGTCATTTTATAGGATCAGAAAGCAAACAACATGTGTTTTTTCTTCTACTAGCCCTCCAGGCTCCGTCTAGAACCATCTGTGGCAAAGCCTGACTGTGAGTTAGCTGGTAAAAAAGAAAATACAGCTTGCAGCATCTCAGCATCATCAAGCACAATACAGAAAGGTGGAGTTCCAGCTGAGAGGCAGGAGCTCACTGACGAGCACCCCCTCCCAATACAGACATTACTGTACATCACTCAGGGACCCGAGCCTTTGAACTTCATGGCATGCCTGGATGCCATCTTCTGTTTTCTTGCTCAGGGAGGCTCTAAGTGCCTTTTATTGGTGATATGAAGAATGAAGCAAATATTTGTTGATCAGAAGGGGACCATGTGCTGGTTTAGGGTTACATACAAAGCATATCTTTTGCTCCCCCTGTTTTTAGCATAAGGTTGGTCCCTTCTCTCACTTCTTGTTATTGCTAGAGCCACAAATCCATTTCTAAGCAAGGGATTGAGATTGGAATGCTGACTACAGTTCTGGGTTTAGCATTTCAATTTTGATCCAAGGCTCTTGAGAGCACACTCTTTCCCTCTGTACACAGAATAAGCCCCTTGACCAGAGTTCAAAGTAGTAGCTGCCTCATTAGCCTGGATTCTGAGGGACAAAAAGGAGGAGAGTCTCTGTTTAATCACGAAAGCCAAGAAGCATGAGAAAGAAAGGAGACACGGCTGTGCTTAAGCCACAGGAACTTGGGGGCTGTTTATTACTGAAACATACCTAGTGCTTTCTGATCAATAATATCTATTTATTTAAAAATATCATCTTACTAATGTATTATTTCTCTAGTGACACAGCAGATTAATTCAATCTTGTAATGTTTATTTTGAAAACTGTTTATTTCTATCCCACTTCTTTCCCAAAGGGAATGTGCAGTCGCTTATAAGGATGCACCATAAACAATGCTCTATGATTATTGGAGAACATCACGAGAGGACATGCCTGCTGGTTGACCCCTGAGCTGGACTAGGGAATCGGAGGCTCCTCACCCCTCCCCTGTCCATGAAAGGTATTGTCTGCTCACCATTCCCACAGTGGGATCTGTTTTCAAGGATGCCACCTTGAGGGAGCAGTATGTTGTTGAGACCATTTTGACTTTGTATGGGAGTGAAGCCCACTTAAGGCTTCTACAGAAACTGTTAAGAAACTGATGGCCAGGGGCGGAAATCTACTGGTCTTGTGGCTGCCCAAGTCAAACCTTGTAAGTAAGGTCCTTGCTTATGAAACCTGCTACCTACTGATTTGGAGTGGTCTCTTTTTTGAGTCTCTCCTTGTCCACCTTGTGTGGGGCATTTCAGATTTCACCAGGAAGCTTCTGAGAATTTGAACCAATGATGGTGCATCTTACATGGAAAAAAATTGATTTGAATTGTAGAGCTGTATGAATGTCAGAGGCTTTCCCCACTTTCACTTTTTAAGAAAATTGAAATATTTTGTATTCAGCCAAAAAGACACATTTTAATAAAAACTTAAATATGAATGCATTTAGTATTTATAGCCAGAATTCAAAAGCAATATAAGTGTTAACAGATGATAGGAAAGTGGTCTTAAAACCTTGCCAAAGTCCAAAAATATTTCACAGTGTTAAGCATATACAACTGAATAATTCATCACTGAAAATAAAGTGATTTTCTCTTAAAAAATTTAAAGTGCATATTTGAAAGAAATAACTATGGCTATAATTTCAAATTAAGTCTTTAAAACAATGAAGAGAGTAGAATAAAAGCTTTATTGTAAGTTATCTTACAAGATATCAAGTGATGGTCTAAGTCTTTATTTTCATGGTGTTATGCTGGGTGTTTTTTATAGTAAATATCATTATAAACTTGTTAAAAGGTTGATTATTAATTATCAGGAAAAACTTGTAGACTTCATTTCTTTACATTGTTTTATGTTTCTCAAGTCTCATAATCTATCTGAATTGCTGCAGAGGTCAGTTAACAATGAAAATCAGATTTTTTTAATTTAATGTTTCCCTTCTAGCTTTATTAAGATAGAATCGACATGTAACACTGCATAAGCTTAGTATGTACGATGTATTGATTTGATACGCTTGCATATTACAAAAGGATTACCACTGTGCCCGTTAGCTAGCACCTCCATCACATCACATAAATGCCATTTATTGAGTTTTGTTTAAATGGCGATCTCTAAGTTCCTGGACTCCATATTGGCAAAAATTACATAATTGTGAAACAGGAGCACTATTCTCAGGTATGCCCATGGCAAAATGGTACCAGAGGCAACATTGATTCTGTAGTACTTAATCTTCAAAGTGTCAAGATTTCCAGTTTGGAAATTACTGAGCTAGATTAATTTAAGATAAATTACTGATGGTAATTAGGTGGACACAAGTTTATGGCAAGAGTCAGTCTGTTGAAGGCAAAGACTCATTTGCTGATGATATTACTTAACATTTGTAGAGGTCTGTTAGATTTTTACAAACATTTAGCATTGATTATGTTTTCTTTCCCAGAACACTGGAAGGAGATTATCATCATTTCATATATGGGTTACTCAAACTCACAAAAATTGCAAGAAAATGCCTTGGTCTTCTAACCCAGAGACCTCTGCCTGTCCCCACTACACTAGGCTCATTAGTCTCTACATATCACCCCTTTATAGGGTCATAGTGTATTGTGGGCATGTGGATAACAATCGATTATAATAAAAAATGTCATTATTAATTAATCTTATCCAAACCAAAAATTCAGATAGTGGTGTTACAGAACAACAAGGACGGGTGGGCCTGGGACAATATACTATTACTGAAAGGAAACCCCCAGGTTCCTTAAGTCCACCACCAGAGGAAAGACGTCTCTCAATGCCAGAGATTCGTGAAAAGGAAAGGAAATGTTTATTTAATGCTATACAAACTTAAAGCAGTGACCTAATGTCTTCATCAAAATCCCAAAGTCCCTTAAAACACCCACAAACACACACAGTCCTTCCTTCCTTCCCCCTTTGTCCAGTCTTGGGTACCGTATCTCAGGAAAAGAAAAAGAAGTCCGTGGCTCAGGCAGCCCCCGGTTCTTCCTGGTAATCTGTCTCAGCTGGTAGGCCTCCCTCGGTTCTCAGCACCATCAGCTGTGTCACTGGGATCTCTGCTAAAGCTGGGTGGTGGTTCCTCTTCTAAAGCTGCAGGGGTCTCCACTCTGCCAAAGCCACGTGGTTCTCCCTCCTCAATGGCTGCCGAGTCTGAGTTTAAATCCCCACGCCAATCTTCCTCTGCAGCCCCATTCTGACTTCTCCCACAATCAGTTACATCTGCCAGCACTCTCAAAGCCTTCCAGCTTTACTGGGCTGCCATTGTGAGTCTGGGCAGGCGTGGCCCCATGTCATGGAGCCAATCTTCTCCAAGCTCCCACGCAGGCGCTGTAACTCAGGGGACCCGCCCTCCAGTTACGTGTTGTGGGGAAGTTACTTCCATTCCCCTGGCTCTGAGCACAGCCACAGCTATTTAACATATCTATACAACTGGTTAAAGGTTATAGATGAGTTAAATGACCACACCAGGGGTTAGCTGCAAAGCTATTGCTATGCAATACAGCTCTCAAAGGCCCTGTTCCATTTGTCCCTTGCCCCAACCCACATCTGTTGCGGGGGGGTGATGAGGACATCCTAATATTTCCTGAACACCTTGAGTTCTGGACCCCATTCCAAATCCCTATTTGGGGCCCCCTCTTGGCTGCACCCTGTTACAGTGGTACAACATATTCTTCTACTTGTTTTAACCAGAGTCATTTTCTATCCTGCTATCCTTTTTTTGTTAGTGTTTCATTTTTGCACACTGAATTTACCAAACATAGTTTTCCTCTTTGCTTTACCCTCAGCTCCTGGTTTAGACTTAATCCTGTTGGGAATGCACACAAACCTGTGATCTCTCTGATTTTCTGGGGAGGCAGCGATGAGGGGCACTTTATTTTCTTAAAAATTTCAGTTATTTCTATTTTTTACCCTGGTGGAATGTAGGAAATGGCAGTGACATCCAATCCACTGCAGTAGCATAAAGCTAATGTGCTATTAAGCTAAGAAAGACACTGTTATTTTGACTGTTTCATCTAAGTTCCTTTCCCTATCAGGAATAAAAGTGAAAGAAAATCCTCTTTCTATAACTATCTTCCAAGTTTAGTCTTACATCTTATTCCTAATCCATCATCCTCCTCCCACAAAAAAAAAAATCTTCAAGTGGTTAGAACTTGCAGCACACAGAGTTAGTAAAATTAATGTTGAGTGTTTCAGATTTCTACTAGCTAATATATCCCATGTATCTAAACCCCCCAGGTCATAAGTTAGCAGTCTCATCTCCATAGAGAAAATGGAACATATTATAATGTCTAATCTTACTGCCAATATGTTCAGGCAGAAAAAGGCATGATGGCAAATCACCCTCTGGCTTTGTAACGCATATGAATCAGTGAGATGGCTCTGGATGGGATTGAGTGGCTATACAATTGGATAAAGGCCCAGCACTTTGTCCAGCCATCTGAAAGGCAGGTCTGTGAAGAGCGTGCATGACAGTGTACATAAAGCCCACAGAGAACAGAGAGGTGACTTGAGCACCAGCAGTATTAGCATTATAATAGCAGATGATACGCAGAGAAGGCTGGTTTCAAAAGATACAGGGAGGGTCTTCGGAGAACTCACTTGTGGGCCCCATTGGTACCATCTTCCTCTCAAATGCCATCCTAGCCTTTGGTTGCCAACTTTGCTTTGACTGGGAGCAGTATCAGTCTATAAAAGCACAAAGGTTACCTTTCCGTTGGAAGGGCATGTAAAGGAAGCTCAAGAACAAGGCTGAAATTGTGAAAGAAAAGCACTCCCGAACGTCTCTGGACTGCGGAAACTTGAAGGAACAAAATTAATCAGAGTCCTTTCCCCTTCTCCTCCTAAAAGGCTGCAACAAGTAGAGACAAAGGAAAGGCTGCCCTTCACTTCCCCACCTGTTTGCCCTTTATTAGCCTCACAGTTCTTCAAATGCCAGGCAGAAGGTTAAGGGGGCCTCTAATTAAAATGCGAAAGAGCTTTTACCTTGCAAGTATTCCATGGTGAAAAGATTGAAACCCAGCCATGAAGTTAATCTTAAGAATCATTCTACAGAAGATGAGAGAGAATCCTTGATTTTTCTTTTTTTAGTAGGGTGTAGCAGAATATAATTATAGAATTTTAAATTGTATCATTCGTTTTCAGGATTTATGACTTGATTTTGAGAAATCTACGTCATGAAGAGGGATGTGGCCACGGCAGCTTGATGGTAACATCATACCTTTCACTCACATAAAAAATGCATGAGATATAATGGCAGTAATAATGAAACCTAACCTTTTAAAATGCAGTCTTAAACCAATTTACAAAATATTAATACTGTATGTATTTTTGTCACCCTGAATTAAACTGAGTAATAGGCCAATTCAATATTAAGAAACATTAAGAGTCCTTTGACTAAAAGTAGATAGAGTTTGTCATTTTAAAATAATGTTAGCTTATGTTAACTCTGAGTTTATGATGTGTTACCTCTATGGTATCCCTTCATTTGTATGAGTATGCCCAGAAGTTGGTCAAATTATTGTCCTCTTTTATAAATAAGAAAAATGAAGCAGAAAATTAAGGAACTTGCCTAAAGTCAGACAGCTAGAAACTGAGAGGGGCGGAGTCACCCAGGCAGATGACCCCAGAGTCCAACTCCCTGACCTCTCTATTTGGGCAGTTTTTGCACAAGGAGATGACGTTTGTCCAAGCATCTCCCGTAGACTAGATGCTCATTGTTTGTTTGGTTACTTTCCTTTCTGAAAAGCGTTAGTGGGTAACCATACCCATTAAAGCTGACAGTCTGTGGGTTCGACTCACAGAAATAATAAGCTAAAAACGTGGTGTTCAAATTTATAATTAAATGTAAATATAACAATTTATATTTTACTAAGTTATCTTGTTTTATTTGTAAAGCATAATTTAGTGTGCTTTGCAAAACAAGGGAACAGAGATTAAATTTTTATCCCAGATGTTTTGATATACTTACTAAGACCTACATGAGTGATGAATATCCTTTGCAGATAATCACACTGATAAGTATGCGGTATCCGGGAAAAAACTGTACTTTCATTTGGTGTACGCAAATATTGTCACTATGCCAAATGAGATAAGGTCATCGGAATAGGCCACAGTAGTCATTAAATTTCATATTCCTGGCCCCTCTGCT
The DNA here is from genome assembly GCF_004126475.2 of Phyllostomus discolor. NCBI lineage: Eukaryota > Metazoa > Chordata > Mammalia > Chiroptera > Phyllostomidae > Phyllostomus > Phyllostomus discolor. The sequence goes on from NC_040905.2 coordinate 25,714,495, forward strand.
CAGACTCTTGGGTGGGGATGGGCTGAAATATGAAGTCCTAACAAACACTGTCTTCATTTTAATGAACACTAATACTTGAATTTCATAATACATACTAATAAAAAATAAAATATTCTCTTCCTGGGCCTCAAACTTCCTTAAATCTACCCTGAGACTTCCCCGTTTGAGTTGCCAACACAGGTCTGAGTGTCTCAGGACACTCCAGTCTAGAACAACTCTGACCGGGATGTGGACCATGGCTGGAAACTGTGCCCAGTGCAGTGCAAAAACCTGCCCAACTTCACACAGACAGGCAGCCAGAAACTGGGATGCAAAAGAAAACAAATGTGTGGCAGTGTTATGGACATTGTAAATCACCGAGGAAATGCGTTGCTATTACTGTGGCTGCTATTGTTATAACAACAATTTAGTGGGGGGAAGTCACTTTCTCATTGTGTACAGATGTAACAGGAATTTCTGTTTCTTCTTTGTATGGTGCATTTCATGCAGCAGTTTTTGAATCATAAAAAGGGAAAATAGTCTTCACTATGATTATGGTAACAACAGAGAAAGCATCTGTGTTACAACAGCAGGTGGTTTCAGGAGCCCTGCCACCCCTGACTGCTGTCTACCTTACCAATGTCTCGCCCTCACCAACCTGCTTGGGAAAGCTCCTCGAGACTGGTCCCTGCTCTGTCAAGCTTACCGAGTATAGTGGAAAGAGGGGGCGTGCTGGACCTAGGGGAGTATTCGCATGCATGAGAAGAGTATTAGAGCAATCGTGGATGGAAGCAGAAAACAAAGAAATGAAGAGCTGATGAGACATTTGGCCACCTGATCACAGAGCTCAAAGTCCTGATGTCTGCCGCCAGTGCCCGGTGCGTGGGCCCAAGAGTCTTGGATAATGGGAAGAGATACGCAGCCAGTTTTCACAGTGAGAGTTCAGTGTGAAAGAAGGCACGCAAGGTAGATTGAATGACTTTAGGACCCTGATACTTTCCATCTCTGCATTTGTTTCCTTTGCCAGGTACTGTTGTTTTTCTTCTCATTAAAGAGGTGAAGACTATTTTCCCATCTCTTGAGTCTGGGCTGGCCCTGTAAATTATTTGGTTAAGTAGCCCATGACTGAAGGGATTATGAGGTGTCAAGTCAAGGTTTGAAGAGTCCTCTTGTGTGTCTGTTGATGCTCTTACACTTCCTCCACTGGCACGGCTACCCTGCTGGGAGATGAGAGGTCATGTGGGGCAGAGCAGTCACCCAACAGCCACCCAGTCATTCTGTATGCAAACCCTGCCAAGACTAGCAGAGCCATTTATCCTAGTCACAGCTGAGTCCTTACACATTAGCAATAAACTGTTATTATTTAGGCTAGAGATGTTTTGCATTGTTGGTTATCTACCATTATTGTGGTAATAGATAACTAATTGGCATAATATGGGTGGGGATTAAAATGCAGACAGTGAAAATATTTGCCTTTTGGGGGTGGGGTAGAGGGAGGTGTAGATTTATACTTGAAAATTAATGGTACATCCTCTGACATAAATATACACAATTAGCTTGTTTAATATCAGTGAAAGTGGATTATATCTAACTTTAATTTAGCATCCCTGGAGCTTCAAATCTTAAAGCCTTTCTTAAGAAAAATTACATATTATCAGTTAATTATATCTGTTGGGATTTACCACTTCCTTAGGTTCTCACTTCACTATCAACAAAATATTTTCATTAGGAACTGTTTATTCATTTTCTTAGTCACTTGAGAAAAACTTTTTGGATTCCATTGTTTTTCACTGCCATTAAAATCCCCTGCCCTCATTTTAATTTTTTTTTTTTTTTGCATATCAGTCAGAGTCCCTGCAGCAAGAAGATGGCTCACACACATGAGGACAGTTTGGAGGAGGGTTAACAAAGGGACCACTTACATAGGTTTGGGTGAACTAACCCACATGTAACATACAGGACTTAACATTAGAAATACTGGGGCTGTTACTACTCCAGGCTGAAGGCACAGGATAGGTAGTTGGTTTTTGCAACCTGAGAGAAGGAAGCCCTTTGTAGAGCCTGCCAGTAGAAAGCTGTGAGATTAAAATCCCCAAACTCATTTCTCTCCTTCAGTCTGCTTCCTGGAATCTCTGTTAGCCAAAGCCTGTATGTTGGCACAGGAGTCCATTGATGTAGTTAATATGGGGAAGCTTCAGAGGCCAAGGCAGGGAAGGATGGACGTTAACCTAGAGGGGCCAGTGTGAGAGCATCAGGGCACGCATGATTCAGGTGTCTCAGCCATTTCACTGGAACAGTATCCTGGGTAATACTGCTTTAAACCAAGGGTCTCACTAAATGCCAAAGCGGGGTGTGTGACAATGAGCCTAGGACCACAGATTTACTGGTTTTACTACTCCATCTAAAAGTTACTGGAAATTCACTACATGTTGAACACATTGCTGAGATAAAAGATTGGAAGGGATGCCTTATATGGATGTGTTACCATCTTCCAAGATGCAGTAAGAATCTTGTATCAAAAGCTATTATCTAACTTCCTTTAAAGATAGAGCTCATGGTTCTGAACTCTAGGTCTGAGTACAGGAGTAAGCACAAATTGCACTGTTCCCAATGATCCACTTGGGAAATTTCAGATTCCTGTCTTCAGAGTGAGTTACTTATCCGGGTGGCTATGAAGTGAGAAAAAGGATATGCTCCCCATATTTTTAAGAATTACCTGATATTGACTCTATACTGTTTCTAGTTCCTGAAAAGTACAGAATGGTCAGACAGTTGGGTTAGGGGTATAGAAGGCCAAATAAATAATGGGCTTTTTCTGAAATTCACTTTAGTGGGGTTATTTGGTCCCTGGACACATCCATTGGTTATTTTTCAAGTTCTTGAATGTATAGTTTAGTATAAACACACTTAGAAGAAGCCAAATTCTTATATTCATTCTCTGACATAGCTATTATAGAACCGGTTGAATGGAAGCCACTAGGTCTGCTTCTACCTAGAAAACTAGTTAACCTTTTTCCCAAGGGTCTGTAGAGAGTAGTGTCACTTTAAAGGGCTTAAAACTTGCAAAGATAGGGACCTCTACCAAATTCTCTTTCTAATAACCTGTCTGGTCTGTGCAAAAACATGTGGACCTTGGAGAATGACAATGGATTATCATCAGCTTTACCATGCAGTGACTCCAGTTGCTTATGGTGCTCTAGATGTGTGTGTGTGTGTGTGTGTGTGTGTGTGTGTTACCAGTTTTTGGTACCTAGTATGCAATGATTGATCTGGAGAACTTTTTTTCCCTCTATCTCTGTTAGTAAAGACTCCCAATGAGAGTGAGTTTCCGTTTTCCTGTCCTCTCACTGACCTTCCTCAGAGCTTTCCTAACTCTCCAACCCTCCTGCATTATTCTGTAAGGACCACTACTGCCTCTCCATTCCATAAGCTTATTCTAGTCCCCTGTATCAACAGTATGTGGTTGGACCTGGTGATTGAGAAGCTGTTCTTTTAGCTGTTAAATATAGCTATCCCACATGCACGTATTTTAACACTTTTATAAGACACAAGACGATATGCACCAGAGGGTAAGACATAGCCTTGAAAATTCTGAGGCCTGCTTCCTTACTTCAATTTTGAGGGTTCCTGTTGTTCAAGTGTGTTTTATATCTCTTCCAAGACGAAATACAAGTCATTGTCTCTGATCTGTCCCAAAGGCAGAAAGAAGAGAAACAGATAATGGGGATCTAGAAGCTGCAGGCAGTATATTCCTCAAACAATGCAAAAGCTGATAATTTTTCTGAGTTCCAGAGCACAGGAAGGATGTACAGCAGAACCAAACTTCCATGCAAGCTGCTTTACCATTTGGGCCCCATGACTCAGGTCAAGTGGAGCTTGGGAATATCTGCATCAGATAGGGATGCCCTATGCAGCCTTTGGAACCTTCAGGATTTTAGAGAAAAGTTATACTATCAAAGTAAAATTACTTTGCGGGTAATGTCCTCCTTTTAAGGAATAACTTCTGTGTTGTGCTGTGCTGTGTTTTTCAGAGAGAGATTAGTTCTTTGATGCAGAAGGCCCGGCCTTGATCCAGAGCTATAGGAATCTGCACTGCATTTCTGCTCTTGGGGCTTACCAGATATTGCAGACAGCATCTTTATCCATGACTGACACATCCAGCGACATCAGATCTATGCAGCCAGACAGGGTAAGTTGTGGGGCAGCTTGTACCTCAGCTTGTTGCTGTGCAAACCCTTTCTTGTTCTGTGTTCCCTTTGAAAGTCTCATCCGTGTCCCTTAATAAAAGGGTCAGAACCGTATTTATAAATGCAGTGCATCCTCCCTTCAGAATCTAAAGAGGCCCATCAAGTTTTGTATCACCTTCCTAATGATTACAGTGAAGAGGTAAATAACTTGTTCTTTATCTTAACTAGAATACACTGGACCATTATAATCATCTATTTATGCCAAAAGGTGTGGCAGGCTCTTACATCTTTCTGGAGTTTTTATTACCCTACTGTACATACAAGATGTACTATGGCATTTAAACTGTTTTCTGCTTTCTGTTTAATGGGCACACTTAGAATAATGTTATCAACACTATAGATTAGTGTGATTGAGGAGCATCAAGGCAATTGAGGTTACTGTAGGATATAACATGATGGACAACAGAAAAGTTACATGATATTAGGGACAAATAATAAATGTCCACTGCTAATTTTGCTATGTGAAATGATTTAGATTTTATATTATATCAGTTTTCTCTTGCTGTGCAGCAAATTGCTGCACAGTTGGTAGCTGAAAAGACCAGCATGCGGCTGTTATCTCGAAGGTCTGTAGGCCTGCAGGTCTCAGGCCCAGGATCTGCTCCGCTGGGTTCTCTGCTCCGGGTCTTACAGTTAAGGTGTTGGCGGGGCTGCATGATGATCTGGGACTCTGGGGAAACACTCATTTCCAGGATCACTCATGCTGTTGGCAGCACCCAGTTCTTTGGAGCTGAAAGACCCATCTTCTCATCCTTGGGTTTCCCGTTTCCTTGCCAGCTGACTCTCAGCTCCAGAGACCGCCCATGTTTCTTACCACATAGCTCTCTCTCTCTCTCTTCCTAGATAGCCATGAAGAATCTCCCCATAGAATTTTAGCGCAGAAGTACCTCGGAAACAACCTTCATCAGTTAAAGGAAGAAATGGAGAAAAGTTTTCACATACGCTTGTGGTGATATTGTGGGATATTTCCTCAAGGAAAACTGGATGTGGCTTAAATGATTGGAATGTGGGTGTGTGATCCGTGAAAGACCTAAATATTCCATTTGAATGGGTGTTATCAGCCTTCTCCTTGTGATGTCTCTTTAATTAAAATATAAGTGACACATATACCACATGAGTTTGGGGTATGCAATGTAACAATTTTATATTTTTATATATTGGGAAATGATCACACAATAAGTCTAGTTGACATCCATTACCAGGCATAGTTACACAATTTTTTTATGATTAGGACTTTTAAGATCTACTTTCTTAGCAACTTTCAAATATCCAATACACTATTATTAACCATAGTGACTATGCTGTACATCATGTTCTTATTATTTATTCATTTTACAACTGGAAGTTTATACACGTTCTTGATTATTCTTAAATTCTAAAAATCAAGTGACATTATAGTCTTCCGTTTGTCTGGCATGCCCCTATTAGCTGCCACTGTGGAGTCCAGTCATCTAGACATACTGATAACCACTCAGGCTGTTCCTCCCTCTCTCCTTCCCTCCCTTCCTGCCTGCCTTCCTTTTATGATCATCTTCACAGTATGGAAATAGAGGTCAGTTTGGCAAAAGCTTGCCTTCTTCCCCTTGCCCCTAAGACCAAACTTGGATGAATAGCATCCTTGTGAGCCAACATCCAAGGAAGTTGTTTTTGGTGTCTCCAAACCAATGAATCTATTTATTACTACCCAAGTATTTAACTCATCATAATTGAAAGATGAGAAGTACATGTATTTTTCCCTCCAACAAGGGAAAATTAGGCTATACATCATGCCCATAATCTTCAATATTATCTGGTTGTGACTCACTAGCTGTTGCCTCAGTGTTTGCTGCACAGAAAACCCAGGCATCCCATTTTGGACCCTTGTACACCCATATGGGAAACGGGCAAATATCTTAAAAAGATTCTTTCCAAAATCGACTTACTCCATTATCTCTATCTACAAATAAAATCTGTTTATAATATCTATGTATCTAAGTATTTTACAAATGTTTATTTAATTAAACAATTAGTATTTGTATTATAATCATGCCGCTGTTAAATGCAGACAGAAGTGTATACTATAATTTTATTTACTTGTTCTACTCTTTTCTTTTTCTGGCATAACATTTTCTTTACATAATTTTCTATGTACCTGTTATTATTTATATTACACAAAGTCTGCCATGCTCCTGTTTGTGTTTTCCTCGCCCTCATATAGTCAAGCATAACAGATAATCTATCAAGCCAGGATTCCCCTGGAGACCCTGCCTTGAAGCATTCTTGGAACGTTTCCTAATTACGCCGGGACTGTTTTGTCTTCGGGAGGGCCGTCAAGTGGTCTCTCGCACCTCCTCTCGGCCACCTTCCTTCATTTCTGCTCTTCAATTGATTTGTAACATGCCTTGTGTGGAAAGCAACTGTTTTACATTTTAAATGATTCGATCTCTATTCTTATAAACAACTTTTGAGGAAGACTTTCAAGAAGGAGCTGAGGAATACATGTCTACATAAAATTGTCTGTCAATTCCCCCATTTCAAAACTTACAGCTCATCCACAGTTTCCTTGGACCTGAGTGCCTTCCAAAGCCAAACCAGGTGGCTTCCGTGGAGGGCTGGCCTCTGAATGAACTTCGTGTTTCTTTTTCTCTCTAAACGTTTCCATTTTATCACATTGCTGACTTCCAAATGTTTGCTGAAATCTTTTTGTTCACTGATGTTCTGCCCCTATTCATTTTGTTTTTGATGATTTATGTATATTTTTACTGTCATTTTAAAAGAATTTAAGAGTAAGATGATACGTATGTATGGCCTAGCTGCTGTGGTTAACTAGAAATTCTTCTTTAATTTTTACCAGCTATCTTCTAATCTCTACAATTTCTGTCTTTAAAGAGGCATCTCCCACACGGAGCCATGAACTCAGGATCATAACCATGCATGCTGATCACAGGCTCCTGGGATGCGAGTGGGGAAAAAGATCTTACAGATTTCCTGTACAATCCTCTATTTTATCTAAGGGTACACAGACCAATTTCACTCGGATAACAGCAAAGCTAGGAGTAAAACATATATTCTGACCTGCTCTTTCTATTCATGCCTTTTTTCTCTGATTGAACATTTTTTGAAGGCCAGACACTGTACTGTACGCTGAGGAGAACGTTTGGGTAAGAAATTGTCTGCCTAGGGAACTCAGTGTCTACCGGACAGTGGGTCAGTGGTGATGAGGGGCATTTGAAATTTTCAAAAGCATATCAAATATTATACTTTTGTATTTGAGGAACTTAAAAAGAAACAGTTTCATAATACAAACAGCAGAAATAAAGCTTAACACAAATTCTTGACTGGCTGGTGCATGTAAAGTAAAAATATATAACTGGCGTCTTCATTGTAGCTATCAGGGTGCCCTGGCCTGGTTAAAGGATGGCTGAGATGTTTAATTTATCACGAAGAAGGCAGGTAACTATGTTGAGAAACAGTGTTATATGTAATGTGCAGGTCTTAAAAAATCACTCTTGTGTTCTTTTCTTTAAACAGCTTTTGTGTAAGCTTAATCATCTTGGCTAAGCAAAGAGTTCTTGCTGTAAAATAAAGTTGGTTTTTCAGTTTAAGACACTCTTGGGTGTTTCACATAGTCTTTTCTCAAGATTTCCATAATGTGGTGCTTGTGTTTGCCACAGGACTCTCATTACTAATCACAGGTTGTTTTAGTTTCTGGTTGTTACCTTGCAGAACAACTGTCGGTGACAGTCAGTTCTTGTTTCAATAACATTGGTAATCTCTTTCCATTGTCTTTGGGAGCTACGTTCCTTCCACTGAACTGGTGTTCGCGATAGACTGAGGAAATGGGAAGAGTATTTAAAAATGGCTTCACATGTAAAGCTCCGCTTTTACTAGAGTACGTGGTACTACAACCCTTTCCCCATGACACCATTGAATATTCCCCAGAGGAAAGTATCTCCAGCTATTGCTACCTATTTATTTCATGCCTGATGTCAGGTGAGGTACATTAGGAACACTGTATTAAATTTAGGGTACAAAATATGATCTTTGTGAAAGAGTGAGCAAAGATGGTAATGAAAAATAGAGACAATTTGTATTATGAATGGACAGACACCAAATGTTTACTTGCCATTTATTATTTGTATCAGAAAACAAGAAAAGAAAAAAGAATAAACAATTTAACAGTTATTACACTGGTTTGAGATTTTATTTGTGACTTCTATCCTTAGGATTAAACATTTCACATTGTCTTTTGTCTCAGTAATTTGATACTCATAATGCGAACACTTTATGCTTTTTTTCAAATGCAGTAATGTATTTTTTAACTTCAGTTGCATTATATTTTTAATATTGTTAATTGGATTAAAGAAGTACTTAAACTCTATCATATACATTAATTAGGAAATATTCCAAATAATTTCTTTCTTTTAAAGAATTTATTTATTTATTTTTTAGAGAGGGGAAGGGAGGAAGGAAGGGGAGAAACATCAATGTGTGGTTGCCTCTCACAAACCCCCTACTGGGGACCTGGCCTGCAACCCAGGCATGTGCCCTGACTGGGAATTGAACTGACAACCCTTTGGTTCTCAGGCCTGCACTCAGTCCACTGAGCCACACCAGCCAGGGCTCAAATAACTAATTTCCGAGAAAATTTTTGGTACACAGCTTATTTATAAGTTTGGTAGGGTCTATAGTCCTTAAACTTGACAGAACAATAGGAACAGTAGGAAATCTGTTTGGAACTAAGCACAAGTCCATTTTAATGATTCTCATAAAACATCTATTGTGCTTTATGCTTTCTGTGCTTATATGAGCTCTTTTTCCTTATTTACAAAGTCAGGCAAGGCATGGTTTGTTAGCATTTCTCTAATTAGTAAGATTGATTTTAAAAACTCATTACAATTTGATTTTAGGAGGTCAAGTAAAATTAAAAGCACATAAGAAATTAAAAATTAAGTACAAATCTTCATCTGAACTGTCTGAGCAATAACATCTCTCATCAACCATATTGCCAATATTTCTAAATGTAGATGTGATTAATTAAGAAATAAAAAATGTATATGAACTTTTACCTTTCAAGGTAATGCCATGGTATTAAATTAAGAAACCTTACTAAATGGTTTTTAAAAACTATCCTGTGATTACCTGTTTTTTTTTAGAGTCCATACTGTAAAAAAGCTTTAGAAAATACTGAAGTTAACTTTAAAATAAAAAGGGGGCAGTAATATTCTGCATGCTCTTCTTAAACAAACATGTCTGAATTTTGGGAGACTGAAGCAATCGTGTGACATTCATCTCAACATTCTGTAATATTAACTCCTGCAGAATAACCACCAGTGTCTCAGGCGCTGACAGCGTCTTCCTGGTTCTGGTTGGTGGGGACTCCTTAATAGACATGTCAGCATGATTAATGAACTTCTCATTATTTTAGCAGATATCAGGATTTTGGTCAATATAACTGTCAGATGATCAGAGTGGTGCTTCTAAGGTTCATTTATATGACTGAGTAATATCTATAAATTATCCATGATATCTGGAATTGTAATATTATCACAAACTTTTCAAAACAGTTCATATGTTTTTAAGCATCAAAAGATTGATAGACTCTTTATGCATTTAAAAACTACTTCTTTAAAATTTGTGAAAGCAATGGAACGATGCTGTGATCCAATTTCCATGTGAGATGATTTAGAAGCAAAGTGGACACATAAGGTGAGAATGCTTATGAAACTAATTCTGACAGAGCCCTTAGTTCTCCTTAAAACTGTGATCTATTGGCTTGAGACGTTTACTGTGTTTTGTCTGTTGGCAGGATCCTGGTTACTCCTCCCCTCTTCCCAAACCTGGGGAGGAGTCTCCCAGACAATGGCTGCCTGCTGGCAGTTGCTGAAGAGCACCCGCCAATGGGCAGCAAGAGCAGAAGAAGGGCCCAGAGCACAGGGGGACAACTCATCTGGCTTCTGACAGTGCCATCGGCATTGCAGCGAGCAGTGACTCCACTCTGCACCTGCAGTGCCACCAACAGTGTCTCTAAGTGGCAAAATTGGCCCAGCTTATGTTAAAAAGCATTGCATTCAAACACGTTTTTTTAAAGTGGTCATGGGCATCACTCCCTCTAGGAATTAAAATTTGTCTCTGACAAAAGTCATTTTTTTTAAAAAAGCATTCCTTAAAAATAAACATCGAAACCAACCAGAAGATACATTCATTTGGAGTTTATGTATTTCTTATACAGGTGGGGAAAGTGGTTTAAACTAAAGAATGGTTGTCTGTGGAATTTTTTTCACTATATGAAATTATCTTTATTCTCCTTTTAAAGTGTAGCCAGCTTTTCTTCACTTACCCTTTTCTTCCTGCTTTGAAAAGGAAAAGCATAGGACCTCAGTGCATGTGGGACGGGGTGGCGAAGCATTTCCTGAGATTAGCAGAGATCCAGTTCTTAATATCATTGCCTAAGTGGAATTCAGACCATCCTAGAACTAACATTTCCCTAGTACCTTATAGGTTGTCCATGGAGGGCTTTTAAAGCAAGAGTTACAAACGTATTTTAAGCACACAGAACAAGGCAAAATGCCAAACTGCTGAGGAGGTGAAGGTAGGCAGCCTTTTAAAATGCCTTAAGACTAAAAAGAAAGTAAATAAAAAAATAAATAAAAGCTATATTAGTTTCCTATTGCTGCTCTATCAAATTACCACACACTTAGAGGTTTAAAATGATACAAACTTATTATCTTACAGTTCTGGAGGTCAGACACCCACAAGCAGTGTTGCTGAGCTAAAATCAAAGTATTGGCAGGCCTGTAGTCCCTTTAACGTTTTCGATTTTTTTCCTACATCAATTGGTGGTCACTTCATTTATAGAATCTTTAAAACAAGTACATTTTTAATGAACTAAGGTGACTGAAGAGACAGCTAAAAACTTGACCAAAACAGAAAAAGACAGTCCGGTTCAGGGCAATAGTGAAGCTCAGAAGCCCCTTCTGCTTGAAAACTTCCCCTTTCCTGGGTCAAGCCTTCTTCAGGGTGAGAAATGTGCAGGCAGGAAGATAATTAGTTTTAGGTTGTTTTTTTAGTATTTGTCCTACCTTCTCCCCACCATTTGGATACTGTTTTGGACCCCTCCATGGATAGGACACCAGGAGATCGGCAATCAGAGGGAAGGCACAGAAATTTAACTCAAAGGGTGCAACTCTAACCATTATCCGGGCCCCTGGGGCCCCAGTTTGCATGCCTGTGGGTTCTCTGGAGATCCCTCGTCACTGACAAGCCTCTCACCTGACCAGGCAGGAGGCAGTTTGGGGAGTCAGCCCTGCCTGGCTGCAGCGGCAGCAGCAGCAGGAGAGATGGTCTCCTAGGAGCAGCCTGTGCTTTCAGTTTGGCACAGAATGACTCTGTGCCCTGGAGCCCACAGAGAAGCAGCTGGACTGGGTCATTCTGAGAGGAACCCCTATCCAAATAGGCAACCTAGTGGAAGGCTGGGGGCTGGGAAGTTACTCTATCAGCTGAATGAGCCTGTCTCTGTGGACTTGGATGTAAGGGGGAACTCAGAAGCAGACACTTGAAAAAGATGCCACTTATCTCCAAAAATTGTTAGGTGAGCGACCTGTATTCCATGCAGGTCCTCTAAGGAGGAAAGCAACTGTATTGCCTTTTCCAGCTTCTAGAGGCCACTTGCAGTCCTTGGCTTGGAGCCCCTTCCTCCGTCCTCAAAGCCAGCAGGACAGCAGCTTCTAGACTCTAACAATTCTTTCTTATCTTGATGTTTATTCAGATGTCTATATTCTTATGTATAAAAGATGCAAATTAGTACTAAGAAGTATATTCAAATCACAAACTATATAATGACTTTTGAGAGTCTGGAGAATATTTTAGCCAGTCCTGGTGTCTTCGATTTATTGTAACCACCCTGAAGTTTCCTCAGGGACCATGAAGACTTCATCGTGGGTTTTCCCAGCTGTGTAGGAGAGTAGAAAACAATGTGCCTGACTTGTATCCCCTCACGCTTGTGACTCTGCTGTTGCCCGACTTCCATCCAGCCCAGGTTCTTTTCATTCCAAGACTTCCTGTGATTGTAAAAGAACCCTTTGGTTTGCGTGTGGCAGGCTGGATGTGCCATAGTTACAGGTCTCAAGCAATGATTAATAGGAAATGACATACAACTCACCTTCCCTCTCCCCTCCAGATGGATTAGATCTGGCCTCCAACGTTTCTCTAGTTAAACTAAACTCCAGGAACCCACAGCAGGAGCTGGCTTTAGAACATACCTTACCAGTTTGCTCTTTTTCTACACTTATCTTGAGTTTTGATCCCCACACTGATGATGATGGTGGTGGTGAGGATGATGATGATGACGATTTTATCTTCCAAATAACTAACATGTGCTTAAAACCTTGTCTCAGGACTGCTTCTGGGTAAATCCAGAGCCATGACTAGGGCACCGCATCTTCTCTGTCTGGGAGGCTCATTTTGCCTGGAATTTTAAATTGTGGGATTAGCGGATGACTCACTTTGAGGTGCTGGGATATTACGTAAATTAAATACAGACTTTTCTTCCTGGGTTTACACGTTGATCTAAAAGTCAAATCCTTTTTGGGTTTTAGAGTTGGGAGGTGATATAGACATTCTATTTCTGTATGCACATCCCTTTATTTTATGCACTAGGAAGTAATGTCCCAGGAAAACCAAGGGTAGGAAGTAGTTAACAAACCAGGATTAGCTTAAAACATATATAAATTGATGTATAAAGCTAGCATCTAATAGGTAGTATTCATACAGCTTTCTCCTAATTTTCCCAATACCTTCAAGGTGATCATGTGTCTGTGTATGTTTATGCATAAGTTCCCATTATTTCAGGACCTCACAGGCCAAAGACTTCAAAATGTCTACCAATATATTCCCTGGATGATCATGTGTAATAACTGCACTTTCCAGCTCATCGGACACCCAGCTTTACCACATTCATGGCTAATCCAGCCATCTGACCCAGCCCACCTCCTCTCATGCTTCCTGCTACTCTTTTTTCCCCATCCGTCTAATATCTGTTTCCACTGCCACTGCCCGCCTCCTGATAGGTCTTCTTTATTCCTCTCTTACCCCTTCAATTTGTTCTGCACATAGCAGCTGGAAAGACATTTTAAGGGGTCAAATGCATGATATTTAATTGCTTAATACCCTTCACTGGTTGTCCACCATGCTCTGCATAAAACATCAAAAATTTTAGCACAGGGATCAAGAGAAGTTTTAGTCTAATTTTTCTTCTAGATAGGTAATATAAAGTATGTGTAATGGATTAAATGATTTCAAAGAAAGGAATAAGTAAACAAATGAGAAGAACTAATTGCAAGAGAGAGGTCCTTGAGAAAGCTGGACAAAAGAAAATATGGAGAATATCAGTGGATAAAGCTGAGGGAAGGGGTTGGCTTTAACAGGAGTGGAGGCAGAGAGTATAGACAGAGATATTTGGGTAGAAGCCATATGATGGTAAGTCCTGAAAGATGACATTTTTGCTCACCTTCAGCATTTTGTACTTGCAGTTACAAATGTCTGAGGTCCACTCTTCCTTCACCCAGAAAATTTCAACTCATTATTTTCTGGATTCTGCGTCCAATGTACTTTCCCCTGACAACATTTTCTGACCTTCAAAATACATGTGCCCTCATCCCCGTGTGCACCATGGCGTGTGCTTGTGTGATTGGTGGTATGACACTGACTTCCCTGTCATTCCCAGTGTGAGCTCTCTATCCTACTTGTGAGGGCCATGCCCTTCTCACCACTGTATTACTCTGTGTGACATACGGTAGATACAAGTAAGTGTGGTTATTGATTGAATTAATATACCAGGAAATAAAAGAAATGTTTGTTTTTGCCAGTAAGAAGGGTGGTAAGGTGTTTTTCCTTACATGATAAAGATTGGCAATACATGGTAGAACAGAGGAGAAGGAACACACATAAAAGTAGAGCAATACAAAATTTTCTGATGTAACTTGCTTTCCACCGTGGCTTCCAGGTCTATTGCTGATACTCTGCCTCAGTTCCAAGAAAAGCCCATTAGAAGACATTTTGACTGTAGCGAAATGGCTCTTAGGAGGTGGGGGCAGTTCCTCTTTATATTACACAGTTCAAAGCTTCATTATGAAAAGTAAATTGTCCTCAGGAAATGCAGCTGAGCTAGTTCAGCTGTCCTAACATGGTCTTTTGACCTCAGCCTCTGTGCCACTGCTTGGAATGTTTGGTTTTTAATTACCAGGAAGAGAAACGTGTATTAGACATCGATGAGACTTGCCAAGAATGGCTGTAGACGGCAGAAACCCAGATGTCTCCCAAGTGATCAATGCAAAGCTGCTGGACTCATTTTTTTATTTTAAGTGTAGTAATGCCTGCAGTTGTTCTGTGATTTCATGTCTGATTCTTCTTCCTTGACAGAATCTCCACCTATAGCTCCCTTCAGAGCTCCCAAGCTAGTAAATGTGTGGGGATTGCTCTGTGGTTTGCTTAGAAATGGCAGGAATTAGGAAAGCAATTCAAACTCTCTGTCTGGTTCCTTTTCCTTCTGTGCTCAGCTGCCCCCACATGCACAGCAATGCGACATGATTGTGCAGCTCAGGGAACTATGTCACGCTCCTGCAGTCTTCAAGTGTGTCGTGTCTCTTACTGGGATTTCACACAACTTTCACATTTTACTCCATACATTGAGTTGTCACTTAGTACCTTTTATATATCAAAGTGGCTGCAGGTCTACTTATGAAACTAAAAGTCCTGAAAATGTGAACACAACCAAATGTTTTGCCATGCAAACAAGAGAAGGAAATAACCTTTCAGGTCAGTCTCTGTACTCCCTTGTCAAATTACAATGCAGTCCCCAGCAAAATGATGCAATAGATGTGACATAGTTTCTTACATAACGAATTCAAACTTCTCAAATATTAGAAATACAAAGCACTCTGACAGATGGAGCCCATTTTACACATAGTAGCTTATAATGCATATTATGCAAAAATAAAGAAGGCAAAGCAGAAAAATAAAATGTGAGTTTGATGGAATTTTAATAAAACATCTATGGTATGACTTTCATTTTTTTTAACTTCATTTCTTAACTTTTTTTTCTCAGAGCAGTGAATTTTCTTAGCCTTTCTTCACATAACTGTGTTTCTCTCCCTAACATATATTTAGACTGAGCTAGTGACAGAATTCTGTGTAGCTTAGTTCTTTGAAAAAGAATTCTGACAGCCCCACAAAAGGGCACCTGAGTGATTTTCCTTCAGGGTATCTCACCATAAAGTCTACGGATCCATCTGCTTGCCTCTTTGTTTATTTCTGTTTCCTTCTGGTTAGAAAGCATAATAATCATTAATGATAGTTATAACAGAAATAAAAGATTCATGATATCATGAGGTAGAAGTTTTATGTAGAGCAAAACGAACACTATGGATTAAGTTAATTCACATGAGTGTGAAAAACTAAGACGTGGAGTAAGAAAGGAAAGATTTCTATGAGCAAGAGCATCAGATACAGATAATATACGCCACTTTTGGGTACTTTAAATAACAATAACACTTTTGATTCAATTATCTAAACATTTTACTGGCAAGTATTATACTTTGGGACTCACATGATTTGAGTAATCAACATGGTTTTCTGTTTCCTTAGACTAGCATAGACTTGGTCTTGGAACAGTGATATAGCCTGTAGAAAGCTTTTTAAAAATATTATTTATTATGGATTGCTCTGGCTGAGGGTGACATTGGTAGTCAAAGGGGCAAATTCTGAGTGAAATTAGAATGGAGAGGAAAAAATTAAGATACTAACTATAGTTCCCCGAATCTCTAGTTCTGATAGATGTGAGGTATTTGGTCTACTGTAAAAGTTCCAGGACAAATTTTTATTTATGCTTTTATTATTATTATTTCAGAGCATTTACATTGTGCTTTACTTAAAAGAACTTTAGGTAAAATGTATTCAGGAAGATTTGCAGGACCCAAGACTAGAAGCCTCTAATGATCACAGAGAGGATTAGTTTAACAAGTGTATTTATATCTAAATAAAGACTTCATAATTTAAAGTAGAATGTGGACACATTTATTTTTATTTAGTGAAGGAGAATTGAGACATGGTTTAGAAATGTGTTGAGCAATAACTGGAATTTTACTTTTATTTTATTTTATAGGGTCTTCATTTGAAATTTAAAAAATTACAAAAGCAAAAATAAGTTTTCTTGTTTCTCCTTCCCCTACCTTTTCAAATTTATTTATGGCATGTGAAAATATATATTTAATATTATTTGTATAAATGAATTATACAGTCCATATTGCTTCCCATTGCACACACCAAACACATACTTGATAGTATATATTAATTTGTTTGGGGAACAATAGAAAACTCTTATAAACACATTAATTTTCTGCTATAAAAAGAATAAATTACCATTCAATAGGCTAACAATTTTGCCCTTTTCTTCCTCCCTACTTTAAAAGCATTACTTCAGATTATTCCCAAGGTTAACTTTAAGACATACATTTATAAAGTTTTATTTTATGAATTATTGTGTGTAACAAATATCTACTATCCACTCATTTAAATAGATGATATTAAAGGATGCAGTTCATTTCATTTATCTTTTTCCTACCTCTCTGCTTTATTGAATTATTGTAAAAGTTATATAGCATTCTGGTCCGTAAGGTAAATAGTTTCCTTTGTCTTTTGACTATTAGATAAATTTAAAAATTGAAGACTTTTTTAAAGTCACTTATAGCAGGAAGGTAGGTACTCAGCTAGGCTGTCTCAGTATACTATCTCAATTTTCAGAAAAGTGTCAAATATCCAACAACTTGAATACAAGTTAAGTGTTTGTGGGCGTCTCAAAATTAGCAAGTATAAATTCAACTCCTGATTCCTGTTTTGATGGTTTATTGCCTTGTAGTGAACTGCTCCAAAACTTAGTGTTATAAAACAGCCATTTTATTTCATTCGGGATCACGTGGATGAAGAATTTGGGAAGGGATGGAGTAGATGGCTCATATGTGATTCACATGATACAGCTTTGGTGCCTGCGGCTCAAGAATGCACTCATCTCTGCTCTACATGTCTGACACCATTGTTCTCTGTTGCTCTCTCTCTTCATTTTCATGGCCTGTCATCCTTCATGGTCTGTCCACGTGGCTTGGGAGTCCTCACAGCAGGGTGGAGTAGTCGTACTTCTTGCAGAATGCTTCAGCTTTCAAGTGTGAGGGTTCCAAGAAACAAAGTAAAAGTTGTCATAAGAGATTGCCTTTGAGGCATGGCCCCAGAAACTATGACGCCATCACCTGTACCTTATGCTATGAGTTCAGTCACAGAGCCCACGAAGGTCAAAGTGAAGGCCACAGACCCACCTCTCAATCGCATATGTGCCAAGAAATATTTGGCCACTTCTAATTTGCTGCAATGTTTCCTCCTACCAATCTCCTTCCAGGCTTCCTGCCACACAAAATCATTCCCCCAGTCACCTTGGTCAAAAACATTGGAAGCAACCTTCACCACTCTTATTCGCTCTCACAGCCCATCTCAGAGAAATGAGTCAGCTATACCTTTAAAATGTATTCATCATGTATCTTCTAGTTACCACCTGACCACGGCTACTGTAGTATAATATGTCAGTATCTGTGTCCTTGACAATTAAAAAAGTCTCATATTTCTTAACTGTGGCTCTTGGTGTTTGTGTGTAAGGTAACCTGCAGAGACACTGCCGATCATTGCGTGCCACCCAGGGAGGCAGATTTGGGATAGAAATGTTACAGGTAATGCTAAAGGGAACTATATGAGAAGAAGAAGATCAAAACAATGGACATTAAAATGGCGGTAAATTCACAACTATCAATAATTGAATCCAAATAACACAGTAAGCAAACAAGCAGAAAAGGAAGAGAATCACAGATAAGGAGATCATTTGGAGGGATATCAGTTGGGAGGAGGAAGGGGAAAATGGGGGGGAAAGGTGCAGAGATTAAGAAGTACAAATTGGTAGGTACAAGACAGATGGATGTTAAGAACAGCACAGGAAATGGAGAAGCCAAAGAACTTATATGCATGACCCATGGACATGAACTAAGCGGGGCATTACTGGAGGGAGTGGGGGTACAAGATGGAGGGGAGCAAAGGGGAAAAAGGAGAAAACTGTAATAGCATAATTAATAAAATATGTACTTTTAAAAAGAACAGGAACTTAGCCTATTTATTAAATTTGGTAAATTTATAATAGCAAATTAATAGATGCACATTGCTAAAAATTATGAAGTATTCACCTGTGTTTGAATGTTCTTTCACTTTTTGTTTTTATATCTTATTCCTAAAGTGAATCATTTAAACTTTAAAATTGTGTTTTCAATTCAATTTTTCTGAACAGCTCCATATCACTAAACAATGTGTTTATCCAACAACTTATGAACTAATATTTGGGGGTAGTATTCATGCTGCATAATTTCATTGTATAGTCTCTTATTTGAAAAATCAAAAGCATTATATTTTTATTTACATAACTTTTATTTGTATAATATAGCTGTGAAAATGGGTGCCTATAATTTTCTTTTCATTATGCTTCAAACTTGTTAAATATATGTATAAGAAATTATTACACATGATATATAAACTATACACTCTCTCCTTTGCCTTCATATTTTAATGTGCATTCTTTTATATATGCATGATAGATTAATTATAAAAAGAAAGAAAGTACATATTTTTCAGTTTTTATAAGTATTACATTGTTTTGGTTCTGTTCTTTTTTCTTAGAAAAGCTATAGTTCTCTGAATATAAAATTGACTTTCTGCATAGGCACAGATTCTGCATATCCTTCTGGGGCACATTCTTATCTAGTGTGGGTTGTAATAAGGATAATTAAAACATCACTAATTTTGTCTGGTTATTGGAGATGCAATAAAGAGGAAGATATAACTTGATCCAGGTGTTTTAAATAGAGAGACACGCTGTTGGTGTACCAAGATTGGTGTGGATGTGTACTCTGTTCACAGAATAATTACCATTTAGTAATTATTGTTTTTCTCAAATAATATTGCTTTATACATACGGATTGAGTGGTGGTCATAATAAAATTGTTTTTTAGATTATTCCTAAGTTAGGAAAACTCCCAGGTGACTCCATTGAAGTTTTGAGTAGTTTATCAAACACCTTCTGCAGGTGTGAAATGTTTTATGTATCTAGCACATCCTTAACTATCCTGCACATTGGTAATTACTACCATAAACATATATAATAGACAGGTAGAAAAAAATCTATAAATCTTCTTACATATTTATCTTATTTTGATACATAACATTTTGTGAAACCAAACAACAAAAAAGCTTTCATTGAAACATGCAATGTTGACTTAAAGTTGTTGAGACAGCTCAGTAGCGTTGTGTCATGGTGTGACAGGACAGTGTGGACTTTTATTTTCAGAGATTGAATCTGTAGAGGAGGGGTGGCCCACCTTGTGCATGAAAAACATTAATCTTCAGGCCCTGCTGTTCTCACATTTATTAATATTTGACTACATCTCATCAATCGTTGGCCCACGTCGGGGTTAGTTTCCACCGTTATCTGATCACCCCTTTCTGTACAGTTCTGACTAAATTCGGGTTTTGCCCTTGTGGTCAGTGGCCTGATTCCTCTCCCCACGTCTTCACGTAATGTTGATTGCTCTCTCCAAGATCTCCAACAAGCTTTTCCCACAGCTTATCCGATCATCCAACATGCACTGTGTGAGGCCTTATGGAAAGAATCACACAAATACAAGCACACCCCCTCATTTTTTTAAATGTGTATAGTGTTTCATTTTTTCATTACTAAGTAAAATATTGGTATTGATATTAAATGCAATGGTTGACTTTTAACTATGACTTCCACTAGTTTTATGTGTGACTTAAGCTGAGTTACTCCACCTAAATTTCACTTTCTTCAACTGTGAAATAAAGTTATAATATCTACACTTGTCTCATGGTGAAGATTGATAAACATATGTAACATGGTCAAATGTTTGTTACTTTTGTGATTTTTCTTCTTCTACTTATTACTATAGCTTCTATGAAAACCCTGGGATAATATATTATCTGGGTCTAGATATAGCGATTCTTAACCATGGTCCATGGCGTGCCAAGGGGATATGATAGAGGTTGGAATATTTAGAATCTGGTATGGAAAAATAGTATCTTATTTACACTAATCTGGAAGGTAATTTCCTAACAGGAAATGCAGCACCTTTTTCTATTAGAATATAAGCAAAAACTCTTAATAGTACTGACCATTACCTGTGGTATTGGTATCCACAGGAATCCTGGATAGTTTTCTACACATTATATCCGTTATAGATACTTTAAAATTTCATTTATGCTCATAACTATTATCAAATTGGAGTTACTTCATGTGATCTCAGTTTTGTAGTTTCCGACATGCCAAGTTTTGCAACACTGTACCTAGAGGTCATTTAGCCACCAAATGATGTGACATATTCTCCTAATGGAGTTTAATTCATAATATTGCAGCATTCTGATGTTCTTTGACAGTAGTCAGTCCTCATTTTATGAAACAAACCATAGAAACTTTAATGACATGTGCAACAATTAAATTTTTGGAATGCCTATTTTCAAGCTGTATAACTTTCAAACAAAATGTTGAAAATTTTGACTGTTCAACATAATATGCATATTGCCTTCTCAAAATCTACTCCAGAGCCCAGGCCAGGTGGCTCAGTAGGTTGGAGCATTGCCCCTCTACAACAAAATGCTGCTGGTTTAATCCCATGTCAGTTAATATGCCTATGTTTAGGGTTCCATCCCCAGTTGCACATATGGGAGGCAACTGATGTTTCTCTTACATCTCTCTTTCTCTCTCTCTCTCTCTCTCTCTCTCCAAAGTCAGCAAACATATCCTTGGGTGAGCATTAAATGAAACAAAATCCACTTCATAATGTAATGTTCTTATTTAGGAAAGACAACTGTAACTTTCACATTGAACTCTCTTCAACAAGATAAAATTTAACCTTTCTTTGCCTGTTTTCATTGTACTTCTTGTATCTAATGTGTCACTAGAGGAGAACGCCGTTCCTATGTAATACGTGCACATTTTTAAATGCTTGATGACATTTCTTTAATTTTCTCTGTGACCTTTGTATTTTATTATAATTAATTGAAAGTAGTATTCTGAAAATGGGATATATAGGCTTCACCAGATCTTACAAAAATTTTAGAGTCCTTGATACAGAGAATTAGATTTACTTAAAATTTAAAGATTAGCATAACCTCATCCACTTTGGGCTTAATAATGTCATCTTTTTTCTTCTTTTTTTCTTTTAGTTTTTAAAAGACAAATGCAGATTCAAACTTCAACAGTTTTTTCTTTGTTATTTATCTTACATCATTTAGCCTAGGAAGCAGATATTTTTTAATGTAGAAATAATTTGCTGTATGTAGTGTATTTTCTTTTTTATACTAAATGTTTTATTTATTGAAGGATTTATTTATTTATTTATTTATAATCCTTGCCTAAGGATATGTTCATTGATTTTAGAGAGAAAGGAAGGAAGAGTGAGTGAGAGAGGGAGAGAAACATTGACTGGTTGCCTCCCATATCCACCCTGACGGGGGATCAAACTGAACCTGGGTATGTGCCCTGGGAATCAAACCTGTAACCTTTTGGTGTACAGGATGATGCTGATCAACAGACTGAGCAGCCAGGCCACAGAGATGCAGTGCTGTTTTCTAATACTAGCGTTTAAGTATCTTTTCAATATTTTTTTCCCTTCCACTGTCATGCTGGCCAACTCATGCTGACCAACATTTTTATGAAGAACCTCCCTGTCAGTACTACCCAGTTGGCAAGACCTTGATTTCTATGATGAGACTCATTTTTCCTCCTTCTGAAATTTTTCTTTTTGTATTTACTTAGAATGTTTATATATTTATTATAATTATTCACTAGAATTATGGAACTATTTCAAGTGTAAAATAAGTATTGCTTTACCATTAGTGGAAATTTTTGAAATATCATCCATTCTTTTACTAAAGTTGTTTGGAGATTAATTATTCATTACATATTTTCTGAATACCCACAGACCTTCCTGGTGACAAGTCTTGCGAAGCAATATAGACAGTTAAGACAATTTCTACTTTCAAAAAGTTTTCACCTGCATGGGGTGTAGTTACATGAGATATATTATCTAACCATGAAAATTAACAATATTAAAAGCGATGGGAAAGGAACAACAGGTGTAAAAGGGTAGGCAAACATTTAAATCTGTCTAGTCTCACTAATTTCTTTAGAGGACATGTCTAGTTAGACAAATTTGAGCCTGGTATTCAGTAAATATGTATATGTAAAACATATGAAAATTCCTGCATGAAAAATAAAGGAGTGAGGTGGGAAGATGTTCTTCATATCAGAATATAAACTGATAGATGAACAATGCTACAAAGGGTATCATTTTACAACTACTGTGATAATTGGTCCTCGCAAAAATCATTAATGGATGTTAAAAATTATTGGAGAAAAATTTTAGAAATAAGGTAGTTACATTGTGTAAGTGCATCACCTATATATTTATACACAAATGGTGAAAAGTAGCTTTATATGATAAAACAGTAACAGTGAAGTTCAAAATGAAACTAGTCTACCATTTATTTGGAATCACTTAATGTTATAAAGATATCTTTTATCCCTAATGAATATATAAATATAATGAATTTACAACCAAATTTCCAGGATAATTATTTTTTAGATAAAACAGTCATATATTTCTAAGATGTATATTGTCTTTCTTTTAACCAATGTAAAAGAAAGGTCTTTAATTGTTTTTCAATTCACTATTGTGAGTACATTTTTTGATGTTTAACTGTTACCCAGTTAAAGAAGTCCCTTGTTTGCTGAAATATTTTAAAATCATAAATTGACATTTATGCTCTAATATGTATTTTCCTGTGTCTACTGAGAAAATTACATGATTTTCTTCTATAATCTATTATTATAATAAAATACATTTTACACTTGTTTTTCAAACTATTCTTGCATAAATGGTATATACTCTAATAATTAAATATAAAATTTTAAATATATTGCTGCATTTTCTTAGCTAATACTTAATTCACATACTTGCATCTATGTTTATATGTGATATTTTGTATTGCCTTTAGTTTTCAAGTTAATGTCATATTAGCCTATAAAAAGGGCTGAGTAGCAAGTTTTATGAGAAAATTTGCACAAGATTGGCTTTTTCTTTAAAATTTGGCAAAACATCTGTAAAACTGTGGGAGTTCAGTATTTTTCTTTATTTTATTTTATTTATTTTATTTTATTTTAATTGTTGTTCAAGTACAGTTTTCTGCCTTTTGCCCCCATCCTAGCCTACCCCTAGCCCTCCCCCCACCCCTGTTTTTGTCCATGTGTCCTTTATACTTGTTCCTGCAAACCCTTCCCCTTTCCCCCTGAAATTCCCTCCCCTCTCCCCTGTGGTCACTGTCAGCCTGTTCTCTATTTCAGTGTCTTTGGTTATATTTTGCTTGTTTGTTTGTTTTGTTGGTTAGATTCCTGTTAAAGGTGAGATCATATGGTGTTTGTCTTGGAGTTCAGTATTTTTCAATTCTCTCACACTCAAAAACCATTGCTCTCGTTAACAAATGGAGTTAAAAATTCTCAGTTAATTTGAAGCACTGAATTCATACTTAAATTCAGAAGAAAAGATCTCAAAAATTCTTATTGACTTTTTAAATAATATATTAAGTGAGACCTACTTATTTCGTGTTCATAGTGTTCACTATCTCATTAGTAACAGAATTATGCAAATTGAAAGAAGTGCAAACAGTGTCATTGAAGTACTCCATTGCTTCAGGGAACTTGTTGAATGTATTAAGAGAGAAATGACAAAATTTTATCACCATAAGTGTCAAGGCTG
Organism: Phyllostomus discolor; assembly: GCF_004126475.2. Taxonomy (NCBI): domain Eukaryota; kingdom Metazoa; phylum Chordata; class Mammalia; order Chiroptera; family Phyllostomidae; genus Phyllostomus; species Phyllostomus discolor. The sequence goes on from NC_040905.2 coordinate 25,738,610, forward strand.
TTCTTAAAAGAGACATTACTTATGAATAAGTAATTCTGAGTTAAAGTGGATAATTCTGTCCATTGTTGAAATGGATTTTATCCCTTGAAGAATCTAATTACATTGATATTACTAATTGCTCTTCCTACATGGGGACCAATGACATCATCATGCATAGCATTGAGGAAGAAGGGATTAAAAAATTGATACTAATGTTATCCGTTTGTCAATGGATAACATTATTAAAATTGTTGATCAAGAGATTCAATGTATTTCAATAAAATGAAAAAAAGTTAGTTATGTCATGAAAGTTGCCATTATGTGTTTCAAGAAATCAAACTAGAAAAGTATTTCTTGGAGTTGTTAACTTTATATCAGTGCATGTTCACTATACCAGCTCATAATGTTAACGCTGAGTTTATTTTTCTTTTTTAAAAAAATACTTTATTTATTTATTTTTAGAGAGAGGGGAAGGGAAGGACAGAGAGGGAGAGAAACATCAGGGTGTGGTTGCTTCTCACGCACCCCCTACTGGGGGCCCGACTTGGCTCACAACCCAGGCATGTGCCCTGAATGGGAATGAAACTGGTGACCCTTTGGTTTGCAGCCAGTACTCAGTCCACTGAGCCACACCAGCCAGGGCAAGTTTATTTTTCATTAATAAATGTTCAATGGGCAAAAGAATGGTTTAAGTTGGATATGGCCATGGTACAATGTAATTGGAATATAGAGTATAACTAAAAGAACATTTACAAGCAAATTAATAAAATTAACAAAAGAAGAAAATGTCAAAAAGAATATTAATAGGGAATATAAAAGAGTATATAATATTTAAAAGGGTATGTAATTTAGGTAATCATATGGTACTGTGGAGAGATGGGTTTTAGTATATTACAGTAGACTTACACTATTTTGTGTGTGAAAAGCTGGGAAAGCTCTTGCACTAAAAATGTCTGAGACTTGGAGATTGAGAAAAATTTCTACTTTGGTTCCTTATGTAATCTAGTATAGAGTGGATAGGGGTCACATATCCTGTTGGGGTGCCTGTTGAGGTATATTGGAGTGTCATGAAATATTGTGAACAACTTTGAAATGGGTAAAACATTTCGTTCTTTGGAATAGTAAATTCTTTTTATGTTATCACTACCTTTCATAATTTTGAGCTATGTTACATCTTTGTAAGTTGTATAAAGCCAATAATAACGCAAATGATTCTTGTCCATAGATGTACAAATTACTTATGTTTATAGAATGCAGTGGGTAGGCTCATTCTGCATCTCTCTATACATTCATTTCAGCATTTCTAGTTTCTTTATATGTTTTATTCTTTGGATTCTCCTTTGAGCCAGGTCAAATACAACTCTATTGCCAGACAAGTGTGGCTCACAGGCAGCATAAGCCAAGGCATGCCTTTCATTGTTGCACAGGCAACAAAAATTTAACATTCCTGAAATTCCATTTCTTTGAATTTTCTTCCTTTCCACTAATTTTGGATTTTGTTTCTATTATTGGTTTGTTTACAGATGAAAACTTATCCCCCATTGGTGGCAGCAATAATTAGAAATTTGGTTTTATAGTCTGAACATTTGATGATCTTTTCATATACATTAATAGATTATAGAGATCTACTTTTGATGGTGTGAGAGATGACAGAGAATCTGGACTGTGAGACATTTTGATACATAATTGGTGTCTGGATGAGGGAAGAGCCACAGGACCACCCTCAGTTGTGGCAGGAGAGGCTGCATTCCCCAGGCAAACAAGCTAGTGGAGGGTGTGAAAACAGATTTCCCTACCCCTGGGCAGAGATGCTGCAAGAAGAGGCCTTGCACAGAGTCTGTGTAAGGCTGGTGAGGGTGATCGATGGAGGGGAAAATCTCTTTTACTCCCTTCTGCAACATGGTTGCAGGGGGAGGTACTGACCTGCCAGTCTAACCTAGGAACTAGGAAAAGGATGGGATTGGTTGGGGAACTGGATCCTTCTGGAGTGCATGGAATTTTAGCTAGATTTAAATGAATGGAAAGGAGAAATATGCATTTTCTTCTCCCACTTGCTCATCCAGTCTGGGCGGCTGTGCTGAGGTTGAGTCATTGTGTGCTGGGTCACATCCTAGGGACACATGCTCTGGAGGGCACTGTGGTGCCTTCTGCTGCTGAATAGATGGTTCGGGACCACACATCCTTCTTTTCCTCTGGATATACATGTGGATGTACAGGCCAGGACTCTTACTGGCCCCTGAGACTGGGGCAAGCTCAGGTGCTGGGCCCCATGGATGGAGCACCTGCATGGTTCACTGTAGTAATTGGTAGCAACCCCAGGCCAGCTCCCAGTGCAAGGAGCTGTGGAGTAGCAATGGTGATGTGGGCCATGTGTATAAACTCCAGGGAGATGGCCAAAGCCAGAGAGCCATCCACTTAGTAGCTTCAAGCTCCAGAAATACAGATAATAATGGAGAGGGACTTCTGGACTTGGTTTTGGGTTTTGGTTTTTTAGGGGACAAATGTTTTTTTTTCTGTTTTGTGGGAGAGAGGAGCTTGGATATGGGGAGTCTTCCATTCCCCGCAAATCATGAAACACTTAAAAAAAAGACCTTTCCCCTTCCCTACCAACCTTTGTCTCTATTATATGCCTGCGTTTGATGGTGGGCAGCTGAACCCCACTTTTGTTCAGCAACAATTTGCCTATCTTGAGCTCAATTCCATTAAGATTTTGTAGTCACTGAGAAGAAATATAACTTACTGAGATGTGGTGGAAAACAAGTACGCATCCTTGTTTTATACTTGTTTGATACTTGAAAAAAAGTATCAAAATTCATTTCCAGGGAAACAACCTCTATTCTTTAGACACTAGGTAGAAGTCTGTCTCCAGAACCCACTGGCAATCCTTCTACTACATCTCACATCGCCACCTTTTGGGCAACACTCATTTCCAGGTTCGTCCTTCTTTCATTCCCATGGGTGGGCAGAGCAGGGTATCTGAGACACATACCAGGCTTTGATTCCCTTTCTATGGACCCTCCCTGCTATGAACTTCCTTTCATTTATTGAGGGTCTTGTATTCATCAGTCATGTCCTCTGTGATACCGGACATAGGAACTCATGGGAAGAGAGATTATGGGTAACCCTGAAAGATCTCAGGGATAAACAAATCACAACCAACCTTTCAATGCTCTGCTTCCCCCTCACTTGTCTCTGACTCTATTGTCAAAAAACACAAAAAAAGAACACAGGACTCAGACCCAACTCTGTGTTCTCTTCCAGAAGAAGACACAGGCACTCAATAGTTATGATTTTCTATATGAGATTAATGTACCTCTGTGTTCCTCATCCATTGTTCATTTATAAGGGCATAATAATAGTTTCTTCTTTGGAAAATTCAAATAATTTATTTCTCTACAGGACCCTCAAGTAATGTCCCAGTAAGTATTCGTCTGTTTAAGAAGGACATAGCATTGCAGTCCTTCATGGCAGAGTTAGGACGCTCTCCTCTGAGCAGTGGCTCTCAGGGGTTCTGCACCGCTTTGCACATCAGCCTAAACTCAAAGGCTTGGCTACCCCACCTGGGATGGGAAGGGGACCAGCCTTCAAGGACTGGAACACTTCGTTCTCCTTCAGGCATCCAGAACACTCTTATAATCAAATCCAGGGTCTCTGAACCACTGTGTTTGAAATTATCCTTGGATCCATCCTGCACAAAGATTTGCTTGTCCCCTGGGATGGTGATGGTCTAATGTTCCTTGAGAGCTCATGTGTCTGCATCTGCCCATGTAAGTGACATAGGGGTGTGGAAGAGGAACAAGGGTAACTAGAGTCCAGCTGTTCTGGAGGCTGGGCCAAGTATTCCTTCTGCTGGTCCTTTTCACTAATTTTCCAAAGTATTGGTGAAGATAGAGCCTGCTTAGAAGGCAGAAAAGCATACTGAGGAACCACACAAGAAACTAAAATGTAATTTCAAAAGTAGAAATACTTCTTTATTGTTTGGAGCTTGAATACCTCAGGTAAGTGAGCCCTGAGAAACTGAGCTCTGTGCGTGAATCCCAGATGAGCATCGCAGGGTTATGGCACAGTCGCAAACTGTTCCTGAGGGTAGGGGAGGGTCAGAAAGGAGCAGGTGGGCGCGGACCCTCTCCCTGAGCCCAGCAGATGCCCCATACCCATCCTGGGCCCAAGGTACCCCTCACTTTTCCCTCTGCATGGCTGTTTTCCAGCCCCTTTGTTTCATCAGATGCTTTTACTCAGCACAGCTTCTGTTTATTCCTATAGAAACCAGTGTGTGTTGAATTAATGAGTCTGCTGTTGCTGTTGGAAATCAGTGCTCTGGGTAGAGCAAGCCACAGAATTATCCCTTGAGAGAAGTGAAAAATTATTTTACTTGTCCACTGCCTCCTGATTGTCATTGGTTGTAGGCTGCTTCAGATCTCTTGGGTCCCCTGCACTTCTGGCCTGCCCCACAGGGAGGCTGAGCTGGCTCCTGTGCTGCGGAGCAGCACCCAGCACTCACGTGGGAACGGTTACTGGGAGTTCTGCTGAGATACAGGCTGGTCACCACTGCACTGGCTACGATTATCTAAGCACATTTCTCTTAAATCTGCCTCTGAATCCAGATTTGTGAGAACAGAATTTATGAGTCAGTGGCTTACCCTTCTAGGACTTTTTATTATTTTTTTACTATGATTTTTTCTCTTGAATAAAGGTTTTCATTTTTATTTACTTTTCTTGTATTCTCTCTTGCTTCAAGATTTTTTTTTTACTGCAAAAGTACATTTTAAAAAGTACATTGTCTTGGTGGTTGGGCCATTCATGTGATTAAATTCACTCAATAATACTGTTAAAACTACTTCAAAAATACACACAAACATAAATGGGCTGTTTTTCTTTTCTGTTCTCTTTTCTTTTTCCTTCCTTCCTTCCTTCCTTCCTTCCTTCCTTCCTTCCTTCCTTCCTTCCTTCCTTCCTTCCTTCCTTCCTTTTTTTCCATTTTTATTGAGTTTATTGGGGTGACATTGGTTAACAAGATCATACAGGTTTCAAGTGTAAACCCAAACATCACCCACACACTGCATTGTGTTCCCAGAACCCGAAGTAAAACTTATTTAAGTCCCCATTTATTTGCACTTTGCTTCCTTCCACCTCCCCCACCCCCTTGCCTTCTGGCTACCACCATGATGTGGTCTGTGTCTATGTGTTATATATATATATATAACGTTTGATTGTGTCTTCAAATTTGTATTTCATGGTTGCACTTTCTCGTGGACCAGCTGCCACTGGGAGGGCAAGGAAATCATGTATTACCGGAAAGCTGTGCCAAGGAGCTCCACCATAATCACATAGCCTCTGCTCCCAATTGCTGGTCTTTCTAGCTACCTTAGCTACACTGGCCAGGAACCTCATTGATCAAAGTCCTCATGTCCATTATTTAGTTCTTAAGTTTGTGGTATCTCAAGTTCCATCAGTTTAGCTTCTTAGAAAGGTCATTGTGCATGGAGACGTTGTTTTGAGTAAAAAAGAATGGATTTAGGATACATTGTTTTTAAAAAAACAGCTTCCCAAGGAAATATGGGGTTCTTTTTGTATTGCTTTCACTAAAATTTTGCTTTCAAAACAATCACTTTTTTCTCAGCCTTAGAATTATGGCAAATTATTATATTTAAAAGGCCAATACTTCCTCTTTAATTCAAACACTACTATCTCAGGAAAAAGACTTTGTATCATAATTAGTTAGCCTTTAGATGCTTCCCTACTATGTGTGTATTATAGCAGTGTGAGTTACTATGTACTGCCACACAGGCCATAGCTTAAGGACTACCCCTTAAAAAAATAATTTTCAAGGATCTGTCTACCCATATTAATGGCCTTTTCTCAACTCTAAAGACCCAAGGAGACTTATCTGTCCTGCTCATTTTCAAGGTCTGGAGTTAATGTGCACATCCATTCCTATTAAAAAGACTTAAGAGGAATTAGGGCTGAAAATTTGTCTGGAGTCGCTTAGTAACCTATAGCATTAAATATGGTTTTGAAGAGCATTTTTCCTACTGTTTTCCTAGTGTGTTGCCATGAGTGTGTGTTTGTGATAGTCTTTCTTATAGGTCATCTGGGCAACTGCTCTGCTGGCTGCTTGGTGAGCAGCCCTGCACCAAGGAATAGGAGAGTCACACAAGGTAACTATGCTGTTCAATGCTTTTACTGAATGCAGGTTCACGAAAAGTATATCATCAATATGCATTAATATCTTAGTCACACTCTAACAATCCAAGAGGCATCACACACACACACACACACACACACACACACAGAGCAATTGATGGGGGATAATGAACCCGAATCCCAGGGTCTCAGTCTGCAGGTCCAGGAGGCAGCACAGTGGGCAAGCGAGTTGTCAGTATCTTGCAAAGAAAGATCTCTGGACCTAGATGGGCAGCAGGGCAGGCAAAGTCCTCAGTCCAGCAGGGCAGAGCCTCTGGCAGCTGATGCTAAGGGGGATCAGTGTGGCCTGGAGCAGCACCCTGGTGTGTGGAGCTCAGCTGTCTCAGCAGTGGTCTGGAACCTGGCCTCAGTTATTCCTTGAGAGTGGTGGGCTCCACCCTTCTGGGTCTTTTCAATAAATGTCTTGGCACCCCTGATGGCAAGTGTGGAATTTTCCCAGGAGCCTACCTATGGGCAATCCCCAGAGTAGCTCTGCAGACACAGCTAACCCTTACCATGTGTGCAAATATCTTAAGTGTGTCTCCTTGCCAGACCTGTCTACTCTGACCATGTGGGCAGATTTGTCTCCTTGCCAGACGTGTCTGTTTTGACTTAGGTAATTTTCCTCTTGAACCAAAATGTCTGGCTGACTGACAGCCATTTTAGTTGACATAAGTGACTCCTGTTTCTTTTAAGTACTTATGCTATCTTAATGAGACCAATGCTATTTTATCGGTCCTGTTCTCCACAGATGCCTGAGACCCAGCCGACCTCTCTATATTAGCCCAGAAATTCCTCAATGACTATTCATGTGTGCACCCATATAAGCTGGTGAGCCTAATACCAGCAAAATAATCATGCAACATTCTCGCTCACTTATCCTTTCACAAGCGTGTGCTGAGGGACCTGGGGGAGTTTTATATTCCAGAAAGTACTGTTAAGATTTCTCAAGTTCCCTTCTTCCCTCTAGAGACATGCCCTGCAGTTCCCAATATTTCAACCAGAGATGCATTTGTCAAAAGAGCGTTGCTCAGATATCATCTCCACTGTTCCTCGGAAGCAAATAGTGGATAAGCCCGACTGAATAATGAGACATCCTTTTCTCCCTGGAGTCATTAGCAGAATACACTGTTCTTTTTCTCCAGCTCCATGGTTTCTATAGAACAGAACATTTGATGTAAAGTTTCTTCAGCTGTGCACTCTCGTATTCAAGCCTGAGGCTGTAGCATTTTTGACTGCCACAATCCAGCTGCTTTTCAGTCTGCTCTCACTAATAACTCTATTATAATATTCCCATCTATTAAACTGAGAGTTTCCTTTCCCCACAGACACTATCAAATTATCCTCCATCTTTAAGTGCATCCTCGTGCCTTAGTTCTTTTCTCAGAGAGGGCAGACTGTTGATAAGGAGAATTGCAAGTGAAGTTGTTTGCCAACATTATGCACACTGTAGCTGCACAAGAGTGTCTTGTCTGCCATGGCTCGCCTTAAAGCCACCGGGTGCACAGCTGGAGTCGTACTCCTTCTACCAGGCAGGTGAGTGTGGAGGATGCTTGTGGACTGCAGTGCTTGCATTATTTTTATTTGTTTTGGATGCCGAATTTATTCTTGAGAATTAATGAGGCAAGTAAAGTTCTGACCACAGTTTTTGCAACACGCCATGTTCTGAGATGAATTAAACCTCTTTCACTGGATGAAAATATCAGAAACATAAAATTGTGTTTTAGCGACACATTAGGTGACATTAAGGGTATGATGAGAGGGATGAAATGTGTTCAAGGTGAGTCAACATGAGGGATGGGTCTTTGAGACTTATTCTTGTTAATACAGCTACTCAGAGCATTTTTATAATTGGAATGGAGGTGTCCTGCTCAAAACACGGTGACCACTGTGAAGGCCACTTAAGCTCATATTAGACTGAAGATAAAAATGAGATTCCTAAGAACTCCAAGGCTGCTATCCTGTTTGTCCTCTCAGAGTAGAGAGTTTTCTGGGGGAGGAAGTGACTCGATATTTTCTCATACTGGAAACATACGACAAGTATTTTTGTTCTTGGAAGCAAAATAGTCTATCTAGGAAACATCCAAGGCAAAATGTGTGTGGCAGATGCCAGAGTCCCCAGTGTGTCAGTATACACTCAACATCTTAGTATCAAAATTAGCCTCTATTATGTGTCATAAACAACATTGATATATTATTGGTTGGCCAAAAATTCTGCTTTTTTTCTGTAAAGTAGAAGACACATTTTTCATTTTCACCAATAACTTTATTGATATGGATATTTTGAGTATGTCAGCTACCTTCTGCTATTATCTTCTAGTGCGTGGAGGGCAGGGATGCTGCTAAACATCTCCCAATGCATTAGACAGCCCCACAACAAAGAATTATTTGGCCAAAGTGTCAATAGTACCAAGAAACTTTGGAAACCACTTTTGACACATTTGATCAGTCACAGCCCCTCCTCCATACACTGCACAAATCTTTTATTTTTTTTTTTTTGCTTTTCAGTTCTGTTTTTACCTCTCTTAAAATAAGAGAGCATAATATGCCAAAAATGTTGTGTGTTTTCTTCCATCTTCAATGTTAAAATGGCTGTACAAAAATTCACCAATTTAGGTAAGTTTGTAACACATGCTGATAATGTTTTCAAGAGAAGTTAAAGACAACTAAGCACTACTAGGGCCACTGTATAGAAACATACTAGGTGAACTTTTTGGCCAATCCAATATATCATTTAACTCAGACCCCAGATAAAAGTTTCTCTTTTAAGTATATGACTGTGGTATTTTATGACCCTATAAAAGGAGTTACAGATAAGAAAGAAAGTTTTAAAGGTTGTAGAATGAAAGCACAGTGAAAGTCAGGTCACACAGAGGTGTTGTTTTCTCCCAATTAAGCCAGAAAAAAATCAGCATGATACTGTCTTTTCAGATTTTCTAGTTGAATTTCAGTTGCTTAATGAGTAAGAAATGGTAAAGCAACTGATGAAAATTACCAGAGGAAAATTGTTGAAAGTATATAATCAGGTTGAAGGAAATTATATCCCATGGTGAATGCAGGATGGAATTATGGGAAATAGATTCACACAAAAATGAAGTTGCTCCAGAATTTTGAGGAATATCACAATCAACTTGTTCAGGGCAAAATGCATGTGGAAGATAAAAATACGTGAGTAAATAAGTGTTTGAATGATCATTTCTTGAATATATAATGAAATAATTCTAAGTGATAAGAAAAGCTTAATTAGAATTATTTTTCTGTTTTAGAGTTTGATAAAATAATGTTGTACCTTATGATTAGTGGTATTCTCAATTTTCTGAAATAAACATTTTATTTAATGTACCTGTTTGTCTACTTTAGCATAGAATTAACTTGTTCTAAATTTTTTGGCAGACTTAATTGCCAAAAGGAAAATAATGAAAAGAAAAGAAAAGAAAAGAAAAGAAAAGAAAAGAAAAGAAAAACACTGATGTAGCTGAAAACGATGGCAGAAGTAATGCACTGTACTGACTGCATTTCACTTCATATAAGTGGCTCTTAGTCCCAGCCTCTTGTCTCAATATACAAAGGAATTTTACATTCAGAATTTTACTTTTGATCTGTTATGACTTGTAACAAGTAGTAAACTGAAAATTATTTTTAGGGGTGTATTTCATAAAAGGCAAGCAGACTATAAATATTACAATGGGCAAATTAAAAAGACAAGCGAGCCAACATTTGGTATATAAAAACTAATCATAGTAATGCCAATTCATCAGGACAAATGCATATTTGAATCCTTTATAAAGAATTTTGAATATATTTTGGAAATATTTTCTTCAAAAATAATTTTTATTATAATACTAAAAAGAGGTAAATCTCATGTATTCTGAAACCTCCTTCAGGACTCTTTCCCCAATGATGACAAACAAATTAGTTCTTAATTACTTTAATATTTGTTAATTAAAAAGATTAGAACCTTCTCTGTTTTAGAAAGATACTCAATTTAGTTTGTTGGGCAAAATCATACTCAGAAGAGAGCACCAGCAGTAGGAATAATTACTGTAGTTGTGAAAGAAAGATTTAATAAGATGTTAAATTTGGCAGCCTGAAAAAAGCATAAGTTGAACAGACAAGCCAAGGATGAAATTAATAACAAAGCCAGGGAATTTCAACGCAAACTGCCAAGGTCTGCACCAATTATGGTCTCATCATCACTTTTCAGAACAAGAAGTGTCTACATGAGAGAATAAATGGTCCAGCCCAAAATTCTCTCAAACAGCAAAATTAACTACCACAGCTTTAATATACTAGCACAGAAATAGTGTTTCTGCTCACTCTCGTAACAACTGAATTGCAACTTTAGCTTCTGTTTCCACTTTATTGTGTGCTGCTCTAAGAAAATAAGATAAAATAATTATTTTGGATATTTTTTATAAGACAACAGGATATGTTCGCTTTGTTTTTAAGCAGTCAGTCTTTGTGTAGATAGACCATTTTTCCTCCTTAAATTTTAATAATATAAATCTACAGAAACTTGCATTCACATTGTACTTTCCAAAGCTAGATTGAATAAAGCAAAAAAAGAAGGAATAGTTTGCCACTTTCTTAAGCAGCCAGTGGAGGGTCTAGCCTCCTTTACTGATAGGCACACTGAGTGAGGACTAATCTGAGGCTAATTTTACATGAAGCGGGTCTCCAGTTGTCTATTCACCAATTCATTCACTTGCTCATAACTCAGCAAGATGTTCTGAATTTATATTTAAACACCATGCCATGCTCCTTGCGGAAGGTTTCAGGAAGGATAATGAGAGAAATTTGAATAAATCACCTTCCCTCAAGGAATTTCTAGTTAAGTTGAGTGTGATATATCTGTCAAAAGTTAATCACAATGCAATATTGTGTTATATCTATTTGTGCCTTCATTTTTATTCTTTCATTTATTCATCCATTCAGTTACTCATTTAGCAAACAATTAATGAACACTCTTGTGTTTCAAGCACTGTAGTGAATGCAAAGCTTAATAAATTACAGTCCATTATTCAAAGAAGAAACATTCTAGAGATAAAATTTTCAAATGAATTTAATTAAGGAGATAAAAGAAGGTAGATTGCTTGCATTATTGTTCCCAAAGAGTCATTCATCTTTCCCCAAAAAGAATTACTCAGTCCTGAATATTGTCATAGCTCCTACTTGGCTTTCTACTGATGCTGGGTTGGTCCAATGGCACGTGACTGGAAGTGATGAGCACTGAATCCAAGAGGCAATTGTGAAAGTCACTGTGTATTTCTACCAGCTTTTAGTTCCTTTTCTCTTTCTAGAAAAAATAAAGGTGGGTTTCAAAAGGGGTTTTCCCTTTAGTCTTAGTCCTAGAATAAACAAGAAAATACATGGAAAAGAGTTAGCAACCAGTCTTCAGCTGCTTACATAAAGGAGTCAAGAAATGAAATTGTTGTAAGCCTTTGAAATATTTTTTTGGTTGTTAACAGTATAAGACTGGCTGATTCCATACTGTTCAACTTTACCTAACAAATGCTGAAAATTATTTATTGAAAATGTTCTCAGTAGTCTGGATTTTGAAAATTTTCTACCCAGTCACAGATAGAAAATAGCTCTTATTTAAAAGCATGAGAAAATCCAAGGAACTACTGATAAGAAGGATATGTTTGGAGAAAAAGATGGATTTTGGTGAAATCTAAGTGAAAGAGAATATTAAATGAGAAATTACCCTGAACAGAGAAATAGGAGCCATGCTTTCTTTGCCATTCTAAAAAAGTTAGCGTGTTTGCTCTCAGACACATAGGCAATTAAAGAAGGATTTTAAACAGGGGCAGATAATTTTCTATTTTTGAAAATATTTTAGGGCATCACTACTCAAAACCTTTTGGGGACACACACACACGCACAGAGTGAGAAAGAGAGAGCGAAGGGAAGGTAAAGGCTGTGACTGAAGGTTGTGGTTTACTGAGGAAATTTTGTCTGAAGCTATTTTAAAATGAGTGGCTTAGTTTGTTTGGACTGCTATAAATAAAACAAATTCATATGTCCCAGTTTTGCATTTCTGGATGCTGAAAGCCCAAGATCAAGGAGCCAGTGTGGTCAAGTTTCAGTAAATGCCACTTCCTGCTTCACACACTGCAGACCTCTCATTGTGTCCTTACGTGGCAGAAAAGGCAGTGGGACCCCATGGGGTATTTTTTTAGTAAGTGTACTAATCCTATTCATGAGAACTCCACTCTCATGGCCCAATCACCTCCTAAAGTCTCCAAGAGGCCAGTTTTGTGAAATAAAGCTAAAAGGGTCATTATATTATTGGGTCATCAAAGGCTCATTTATGCCAAACAAGGACATCTGAGTTTCATTCACAGACAGTATGGATGACGTAGAAATAATTAAAAGTGTGGAATGGCATGAATCTGTTTGAAATTTAGAAAAAGTTATCCATGGAGCATGGATTGGAAGTGGACAAAGGAAAAAGTTGTTACTAGGGACACTACTTAAGGTGTTAGAGTAGCAGTCCAGGTGAGGACCACAGCAAAGCAGTGGCAATGAAGACAGAGACAACTGCACCTGAGAGATGTTTAAGAGGGTGAATCGACAGAATTTGCAATTATTTGGTGGGAAAGGGGTTGAAATTAAAGCTGACTTCTGGATTTCATATCCATGTCTCTGTGGATGACTTCATTCAACACACCTCAGAGTCCAGGAGACGTCTCAGTTGCTCTTTTGGCAAAGGGTGATGTGACGTGAGAGCCGGCTTCTCCAGAAGTCAGTACTCTGTTCCGCACGACCCTTCTCCCACTCCGTGGGCCTGCAAGGCTCCTGCAAGAAGGCACCTGTCTAAACTGAGAATTCCTAGGTTCAAATATTTTCTTCTACATTTGTCAGTTTTGGGACCTTATCTTTTGCATTTTCAGTGTGTTAATCTGACAAACACAGATAAATAGACTGATCTGGAAATGTTATGTGAGAATTCAGAGACTTAATGTATGTGAGAATATTTAAAGCTAACTTCCCTCTTCCTCAGAAATATGTGGTTATTACTTACCTTAATTTTTCAGAATGTTTGATATTTTATTTTACCCTGGAATCTGTAAGATGGGTATTTGCAGGTAGGAGATGGGCCCAGAAACATATGTAAGAAACATCTAGGGGAAATTATCCTCTCACTGCTGCTTAGGTGATGCTCTTCAATAGATGGGATGACTTACATTAAAAGTACCTGAATGGTGTGCACCATGGAAAATAATTTGCGGAGTTGTCTTGGCAAGTTTTCAAGCTTTGCATACAAAGGGAAATTTTCAGATCTTGTTGCAAATAAAAAATAGTAAAACAGTCAAATATTTAAATAAATTCTTCAAACTAAAACCCTTTAGTGGAGCCCCGATCCTGAAAATAAAAGTAAATCTGATACATATACAAGTAATTATAGTCAAAAGAGGTATTTATTTGCCCTTAGGAATGTTAAATATAAAAATATTGAGTTATTTGTAGGTGTATAAAATTAGTCATGTAATATCCATGACTTTTGAATTAAATATATCAAGCATAGAGGCCTAGTAATTTAGAAAATTTACACTCTGTGCTTCACAAAAATCTGTACACATGTTGCTCTTTTTAGGTCTTTTCTTTCTAGTAAATCATAACAGTCTCTTTTATGACCACAGCCCATTTATCTGTGCAGGAAGCATTCGTAAAACTCATCTGCATAGCACGGATGCTCAGCTGATAACTGCTTTGTGCACTGAATGTTTTCACTTTAATAAATAGAGAGAACAGTTTTTCCCCCTGGGTAAAATCTATGCCATAGATTAATACACACCCTTTCATCATTTAAATGGGCTGCAGTTAGAGATCTATGTTTATGATGCTGCTTTGGCGCAGTGATAGGTGGATAATACATATTTGATTCCTTCAAAAGCAACATAGTTGTATTATTCACACCATTGCTTTTAATGAGCTGGCTGCAAGCCATCATCATCACTCCTGCCATTTACGTTCCCTTCCTGTTGTACCAGAACCTTGTGATGACATAATTGTTGCTTATATAATAAGTGTCGATGTGAACTACATTAGCCATGAAAAACCTAATTTATAACTAAAATGGCTCGTTTGAGTATTATCTGGAAAAAAATTAGACCTCACAGTTTCAAAATCAATGCCACTTCAGGGCAGATAAAATATATGTTTAATATGTTGCAACTTGGTGAAGATTACAAGGTTGAGTGAAATGCCTCAAAAACAGGCATGAGGGCCGGGCAGCTGAGCAATATAGGACTTGTAATTTATCTCTTTAATATAGCAGCCATTTATCAGGACTGTCACAGATATGTGGATTGGGCTTTGTTATTGTTTGCACGCTGCTCAGCACAAATGAATAATTCAATTCAAGGCAGAGAAAACAGAAGAAATATTAACAGTTATTTAACCTGACCACTTTTACAGTATATATCAAAGAACTGCCTTGTCATTAGGCTTTCCAGAGAAAACACAGACCAGTCAGTGAGATTTAAATTTCAGATAAGTAACAAGTGTTTTTTAGCATACATGTGTCCCAAATGGGGCAATCCTCATGGTCATTGTATTGTTGGTCCTCTGCTGCACCCCACAGAAGTTGGGTTAAGACAGTGTAAGGAAGATGTAATGGTGTGCTAAGACCTCGGGTTCCTTTTAATCCCATGGTGTCATTTATATGAAAACTCATTCCTAAGGATTCTACGTGAACATCAGTTCAGGAACCCAGAAACAACTGAGAATAAACTATACAGTGTAATCACATCATATTTAAATCAATCTTGCTTACTTAGATTTGAGTAATGTTTATTTTTAATAGGTAAGGCCAAATTTAACAATTGATGTCTCAAAAACTTTCTAGAAAATAAAATTGGTGCCATACTAAGTTAAAGAAGGACATGATATACTACACTTGAAAGTTGTTCTGGAAAGAGTTTGAATGAATTGTGAGTTGGGAATACTTCCCATGGCACCAATTAAGGGAGGGATGTGTGATGACAAACAGCTGGCAACGTTGGCCCATTCAGTCACTAGTCAGTGAAAGAGTTTATTGGCCTAATTATTTGCCAACCTAAGTATTTGACCAAATGACTGATACATTTTGTCAGAAGAGCTCATCTGGTGATCCTACTGAGTCTAATCCTTGAACTGCATTCCAGCACTCAGTGTGTTGTAGCTTAGAACACGTTTGCTGAACACTTTACGTAAAGAAACGAATGATGAGGAAGCTCCCCTGGATGTGTTTGTGTGTGTTGGTTCACCCTGTTGGCAGCACCGGCAGAAACTGGAGGTAAGCTAGAGAACAGAGTTATAAAAAGGACCCAAATGTCTATAATGTTTCATGTGATGCTGTTTTGAAGTGCTGCTTATTGTATGATGTTAAATATCATAAACCTGTGATATAACACCTTTATGATATTTAATATTGTTATTATCACTAATAAGTAGACTCATTACATTTTGCTTATGGAAACACATTGTATTCATGGCACTTACAGCAAAAGAATCATTGTTTTCGGCCGCTATGATTTATAGGGCTTTTTTCAAACTGAGGTCTAACCCAGCCTATCATGACTGATACATCCACAGAGGGGCTGCAGAGTGTAGATGAAAATATTCTGTGTCCAAGTCACTACTGTGTGTTCCTCACACTTGTCTAATAAGCATTTGTAGGTCGGCAGTTAATTAAGACAAAAACAAAAAAATAAAAAAAAATTCCTGAATGATCCATAAACTTAAAGATTTTCTATTTTCAGGAACTTATTTCTGGCAGCTCAGCTGTTATCTAATGTATTGGGTCGTCAATTTCACTGCAAATAACGATCTGTCTTATTGCTCTGGCTAGGTGGGGAACAGCCATATTAGGAAATCTGTGCTACTGTCGCCTTCACACTGAGAAACAGAGGTGATTAAGTTGATCTTAACCAGTGCAGGCAAGAGGGTTGGGAACTGTCTGTAGGACCAAGTGCAATGGACACTTGATTGCCTCCTTGGTAAATTGGACTCATTTTCTGAAATGGCCCTTTTTCATTATGAAAAGTCTCATTTATTTTTTTGAAACATTTTTTTTATCACTTCTGCTCTTCCACAATTGCCTAATTTGCCATGTTACAAATCCTTAACTATGGAGAGTAGGTCTTATTTGTAGTTGATAAATGTTCTTGTTCTTTTAAAGATTTCTGGACCAAAACCCACAACAGCAAAAGGTATTAAACATATTCCTGTCTGTATTTAATTTAATATTTACAAATACCATTTATCATCATTGCATCATCAATTAGTATGTTGAAACACATTTGTCAAAAATGGGACCAATTTATTAAAATGCATACATTTTTAGCATTATACACAGAGAAACAAAACTAGTTTGCAATAAGTCAATTATTTAACATATCAACCTATTTTTGTGCCAGGTCTTATTCTAGGTCATGGCATTTTACAAAGAATGTATCTGGTATCATGATGACATACCAACCGTGTGAGTTTAAGTAATGTAATTATGCTGCAGTATAAGGAAAGATTTCCATTGAAGATACTGCCAACAGAGAATGTGCTCCAGTAAGGTGTGCTCAGGAGGGCTATGAGACTGAGTAAGAGCATTAATTTTATGGGTAGATGTAGGGGAAGGGCACAGGAAGAGGATGGGCAAAATGTTAAAAATAGTCTTTTTTTTTTCCAAAATCCCATTTGAGACCAGACTTCTTTTTGTTTAAAGATTGTATTTATTTATTTTTAGAGAGAAGGGAAGGGAGGGAGAAAGAGAGGGTGAGAAACATCAGTGTGTGGTTGCCTCTCACATGACCCTTGCTGGGGACCTGGCCTGCAACCCAGGCATGTGTCCTGACTGGGAATTGAACCAGTGACCTTTTCATTCTCAGGCTGGCACTCAAACCACTGAGCCACACCAGCCAGGGCATATCTTAGATCAGACTTCTTTTTTGAGACAAATAATGAAAGCAGGTTGTTTGGCTTTTAAAAAATCTTTTCTTTAGTTGCAGTTTTGAGGTGATGATGGTGGTGTTGGTGGTGTATTTTGTGTGTATGGACCTCAAGAACTCCTATCACCTCCATTGATTTGTATTGGTATTTGAGACACGGCTCCTTGCAAACAGCCCAGAGCAGTCCAGGGACCAAGCATCTGCAGATCAGGGAAGTCATCAACAAGTGTCAGGTTGAACTTGTTAGGGATAAAATCCTAGCAATCTTTTGCCTGTATTATTTTTTAATTAAATTTACTGGAGTGCCATTGGTTAATACAATTATATAGGTTTCGAATTAATACAATTCTATGATATGTCATCTGTACATTGCATTGTGCCCCAACCAAAAGTCAAATCTACTTCCATCACCATATATTTGACTCCCTTAACTCCTTTATCCTTACTACTTGGGTTCTTCTGGAACCCAAGGGCAAGAGAAGTAAAGACAAAAATAAATAAATGGGACTATATCAAACTAAAAAGCTTCTGCACAGCAAAAGAAACCACCAACAAACAAAAAGGCAACTAACGGAATGGGAGAAGATATTTGCAAACAACAGCTCTGACAAGGGGTTCATATCCAAAATATATAAAGAAATCCTTTAGCTCAACACCAAACAACCAACGCAATTAAAAAAAATGGACAGAGGACCTGAACAGACCCTTCTCTCAAGAAGACAGAAAGTGGCCAACAAGTATATGAAAAGATATTGAAGTTCGCTGGCTATTAGGGAAGAGCAAATCTTTTGTCTTTCAAATGACACTTTACAGGATGGGCTTAGAAGGTAGTTTGCTACATAAATTAAGCCAGACAGAAATAGACAATTACTGTATGATCTGTCTTATCAGCAGAATATGTAAAAGGACAAAATAAGTGAATAAACAAAACAAAAAAAACAAAAACAGACCCATAAAGATATGGAGAACAAGCTGATGATTACCAAAGGGAAGGGTAGGATAGGAATACAAAGACAAAGAACAGACTACAGGTTGCAGTTTTCTTACACAATAAACTTTATAGCTTATCTCCCAAAAGGAATGGGTAACAGCATTTTTAAAAAAGGAGAAAAAAAGAAGAGTGGGGTGAACAAAAATATCTGATATTTGATATATTGAATAGATACCAAAAATAACAAAAACATGTTTTTTTTTTCTTTGTGATTAGAACGGGAACAGAGCTTTTGATCGCTTCAGGGGGCTGAGGTCGGGACTTGCTCAGATGCCAGGGGCCTGGCATGGCTGCCTCAGGTAGGTTGTAGCTTGAAGACTCCTATCCAAAATATCAAGGTTAAAGCAGACAGAAACCTTAGAAGAGTTTGGTTTAGTTTCAAATCATCTCAGTCCCTGAGATTAAATTGAGATTACTTCAAATTTTTCATGCCTTCAACTATCTGATATAAGCATACATAAATTTTTTTTTAGAAAAATAAAAACATCATCCTTGGCTAAAAATTAGTTCTAGTAACAGCTCTGTAAATAGTGTTTGCACAAAGTAAAAAGTAGGCACACAAAGTGATGAAAGTCTATGAACAAAATCCAGCAGAAACAACAGATAACAGGGAAAGGTCCACAGGGGCTGCAGACTGTGGTTACGAGACAAAACTTCAGAATAAGTATGTTTTCTATGTTCAAGGAGTTAAGACAACGTTGAGAATTTAAGAATAGAACTGGTAACTAAAACAAACAAATAGATAGATAAATACATAAGTAAGTAAGTAAATATATTCTTTCTTAAAATAGGCCATTGCAGAGGGTGAGCAATTTTACCAGAAAATAGCTGATGGTGATTTGTTACCCATAAGTGCAGAGGCAGTCAGGTTTCTACATTAGCTGTCTCTCTAATACATTTCCCATAGTTTTATTTCTATCTATTCTCTCCAGTATTCTCACGCTTCATTGTGTCTCTAAGTCTTTAGTGACAACTTTATCACATGCTGGCCTCAGCCAAATCCCCAAATTTGTTTTGTTTTCTGTGTATGTTGTTGTTATTTTGCCATTTAGAAAGTTTTGACCTTTTCTATGAAAGTCCAAACAGAAAATATACATTGATTCATTCACTCATGTAACCACTTATGTGTCGGGTGTCCTGTTTGGCAGTGAGCCTTTGTGCACAGCACTAGACACACACAGATACTTAGGGAATGTCACAGCCTACCAATGATGCCAGCCAGGCTCACAGTTCGAGTGCCAAAGAATCGGAGGGCATCAAAGGCCCCTTCAGAAATGTTCTTCTGACTGTGGTATTATTTACGCCAATGATCAAATTGTTTTTTTAGCCAATCCCTTTTGTGTATATGATTCTTCTTACTCTAAAAAGATGCCTAAATGTCAAAGAGAATTCCCAACATAAAACTTTGTAAGTATTGTATACAACCAAGTTAAATCAGTTACAGATCTTATGCTAGGGTATACTCTTCTCTAATTAAGTGATTAAGGTGTTGTAATAAGGTAATTCTGAACTTACTGTGAGGGGAGTAAGTTAGCTTTGTAATTGTTGGGACATAGTAAGTACCATAGCATTTCTTGAAAAATTCACTGAAATCCATGCCTCCTATATTATTACCTTCACCATGATCTGAATCAGAAATACTCATCACATTATTATTCCTTGTATTTATTTTACTGTGTTTACCTTGCAACTCCGTTGTTCAAGGTAAATAATTGAATGAAAAATAAGGGGTAAGGGAAAATCAAATCATTCCTTAAGTTATACAGTCCCACCCATGATAAAGGGTGTGCACAAGAGAACAATTAAGCCTTTTCTCTATCACTAAAAATATACATAAAATTTACTGGGAATGTATATTAGTGAAAGAGTGAGAATGAAATGATGACATTAAAAGAATTTCACATATATTTTTTTAAAGAAGACTGTCCAGTCTCACATTGTTTACATGCAATTCTGTGGTGATCCTTTTAACAAGAGGAATGCTGGCTGTTGGGGAGGCCTTTTTTTTAAAACACAAAATTGATTTTGAACATCTCTCTGTTTCTGCAACTCTCCAGTAATGACAGCAAAGCCTCAAAGTAGCTGAAGGACCATTGAGACTTCAGCACTCCTCTGGTGCCTGTGTTTTCTCATAGATAAAAACAAGTGTCAGTCTGTGTGTGCACAGCACAGAACACCAGGTGGCTGTGGCCGCAAGACGATGCTGGGAGGTAGAAGCATGAACAACAAGAGGATTCCACTACCCCTCATAGATCTGTCAGCTCCCTTTTATTGTGGAATGAAAAATACATTTTTGTCCTGGGGCAATTGATTTAATACATCCTCACTGAGTCCAAATTGTTGTCAAGAAGAGAGTTTTGTTTCCCTTTTTATTATTTGATGAGGTGAAGTCTATTAAGAGGTATTGTAAAGTTCCGAAAGCACCTTTTATTTATCTGAAAGTTATCAGTGACTTGGGGACTCTTCAGCTCTGCCTTTCTATGAGCTCTGCTGTAATTGACCTGTTGGTAGGAAAAAAAAAATACAGGCTTTGTTAGAATTAGGGTTTCTCTTAAAGTGTCCACACTTTTAATGTCTGCTTGAGCAGTTTCTTAGATTAAAAGGACACTAAAGTAAGTTAAAGCAATTAATTTTCTGTGCCCTTTCTTGGCTAGACAGGGTACAGTGAAATGCTGAGAGAACTTCTGAATGCTTCTGGTGACGATGGTGTATCTACAGCCCACCATTAGGTCTTCTTTGTAAATGATCTGATTTTCCTGTTTCTTCAATCTGTGTTCCCCAACCAGACTTTTGACATGCCTTATCAAGTTTCATGCTTTTTCATGGTGCCCCAAATGCAGTAGACACTTAATAAGTAAACCATAATGAATTATTTTATAACAGCACAATGGAGGTTTTAAAAAGACTGGAAAGTAGTATGTAATAGCAAGATACAAGTTCCAGTGACTATTGTTCAGGGGTGCTTCTCAAACTTCTGGTGGGTGCAAGATAAGTTTTTTGTTTTGTCCTAATCCATTGTGCATGAGAAAATAAATTCTTAAAATCATATAAAATACAAGCTAATATTTCCTCATTAGATTCCACAAAGAAATCTATTCTTAAAACTACCGTAAATGTTTCCAAACACTCTCAATTTCTATACTTGAAATTTGCAAACAGGTAACAATTTGTGGACCATCTATAGCCTGTAGACCACACCTGGAGACCCACTGGATTACGCACATGTAACTAGCTTTTATTTGTTATCAATAAAGTTGATCACAATTTCATTGTTTTATATGTGTAATTTATTCAACTATAAATATATAATATTAAGGGAAACATTCCTTAAAAATGTAATAATATTATATATGTTCAGTGGTAGTCAGAACTTGTGTTATATTTTGAGTTCTGGAGAGAAAATATTTTTTTGCTGAACAGAGCAGACAGCTGGGACTCCACCCTGTTCCAGGAAGACAAATGCTGACTGTGAAACTTCCTAGGGACGAGCCTTCCTAGCACCATGGCACTTGGTTATCTAACCAAATGGTTGGTCATCATTGTAGCTTTTGGATTGATTTATGACAAAATGGAGGTGTGTGGAAGAAAAGGGGTCCCACATTAATTTGACAAGCTCAGGGTAGTTCTGCCAGGCAGCCTTATGGACTCAGAGAAATTAAAACTTATTAACTAAAAGCAGTTCCTGGCTGGTAGTTTGTCCTATGTCATTATTTTTCCCTAACAAAGGTCAATCGTTACCTTAATTGAGTCTGACTATTGCCTTTTTGCAGCTATGATAATACACTTTTGGAATGTCAAGGTAACTTCCCTTTTCCAAACCTCCCTAATCCATCACAGTACCCCTTTATGTCTCTTCCTTTGATGTAATGTATAAAATAAGGTGCTAAACTGCCATTCTCCAGAGCATTTCTCAGTCTGTAGAGATTTTGCTTCCTGGCAATTGTTATCACTTTGACTTAAATAAACTCACCAAAAATTCTCAAAAAAAAAAAGAAAGAATGAAAAAAATTTTTTTTCTTCTTCCCTTTTTGTTTGGCTTGATATACATAAATAGTCATATGGAATGAAAACATTGTGACCACGAAGTGGTTTCTTGCTGCCTTTATAGCAGAGAATTCAAGTGCCAGATAAATGTAAACCCTGAGGTTGGACTTTTTAAATACAAACGACAAAATGTTCTTTTACTTGTGTCTCTATTGTACAGGCACAGAGCAGTGTGAGAAGCTCACAAATGACAGTGAATGCTGAGTGGTGGAAGTGAGAGAAGATTTGGATGCATCGTGCTTCAAGATGAAAAAGGCAATAGTAAACTAAGAAAATGCACAAAAACATAGGTTCTTCAATACGTCTAGATATCAGTACAATCTGTGCTCTTTAAATGTGCACATGGACATTAACTAGAAAATGAATAATGTTGGGGATTTTGCTGCCTGTGTTATCTTCTACAATTTTCATAGTTTTGAGTCTAACATTTAAGTCTTTGATTTATTTTTAATTTATTCTTGTGTGTGGTATAAGAAGTTGGTCCAGTTTCATTTTTCTGCAGGTATCTGACCAATTTTCCCAACACTATTTGTTGAATAAACTATCTTAACAGATTGTATGTGCTTACTCCCTCTGTCAAATATTAACTGACTATAAAGGCATGGGCTTATTTCTGGGTTCTCTGTTCTGTTCCATTGATCTGTGTGTCTGTTTTTATGCCAGTACCATGCTGTTTTGATTACTATGGCCTTACAGTTTAGTTTGATGTTAAGCAGCATGATTCCTTCAACTCTGTTCTTTCTCAGGATTGCTGTTGCTAAGAGGGGCCTTTTGTGGCTCCATATAAATTTTTGAAATACTTGTTCTAGTTTTGTGAAACATGTCACTGGACTCTTGATAGGAATTGCATTGAATCTGCAGGTTGCCTTGGGTCATGTGGAAATTTTAATGATATTAAGTCTTCCTATCCATGAATGTGGTATGTGCTTCCACTTATTTGTATCTTCTTCAATTTCTTTCTTCAGTGTCTTATAATTTTAAGAGTATAGGTCTTATATGCCCTTAGTTAGGTTAATTCCTAGGTATTTTATTCTTTTCATAACAATTGTGAGTAGATTTTTTCTTAATTTTCTTTCCTGTTAGTTTGTTATTGGCATATAAAAATGAAATTACTTTCTTGATATTAATTTTGTATCCTGCTACTTTGCTGAATTCATATATTAGTTCTGGTAGTTTCTTAGTGGAATCCTTGGGGTTTTCTATTTATAGTATCCTGTCATTTGCAAAGAATGACAGTTTTACTTTTCTTTCCAATTTGGATGTCTTTTATTTTTTCTTCTTGTCTGATTGCTGTGGCTAAGACTTCAAATACTATGTTGAATAAGAGAGGTAAAAATGGACATACCTGTCTTGTTCCTGATCTTAAAGGGAACACTTATAGTTTTTGCCTGTTGAGTATGATGCTGGCAGTGGGTTTGTCATATCTGTTTATAATGTTTAGGAAAGTTTCTTCTAATCCCACTTTGCTGAGAGTGTTTATCATAAATAGGTGCTGAATTTTATAAATGTTTTATTGCATCTATGGATATGATCATGAGGTTTTTAATCCTTCATTTTGTTTAAGTGGTGAATCATATTTATTGATTTGCAAAAGTTGATTTTTGAATATTACGTGTAACAATATTTTATCAGATATATCTCCCCAAGCAAGGGAAACAAAAGAAAAAATAAACAATTGGGACCACATCAAACTAATACATTTTTGCACAGCAAAGGAAATTATAAACAAAATAAAAAGACAACCCACAGAATGGGAGAACATATTCACTAATAGATCTGATAAGGCATTAACATCCAATATTTATAAAGAACTTATAAAACTGAACACCAAAAAAACAAACAACCTTATTAAAAATGGGCAAAGGACCTGAATAGACAGTTCTCCAAAGGGGATATACAGATGGCCAATAGACATATGGAAAGATGCTCATCTTCAATAATTATCAGAAAAATGCGAATTAAATCCTCAATGGGATATAATATCACATGAGGCAGAATGGCTATCACCAATAAATCAAGAAACAACAAGTGCTGGTGAGGATGTACAGAAAGGGGAGCCCTTTTGTACTGCTGGTGGCAATGCAGATTGGTACAGCCAGGAAAGCAGTATGGAGATATCTCAAAAAATTAAAAATGGATCTGCCTTTTGACTCAGCAATTCCAATTTTGGGAATATATTTGAAGGAACCCAAAACATTAATTCAAAAGAACGTAAGCACCCCTATGATCATTGTAGCACTATTTGCACTCACCAAGATATAGAAACAGCTCAAGTGTCCATCAATAAATAAGTGTATAAAACAACTATGGTACATTTACACAAGGGAATACTACTCTGCCATAAAAAAGAGAAGAATATTTTACCCTTTGCAATAATATGGATAAACCTGGAGAACGTTATGCTAATGAAATAAACTAGTCAGAAAAAGACAAATACTGTATGATTTCATTTATATGTGGAATCTAATGAACAAATTGAACTAATAAGGAAAATGGGGACAGACTCATAGATGGAGAGAAGGATGGCAGCTATTGAGGGGGTAAGTGGGTGGAGGGACTGAGCAAAAAAGAAAAGGGATTCATGGACATGGACAATAGTGTGGTGCAGTATGGTGATTGCTGGGGGGAGGGGAGTATAAGGGGAGTAAAGACTAGAAAAAATACAATAAAGTTTAAATAAAAAATAAAAAAATAGCCCTGGCTGGTGTGGCTCAGTGGACTATGAACCAAAGGGCTGCTGGTTCAATTCCCAGATCAGGGCACATGTTTGGGTTGCAGGCCACGTCCTCAGTAGTGGGTATGTGAGAGGCAATCACACATTGATGTTTCTCTCCCTCTCTCTTCCTTCTTTGCTTCCCTTCTGTCTAAAAATAAATAAATTATTTTAAAAAATTAAAAAATAAAAGCAAAAAATAAATTTATAACTTAAAAAAAGAAAATGAGTGAGGAAAACACCTTTAATTCAATTTAATGTGGAATTATAGGCAAGTTTTTTTGGATTTCCATTAATAGTATCTGCAATAAAGTAAATAACTCACTTCCCCCCACTTTTTTTTGGTCCTGTATGTGTTTCATAAATGCAAAGTAGATTAGAGAATGGAAGGTATCTCTTTATAGTGATACATATATAAATCTCTATATATTATCTGGGACTTGTTACTGCTCTGAACTTGGACAGGGGGTAGAAGTGCCAGGTGCCTCTAGCTCTAGACCTGGCTAAACTGAGGAAAATCTAAATGAGAAGAGAGAATCCACTAGAGGTCATGAAACAGTTAAAAGGGACAGGTGGATGCTGTGAAGGAAGAGGCATTGTATCTTTATGTTGTATCTTACCAAAGTGGAAGACTTGGGCAGTGGTGTAGTAGCGCTCCTTCAGAAGGTGTTGGTCTGTGGACCAGTCACTCGAATGTGGAGGCCACAGGTAGGCAGGCACCAACCCGGAATGCACAGACGTGTGTTGGGCATTGGAATTAAGGACAAGCATGAAGATTGATACAAAAGAATGGTTCACCTAGGGAGAAGGGTGTCCCTAATGAAAATCAATGTCAGTCTTCCGTGGGTGAAACCAGTGCATGGAACATCCAGACCTGTGGCTGTCTACCCTCACTTTGCATAATAATCAGCCTCTCTGGTGTGGACAAAAAAGCCTTAGGAATCTGCTCCTTTGCTCAAATATTGACACACCTGGGTATTTGCTGAGGAACACAGGAGGGGGCTGAGCGCTGTGTGGAAGGAGGGTCCTGCAGTCACCTCATGTCTGAGCTCTCCACTCCACTGACTGTGGACTCAGACTCATCTTGATTAGATAGATTCATGTGCTTTCACTTTTAAAAACATTGTATTTGATTACTAGGAATTTCTGTCATGGCATTGTCTTAGAAATTGTACCATTCTCAGATTAATATTTTATTAGTACTTTCATCGCGTGTGAACAGTGATCTTCATGTGGTAAACAGAAAGATAAATATATGAAGGTAGATCCTCGGATTACTTTCATCTTATTAAGTGGTTAGGGAGGCATAGTTCTTCAGTCGTGTAAACTGTTATATCTCATCATGGTAGCAGTTAATGAGAAACATTGACTTCTCTGACTACTGTTTACATTCATTTTTACATTCATACTTAAAAGAGAATTTAGGAATAAGCCATACAGTCGCAGATAGTGAAATCATGATACTCAAGTGGCTTCACTGATTTTGTTTCCCTCGGGAAATTTAAATACGGTTAAAATATTTGAAGACTCTGTTGTTATTTTATCAAATATCTAGACCAAGGGTCACAAACTCCACCCATGGGACAAATCTGGCTAGTGACTGGTTTTTCTTAGTAAAGTTTCACGGGATTACCGCCATGCTTGTTTGTCTAAATGTTCTCTGAGGGTGCATTCACACTACAATGACAGAGCTGAGTTGAGTAATTGCGACAGAAACTGTGTGAACTGCAAAGACTAAAATATCAACTAAATCGTCCTCTGCAGAAAAGAGTGCCATCCCCCAATCTAGTTGATTAACCAAACTTTAGCAAAAGCTGTAGAAGTTTCGAGTGGTATGAATAAAACATTCAGGTTTTTAACTGAATATACACAAATGATACAATTTTATCTTCAGCTGAGCTAAAAGATAGAAATGGAAAAGTATGTGAGTCATTGATTAATTTCATCTACACTGTCAGTAGTATTTCTACACTGTAGAGGTTTAATTTAAAAAACGAACCTGTATTGGAAAATCACAATATGCCAGCCACTGCTTTATGTTCTTTATCTGTAATTTCTTATGTAAACCTCATCACAATGCTATTGGGAACTAATATTATCCCTTACTTTACAGATACATGCCCAAGATGTTAAAGAACTTGTTCACACAGATAGTGTGGGTAGAGCTGAATCTGAACTCAGGAAATCTTGCTCTAGAATTTGCATTCTTGACCATCACACTTTCTATTTAGCAACAACAATGACAATTTTCTTAATGGAATTTTAATGTTTAAGTCCATTATTATTACCAAGTAAATGTATTAATGGTAATCTGTAAAGTTATATTTGCATTTGTTGCCATGTAGCATATGATTTCTGTTCATTATGTAGAGTCTTCTTATGAATTTTAGCTATATATTCCCATGACTCATAATTTCATGGCCAATACTTTATGATTTCTGTATGTATGGAAAGTAGTTACTAGAGTGAGTTTTAACTTCTCTGCTAATTGTTTGAAATACTGTAATCTAAGAGACAAAGAGAGAAGACTTAACTATATAAATCACCTTGAACATTTTGCTTTGAAGATATTTTCAATGTCTTTCTTTTGAGACATGGGTGGAAAATAGAAGGGGATCTAGGTTGAGGAAATGAAATAAAAAGGTACAATTAAATAAAATTATAGGTAGGACTTTATGTAATCATCTTGCTGAAAATTATAGGGTTTCTCTATCTTGTATAAAGAAATGTTTTACCAAAAGTGTTTCTCCAACTTCTCCTTGATAGTTATGCAGTGGCAATGTGATCCACAATTGAGGCAATTACGGCGTAAATTTAGGCTAAAAATATACATTTACTTCCGGTATTTGGTAAATGAGGCAAAAAGAAACATTTGTGAAATATAAAGACCTCAAAACTCGGTTTTTCTTTTTTTATTGAACATTTTATTGTTGTTCTATTAGAGTTGTCCCAATCTTTCCCCCTCTGCTCTCCTCCACCCAGCCCACCCCCTACTCCCACAGTCAGTCCCCACCCTGTTGTCCACGTCAGTGGGTCATTCACACATGTTCCTGACCTATCCCCTTCCCTTTCTTTCCACCCTCATTCCCCTCCCCTCTTCTCCTCTGGTCACTGTCAGTCTGTTCCTTGTTTTCATGCCTCTGGTTCTATTTTTCTCATTTGTTGATTAGGTTCCTCTTCTAGGTGAGATTATATGATATTTGTCTTTCACCATATGGCTAATTTCACTCGGCATAATATTCTCCAGTTCCATCCATGCTGTCGTGAGGGGTAGGAAGTCCTTCTTTTTTTCTGCTGTGTAGTATTCCACTGTGGTACATTTGTACCACAGCTTTTGGATCTGCTCATTGACTGATGGGCACTGGGGCTGTTTCCAGCACTTAGTGCCTGGCTTTAGAACTTGAAACTCAACATTGTTTCCAGTTTGGTGCCATGACTTGGTGGCATGCTTTCTAGAGCCTTGCACTTCTATAAAATTCAAGCTGAAATATTTTAAACTGCTAAAATTATGAAATAACTAGGCATTTGACAGTGGTAAAGTAGTTTTTAGAAGTTATCTGAACAGTTATGACTTAAAAAATAACGTGTACACCTAGTCTGAGTGGATAGAAAATCAGAATAACACATCTTAGTCTTTCCTTTCCTTTTTTTAACTTCATTACTAAAAATTTGTTATTACTGAACATTTTTGTATTTAGTACCATATAAATAATTTATAGATCAAAACCTTTAAACAACATGGAAAATATGAAGTTTTTTTTTAAGATTTTATTTTATTTTATTTTTAGAGAGAGAAGGGAGGGAGAAAGAGAGAGAGAAACATCAATGTGTGGTTGCTGGGGGCCGTGGCCTGCAACCCAGGCATGTACCCTGACTGGGAATCGAACCTGTGACACTTTGGTTCGCAGCCCGAGCTCAATCCACTGAGCTATGCCAGCCAGGGCTCAGAAAATAAGAAGTTTTGATATTAGAAGTAACCCACATCCTTCCTACTGACTCCTTGTAAATCTCCCCAAAGACTTGTGTAAATCCTTCTCACATTTGGAAGTTTGCACATTGTCAGTCTCATGGGTTCACAAAGTACTCTACTTTCCAGCTTTCTGGGTCTGTAAGAGGCAAACATTAAGCTTCTGTTCCACCAATCAAATGCACACATGGCGAGCTTTGAATGAAAAGTGAGCTACCAGAAGAAACAGGTGGTAATGTGAGGCAGAAACAGGTGGTAACATTCAGTTTGCTGAACCAGGTGTTGGGAGAGGGGTGGCAGCTACCAGAAAGAGTCGTCTCCTAGGCAGGGCTTTCTAGAGAGCTAGTGTCTTTGTCTTCACCAGGGTGCTGTGGTGTAATTCTCAGAGTTGTTGCTGGATATTCAGCCCAGATCATTTCTCTCAGCGACCCATAAGTTTTGTGAGTTCTCCTCAGTTTTATTACATTATTATTATTATCATCATTATCTCTACTAATTTAGAACTAATTAGAGTGAATTTGGGGTGTGCATATAAAGGGCAGCCTGGGCACTCTGCCACAAACAAAAAAAATAAACAAAAACAACTAATTAGGGGCTGGAAATTAAGTTCCTGGGCCAAAGTATAAAGTACCAAGAGCAAGTTCAAAGTGAGTTCATAGTCATGAGGACTAGACGAAGAACCCTATTCATACTTGTAGCTCTAGTTTCTAATCACATGAACCAGGTAATTCCCCCTGACTTGCTCTAACACCTCCATGCAAACAAAGCTCTGTTTCATTAATGTCTTCAATCTATTGACCCACAGATATCTGACTCTCTGTATTTATTTCTCTCCTTATTCAGCTTAGATGACCTGCTCCTTCACTATAATCACACTTTTGCATGTTCTTCAATTTCTTGCCCATTTCGTCACTATTGAATGAATCCAGTTATTTGAAGACTTCATACCTAAACTTGTAGTTAAGAATTTCCAGAGAATAATTATAGTAAGCTTACTGATTTTTATCACTATATGCTTATAATTCCTAACCTCAAATAAGACAGAAACCATCTAAGTTAATGTCTCTATAGTTAATGTCTTAATTCACTTTGTATCATGACTATGATATCCATTTTTTTCCTTCTCTTAGCACCCCATCTCTTACTGTCCTTGTCTTACAGAAAATTGAGTCTATAATATTTCATTAAGAATATAGATTCCACCAGAAAATAGCTCATTCCTTTTTCCCTGGTCAAATTGAAACACACCTGTATGTTCCACCTGTGCACCCACCTTCCCTTTTCATGCTGAGTGCCTTCTCTTACTAGAGGAAAGCACCTCCCAGAAAGACTGAGGTCCCTTGCCTTCTGGCTTTCTCTAGGACTTCACTTCTTTGGTTATCACAATTTTCTACACCATCAGCCTCCTTTTTTCAAATGCCTCTATCCTATCAAATACACCATGTTCATAACTTTTACAAAAGTCCACTCATCTTCATTTATTTCTTCAGCTACTGCATCATTGCTTGGCTACATTCAAAATCCCTTTTTTTTTCCTTTGGTCAAATGAATTGCCAAGTCATCTGATCTCTATTTCACCATGAAAAATGCTACAGGAGCATCTCATGGAACCCAAGGGTGGTGAGGGAAGCCAGGTGACGTGCCAGGCTGGCTCTGAGAACTAAAAAACCATCAGAGACCAGAATTTCTCTCACTTGATATCTTGTTTTTTTGTGGTCTTTTTATGTTTGTTTCTTTATTTACATGTGTTTAAATCTTTCTCTGGGGTCTATAAAGCAGAAATGAGGAAATTCTTGAAAACATTTTTGTCTATTAAAATAGGTAAAACATTTCGTCTAGCCTTTTAAAGAAAAAAGTCCATATTGTAGATAAACATTATGCCTCAAGGTTTTTGAAGTAGGATTTGTGTGTTTCCTTTGAATGTGTCTCTAAACAAAGCCTGGCCAGATGGAGGCCAGGTAGAGTTATTTACATCTTCAAAAGACTAGCTTTTGCTTTCAATTATCCAGAACTCTCTTTTCATGGATTTTCATGTAATGTATAAACAATAACAGTTAAGGGCTTAGTAGGAAATATACAATATATTTCATTGAAATGAGATACAAAACAGTGTTCAATTACAAAGAGTTTTATCATCAAGGTGGTAAGTTAGATGAAAACATTCCATAAAGATAGCCTGATCATCTTTGCTTCTAAGTTGATTCTTTCATTGTTGATAAATACCCTTTAATAGATCTTCTAGCGTTATGTTTCAATACACAGACTCTGTCTAGAAAATATGTGGATTCAAATTCTTGCTTTGCCACTTACAAGAAATACTACCTTGGGGAAGTCACCTAACCCATTCGTGCTTCAATTTATTCATCAGTAAAATGAAACTCTGTAAGAATTGTATATGTCTAGGAGAGAATTTGCTGACAAATACTAGTATTATTTGTCACCATATATCTGAAAATATTTATTATGACTTTCCATTAATTCATACTTTGTGTGGGTGTAAAATTTTAGATTAGCAGGATGTTTCTATCAGGGTATTATGAAGATAGTATAATAAGATTTTCTGGAATTTTTGTTACTAATGAGAAGTCTGTCAATAGTCAGCAGGAAATACCTTTTTTCCTCTGGTGGCTTTTATGATTTTCTTTCTTTGAAAAAATATATACATTCTATGATTCAATATGGTGATAAGGTTAATTAACATCATATTTGGTCTTTTTTTTCATGTGGTAAGAAAGTTTAACATGAATGCTCTTAAATTTTTAAGTGTAAAACAAGATATTCTTCACCATGGTCACTAGCTGCACAGCAGATCTCTAGAACTTGTTCATTTGCATAACTGAAACTTTACATACCCATTGAACAACAGTTGACCTGGCAGCCACCACTCTACCCCCTGCTTCTGGGAGTTTAACTTGGCAACCACCACTCTACCCTCTGCTTCTGGGAGTCTAACTATCTCAGATTCCTCATGAGAGTGAGATTGTGTAGTATTTGCCCTTCTGTGGCTGGCCTATTTCACTTATCTTAATGTTCTCCATTAAGATAATGTCACAAAAAGTAGGGTTTCCTTGTTTTTATAAGCCCCAATAATATCACATTTTATGTATACACCACATTTTCTTTATTCATTCATCTGTTGATGGAAATCTGGGTTCTTTCTAGGTCTTGATTATTGTGAATACTGAGGAAAAGAACATGGCAGTGAAGATATTTCTCTGAGAACTTAATTTCAATCCTTTTGGAAATACACCTAGACATGTAGTTTCTGGATTATACCATAGTTCTACTTTCATTTTTTGATAACTTTCTATGCTGTTTTTCATAGGCTCTAACAAGACCCTTCATTGTTTATTGCATGGTATTTAATAAAATTATTACAAAATATAATTTTTCTTCTTTTTTTCATTTCTAAGGCCCTATTATCTGCTGAAGATTGTGTTCAGTATCAATTACAAAAAGATGAATAAGGTTATCTGAAACTTCGAGAAACACATTATTTTATGAAGAAGGGACATGAATAGGTGATTATCATGCTCTATATACTTGGTAAATTATATATGTACTAGAAGCCTGGACACTGTGCCATAAAAACATAAAGGAGGTGGTGAGAAATGCTGCCTGTGACAGTTGTGGAAAATCTCACATGGCAGAATTTAAAATTTTATTGTATCTTCTCTATCAAGTACTTGCCTTTTTAAGACTCTGGATGACATGGAAAAGGCTCATAAATGCCTCTGCTCTCTGCTGAAGTGTTTTGCTTGTCACCAGATAAAGCCCTTGTGCGATTGTTGAAGCTGTGAGCTGATCTTACTGTCTTCTCATGGAACAACTTTTCACTTGAAAAATTAATACACTATGGCTATTCTGACCAAAGTGTTTGACAGATGTTTTCTGATAAACCAACAAGGTGAGACTGCTGCTTCAAGGCACACAACTGGTAATATTTGAGGCCAATGTTATAACTGACTTTCAAGGAGTACTTTTGGAAAATGTGTGTTTATCACCCTAGATTTTTCAAAACTGAGGACTTTTCTGATGAGATTACCAACGCTGTTGACAGATGTATTTTTTGATATTGCATAATGAAGTGTGTTAATGTGTGGATGATATGTATAACTGTGGGAACCGCTATTTTCTAAATGACCGATGCATGACGTTAGCAAAACCTCGCAGAGTAAAAAATTTTAAAATACAAAAGTGAAAAAAGGACCTACTTTGAAACCACAAACTAATTATAATGTAGTAAAGCATAAAAGGTTAGTTGATGCACATTCAGACTTCATATTGTGATTAGTATTGTGAGTATTGGTGTCGTAACTGAAAAGAACATCCACAATTTGTGCTTGTCAGGAATTAAAAGGATTGCACTAAGTATACTGCTCTTCTCGATATACAGTTCTATTGTTATTTGGGTTAATATATAATAAGATTATTGTTATTTTTACACTAACGAATAAATGCTTAAAATTCTCAGTTTTCTTACTTAAGGCAGCAAATATCAATACGTGTACATTCAAGAATTCTTTGTGGTCCTCAATAATTTTAAAAATTATTATATAAGATCTCTGATACCAAATAGTTAAAAATATGATGCTTTCCAAGACATTACATACAAGGATTTGTTGGAAAGACTACTAGTTCCTCTGTTATCATTAATTATGTAAACTCACTGAAACTGGAAACCATCCAAATATGTTAGAATTAATTCTTAAAAACTAATGTAACCTAAGGTTATAACTGTGTTTTTTGCTTTTTTATGGATAGTCATAGAAAAAATATTCTGCAAGATCTTGTATTCTGGACTGTGTCAAGTTGTATGGTTCTGTGATAAGTTTTATTGCAAAATTTCAAGGTCAATCTTCACTGACTTTTAAGTGACTTATTTGTTGATGTGATATTATATGAAAGTAATAAAAGTGGTATATTTTAACATGTGATTGTTAGTTTTAAGATAATATTCCTACCTATGTTAGAAATGTAATGAAGATTTGGTAACAGACCAACAAAGTTTTGTAAGGAATATATGAAAATGCAGAAAAGTAAGCAAACTAATTAGGCATGAAAAAATAGTATTTTTTTCTCTGAATCTTATTTGAGATTCACAGAAAAGAGCTACAATTTATAAAATATATGTAATGAATCAAGTTGGATATTATACCAGTAAATTCAGAAATGAAAAAACATGAAAAGATAAATATGTAAATTAATCAATTTATTCAGCATAAAAATCACATAAATTATTAGAGGCTGATGTAGCAATATGCAGAATAATTCTTTCAATCCAAAATATTTGGTTAGTAAAATGAAGAAATAAATCATTCTATATTAAAGAATATATAGTAATTTTCTTCTGCTGTCATGGAAAAATAACAAAAAATATATTGCAAGCATGACAATAACATTTCCTTAAAAAGAATCATTTTTCAGAGACTAAAACCATAATTGATTTTAAAAAATCCACCAGGCAGACTTAGAGTGAAAATGTAGAAGGAGGCAATCATGATGGATGGCTATGATATGCCTTCCATTAAATCTGTATTTGATATAACAGAGATAAAAGTGGACATTTCTCTTCCTAATATTGTTTAACTTTATATTTTCATTTTACCCATTGCTTGTGCAGTGCACACTAATTTGTGTGTTCAAGGGGAAGCTTTGTATCTGGGTTTCAGTGTGAAAAGATTATACCTTTTCTATTTTTAGCACATTCAATGTAGCAGCATATCCCCTAGCCTGCAAAGAAAAAACTGCGGTGAGCTGGATGGGTGATGGTTATATCCATGCCCTCCAGCTAAAAACAACTAGGAACACACCTGCAGTTGAATACTTGCTTTATTACAAAGTGAAGTCAGGGAGAACACATACCACGGAAAACGGTGTGGCATCTCAGTGAGAAAGTATTAACAGGATGTGGGCTTGTGTTAGATGATTTGGAGAGGATTTAATGAAGTAGCACTTTGCCTCGATGATTGAGTATCTTAATAAACATTATCTAGAAAAAAGGAAGATGAGACCGAGGCCTGAACTGCAATTAATAAGCAAAGAGCAGCCAGCACCAGGAGATGCTTGGTCATTTTGTCATGATGTTCTTGTTTTGTCTCTGTTCAATCATCATTATGGAAGGGTCCTGGTCTTCCTGACTCATTGTGGTCACAAAGCAGTCTTGTTTGATATTGATATTCTGTGACGTTGCTTGCATTCAAGAGGAGAAGACTGACACCTACCCGAGGGTCCCAGGGAGGCTTGCAGCAACATCAAGGCCTGGCTGACTTATAGATCCAAATTTTTTAATAGCAAAAGGTATGAATAGCCATTGACCATGTTCCACTTAATTCGGTTTTTGTTTTCCTTTTTTTTTTTTTAAAAAAAAGTTCTACTACACTGGAAATTCTTAACTTACAATTTGTTATCTTTATCTCCTTCATGTAGAGCTAGATTTTTCAGATAGCATGGGTTTGGGATATGAAAAAATGGATCTGTGAAGGATACTTTCAATTTTCCATTAGACATTAAAGCAGCGAATAACCAGGGTCTAAGGTTAGTTAAAGATTTCATAGAGGTGTTAATAAATTCTTGGCTGGCATTTAATTAACAAAGGGCAGAGTTTTATACAGACAATGATTCTAAGAAAGAACTGCCAATTTATTGGACACGGCAGAAACTATGGCTAGAACTGAGAATGCAAAGGAGGGAGCAGGAGATTTCAGGACCACTGAGCTTCACCATTCACTAGTCCAGCCCTTCCTACCAATAGCCCATCTTTCCATCTGCCATGACTGTGCTCTTGAGGGACAGACTTAAGATTCAAAAGGAAGATACATCTGCCTAGGCAACTAACATCTGTGATGTTGGAAACGTTTTGGAATATCTTATTGTGGGAATGAATATTGATTTCACTGGTTTTAGGAAAGCAGTCTATTCCCCACACTCCACACTCCTGCTCTTCAACCAGGGATTATCATAGAGCAATGGTAAATTCTCTTATCAAAATATAGGCAGAGTTTAGGAGCATTAATCTTTGTAATTCTCCTGTTAATGTTAACATTTGTGCATTTTGTTCTTTCATTGTAGGCAACAGGGACTTTTTAATCATTCTCTAATAGAAACAACCAAGTTTATGCATTCACTTATTTAGCAAATATTTTTGAGTGCCTGCTTGGCCCTTCCTAAGTAAGTAATGGGGATAAATGGGTGACCTGACAGAGATTCCTTCTGTCAGGAAGGAATCTTGATCAAGTTTAAAGTGAAGTTATTTCTTTTTGATTAAAAAGAACAGCAATAATCAACTTCCATACCAGATTTCTAAACTTAGATTTTTAAAGTACATTTTATTGACTATACTGTTACAGTTGTCTCATTTACCCCCTTTCCTCCGCTCTGTCTGGTATTCTCTTTCCTTTCAACAATCTTCCTGCCCCCTTCGTTCATGTCTATGGGTGTAATTTCTTTGGCTTCTCCATTTCCCATACTATTCTTAACCTTCCCCTGTCTATTTTGTACCTACCAGTTATGCTTCTTAATCCCTGCACCTATTTCCCATTCTCAACCCTACCCCCTGCAGCTGATTACCCTCCAAATGACCTCCATACCTATGATTCTGTTCCTGTTCTGGTTGTTTTCTAAATTTAAGCACAGAGTCCCCAAACAAGTTGGACCAAAAGAGGACTAGACCAACTCACATCACAATTAAAATGCCAAAGGTTAAAGATAAAGAGAGACTCTTAAAAGCAGTATGAGAAAAGCAGAGAGTTATCTACAAAAGAGTCCCCATGAGACTATCAGCTGATTTCTCAAAAGAAACCTCACAGGCAAGAGGGACTGGTAAGAAGTATTCAAAGTCATGAAAGGCAAGGTCCTACAATCTAGATTACTCTCTCTATCAAATCTATCATTTAGAATTGAAGGGCAGGAGTGCCCTTCCCAGTCCCTTCCCAGAATACAAGAGTTCAAATTATACTTCTCAGTGAATACAATTTGAGTACTCAGTGAGTACAGTCCCTTCCCAGAGAAGGTAATGGTAACGGAATTCATCATCACCAAGCCATTATTACATGAAATGTTAAAGGAACTTATTTAAGAAAAAGGAGATCCAAACCATGAACATTAAACAGGTAACAAATTCACAACTATCAACAACTGAATCTAAAATGCAGATTTAAAGCAAAACAGTAGACATGAAATTAGATCTCCCATTATATTATACTGGGCAAATATATTCCTCAGAACTCACCAAGAATAAGTAGGTATAAGAAAGAATAAATTGAAAGTTAAATTAAAAATTAATTAGACCTATGTTTGTCTTTTTAATTCAGCTTTTGTATTATAGTTAAAATTTTAAGTCATAATGATTATAAAACTTGTGTTACATTCAAACTAAAACTAAGGTCTTGATTTTGAGATTTGCTCAGTTTAATCTGAACATTCAAATTAAGGCAATATAATTTTAAAGTTTGGGATTAGTTTGAGAAGATTTGCTAACTTGGAGAATTTTTTAAACATAGTACAAAAGTTATTATCAAGATACATAATCTAAAGTCAAGGATAAACATTTTTTTACTACAGAAAGATCAACAATATGCCCAGTGGTACCAGGGCTACTTTTCTTCCTTTGTATTTAACCTTGAATAAACACTCACACATACTTTGAAAAGTTTCTCAAGATTTGAGGTCTGTCACCGAGAAGTACGATTTGAACTCTTGTAGTTTACAGCTGGCTGGCATCTTAGACATTTCCTCTCAAGCTCGGG
The DNA here is from genome assembly GCF_004126475.2 of Phyllostomus discolor. Classification (NCBI taxonomy): domain Eukaryota; kingdom Metazoa; phylum Chordata; class Mammalia; order Chiroptera; family Phyllostomidae; genus Phyllostomus; species Phyllostomus discolor. Next base: position 25,776,165 of record NC_040905.2, read on the forward strand.
GCTACAATGGAACCTCTGAGTTTTTCAATATGTTAGAAGAGGAAAATGTAGGCAGGAAACTCTGGCAATCGTTAAATTTGGTTAGAAGACCAAAAGCAACAGAAGCAGGCTTGCTTCATTTCATGTTTGTTTGTTGATTTTGGAAATAGTTCTTCTCATTATATTTTCCAATATTTTGATTCAGAAAAGGAAATGTATGTAATACATATCAGTTTTAAATTATCAACATGTGATGGATACTCATGGACTCTCAATTTATCCCAGGAACTGAAATATGTCCAATGTGTGAAGGAGGTCTTGATTGTTCAGGCAAGACAAGACTAAACTTATTAACTAGTAGGAAACTCAATAAAGGTGTATGAAAAAGGAGAAGGAAATGCTGACTGACTTTTCAAGCAAGGTTAATACTAATGGGGTCTACTGGTGATAAGAACATATGCCATTTTAAGGGCTGTGCAGCCACGAGAACAACATTTTGAGGATGTCTTGAAAATCTCTATTTTTTTCCACCGGTATACCTATTCTATCCTTAAAAATTCACACTGCATTATTTGTGTAATCTTCACTCTATTGCACTAGCAAATATTTGTGGAGATGGAATATAACAAATAGCCAATAAGCAAAAGAAATCTGACATATTGCAGTCATTATCAGTCCCTGGATGTGAATTTTCTAGACTTGGACTAGCCAAAGATGTCTCCGGTAATAATTTTTCTTTGTGGTTTTGTAATCTTTGGGGTATAGTAAAAAAGTTCATTTTTCTGTTCAGTGTTTGACTATGTTGTATTTTTCCCTTTTTGTTAAACAAATTAATACTTTCTTGGATATATGGTATTGATTTTCTAGTTTACCTCTTGTCAGTTACCTATATTTCATATGGTTGGTATCTTTACGCATTTGAAATTGCTACACATTTATCAGTAGAGACAAAACAAATACATGCAGAAATATTTAAGACAGTAGTTTCTTTTCACTCAGGGAGAAGCATTATTTTCTCATTACTCCTTGTTGGGTTTTTTTTCTAGCCATGTTGACTTCAATGTTTGGTATTGATTACGGCCTTCATGAGCTGCTTACCCATATGTTTATATGATCAGCTTCATTAGCTGTTGCATTCTGAGTTCTCTGTGAACTTTTATATCTATAACTATTATCTAGGAATTTCTCTGATGGGTGCTGATAACAGCTATTAAGTAAGTCACAAAAGACTTAAAGGTAAAAACAAATTTGCCCCACCTCTGCCTAATACTTTACTTCCACATTTTCCATACTACCACCCACTGTCCTGCCTCATTTGATACAGTTAGTTATATATTTTTCTGGCTACCCAATTAACTGCAAACTTAGAGTAGAGGGTCATGCAGTTTGTTTCTGCATCATCTGCTTTGTCTAGACAGTGACTGGCAATTGGACACAAGTCAACACAATTTGCTTGAATAAATTAATGCTTTCCTTCTATATAATGAGATTTGTTTCTGTGTAATGAGGTTTGTTAAAGAAAAGACCTATTGTTCTGTCTTGTGGTATCTGTCTCCCCACAGTATCCTGTGCATTGCGGTCACTAAGTAAATATTTAGTGATTCAAATTGGGAAATTTTCCTGCAGCCTTGCCTTATAAATGAGCAGTCACTGACATCCGTATGATTTTGAGAAGTAAAGTCTTTCCTGCAAAATATTTTCTCCGTTTCTACTATAAACCTGGAACTTGGACTTGATGGCTCATGAGACTGGCTTTCAAACACAAAACTGCAAGGAACACAACCTCCTTAACTAGGTAATCGGCTAATACCCTTTAGTGGAGCAAAACAGGGACTCAGTTCGGCATTTTCTTTACATCCTATTTGTTCAGTTTTGTCAAGAGAGGGCAGGAGGGGATCAAAATCAAATTTGTATTTCATTGTGTCAGAATAGCTTTGAGGCAAAGGAGTAATATGGATTATAGATAAGAGCTGTTAAGCAGGCTGAATGAGATAAATTATTAACAAAATGACTGATCAATATCAAATTTAGAGAAAAGTTCCTGGGAGTCAGCTGAGGACTACCTTGGTGTTCCTTCAGGAACGAGGCCTTCATTCTCACAGCGACTGCTTGCATCTCAGCACCTCTCTGGGAACTGCCCCAGCTGAAGCAAGCTGCTCTGCCCCAGCGCATGCCTGCTTTTTGAGGGCAACATGTATTCAACGAATCGATGTAGATGTAAAGAGGCTTGGCTTCTTTGCCTCTTTTGAATCAATGCCAGGAACTCCTCAGCTCCAGAGCCTCCCATGACATCCAGTCGGTTCCTCTGCTTCAGATTCATCACAGTTCAATCCTTCTATCTGTCCAGTCTTGCTCTTCTCACCCTTCCTTTTAGAAGCCACTTGCATGCAAACTTCAAACGACAGCATTTGTTTCATGGGAATCTTAAGGCAGTGGTTGTCAGATGTTGACATAGAAAGCTGACTAAAATGAGGGTTTCAAACTAGACTACACAGTGAGTGACTGGCAGTATAAAAGTTATTTTCTTTTTCTGGAAGATGGAGCAGTGGTCATGACGTGTAGTTGTGGCACAAACACTCAACCTTCACTGGTGGCGACCTGGGATGGAATGTCAGTGGAAGGAAATGTGCTGGTGTGCACTTCACATCAGGTGTTTGATGGGGTTGGAGGAAGTAGTGATTATCATAAATAAGATGGCTATTTCTGGGGATCATTAATGCATTCAACAAAAACAACCAAGGGTTGAAGGTGAAGAACTCCTATATAAGACAAAGCATGAAGGACAGAGAGTCATCATTGCAGCATATAAACTCTTAACTCCTATCGTCAGAGAACAGCAAATGATGAGGATTCTGCTCAGGTCTTCTTTACGTGCGTGGCAGAGCTCTAGACCTGACTGAACCTTCATTTGAATATCTGGCGTGCCAAAGTCCAGATGGTGATTGTGAAGGGGTGAGAACCTTATACTTGGAAAAACAGAACTATCTGAATAAATGCCCTCAAATCCTTGAGTCCCTGGATTCCCCTGAACCTCTATGCTCTAAAGAAGTAATCCAGTCCTTCCTGTGAGAGGCTAACAGTCCTCCCTTTCTTTAAGGCACCACAGAGGCTTCTGCCTTATACGGCCACACATGTCTGATTTAGATGATATTTAGATAAAATTTTGGACTTTAGATTTTAGAGTTGCATGCAGAATGAGTTATGACCTTTGGGGCTGTAGGGCTGGAATAAATGTGTTTTGAATATGATAAGGGTGTGGATTTGGGGGGACCAGGAGCAGAACCCTATGGACTGAATGTTTGTGTGCCCCCAAAATTCATGTGTTTAAGCCTTAATGCTCCATGTGACTGTATTTGGAGATAAGGCCTCTAAGGAAGGAAATAAGGATAAATAAAGTAGTTGAGTGTGGGCCCTAATCCAATGGGACTAACGTCCTTATGAGAAGAGACACAAGAGAGCTCACTTTCTTTGCCATGTGAGGACACAGCAAGAAGGCAGCCATGTGCAAGCCAGTGAAAGAACTCTCAGCAGGAATCTAACTCTGCTATCAGTTTGATTTTAGATTTTTCATTCTCCAGGCATGTGAGAATATATGCTTCTTTTGTTTAAACAACCTAGTCTATAGTATTTCCTTGTTTCAGCCCATCAGACAAAGCCATGTTTCAAGGATGAATATTCCCAATGACACACTTGGGAATTTGTGCTTTTTATTCAAGAAATCATTAACCTCTGCAGATCTGCTTCTAAGTGGGGAAATGTTTCTATCTGGGGGTGCAAGGGCAGTCCTACTAAATTTAAAGCTATGGCTGTTATCTGGCTACTTTTGACTCTTTGTCCCAAGGGATTCACAGACAAGGCAAGGAGTCTCCTTCCTGATAAGGCTAATTGAACAAAAGCTTCTGTTGTAGAATGGGAGCAGGGAAGAAAATATTTAGCACCCTGATAGTCCATGGGGTGCCTATTAGTACTCCCTTGTTTAATATTTACTAGAAACGATTAAGATATCAGCTATATCACAAAGTAAACAGGGACACAGAGCCCTTGGAGATAACAGTCCAGTTCCGCACATAAGTCCCCAAGGCCCAAGAGAGAAGAATGTGGGAAATATAACATAGATAGCAGCTGCCCCGGTAGTGCATATAGTTGACTCTCTAATCTTTCTCTCATAACTTTTTCTAGAAGAGAACAGCCAGAATCTCTGGGAAGCCATTTTCAGATAGGTGGAACTCAGCTTGGATGGCCAGCGTGGATACTGTGGCATGCTGTCAAGAGCCCTCTTTAGAACAGTGCAACAATTATCCCAACTGCAAGGAGTGTTAGCTCTGACTCTTCATGGTTAAGTTCCTATTTAAGAATTGACCTTGGCCAAAGAAAGTCTCTTACTCGAGAACACATCCTATATTCAATGGCAGATCATGAAGAGAGTACACAAAAGTCTAGCCCTTTCGATTCAACTGAGAAAATCTGAAGGGCCTCTCAGATTCAGATCTCAGCATAGATGACCTGAAGACTTTGCTACAAATGCGTTGTAACTCAGCCACTCCATCTGCTCAATCTTGCTTCCTTTACATGTCACAAGTGCTCTTTCATAGACTATTCTGAATGAAACTCCACAGTCTCAGTGTCCTGTGGTCTTTTTCCTGTGAAACATGACCCACAGCAACACCAATGGTGAAAACCAGTGCTGTGAGGGAAGTACAGCTTCAGGGGTTGAGAAAAAGCAAGTATGGCATTCAGAAAAGAAGATAAATTGTAAGATGCTGGCTTCCAGTGGGGTTCTATTGCAGATACACTTTGCTTTTGCTCTGTGTATTCTTATTCTGGGAGCCAGGCTGATAAAATTATCTTTGTCAGAGACATTGACTATGTTATAGAGAACAAGTAATGGGGAACTGTTCCTGGCTCTTACAGATCCTCTCCCAAAAGAATGCCTGGTACTTACACTGAAGTGTCATTGTCCCAAACTTGCCATATGGACATGCCTGAGTACAACAGAGTGGTGGTCTCTTGAGGAGGGGTGTCATGCAGTGGGATTACTGAAGATAGGGTAGCAGTAATTTGGCCTGCTGCAGGGACCAAAGCAGGAAAGATGAGACAGAGCCTGTTTAAGAAAATCTGGGCACAAGAAGGAGATGAGATCTCAGAGAAAAGGCAGAAACTATGAGCAATGTGAAGGCTTTCAATTCCCAGCCAGAGGTTATATTTTAAAATTATGTGGTACCAGTATTTGTCTTGGATAAGAGCTAAAAGCATATATTATGGAGGCTGCATGGTCAGATTTGTTGGCTCCCATTATGTAAAAATTGGCTGATGCGCGTCTATAGGTCTCTTAACTGTTAGTGTGCATCTGAACACAGAGACGTGGTCACCATACAGAGGAGGGATGCTAGCATGCTATGGATTAGGTCACTGTGCTCACATTGTGGTTCTAAGTATAAGCTCAGGGTCAGGGATGTACGTCTGCCCCCTTTTTAACATGAGTTTTCCTGGAGGAATATACGATATCTGTATAAACAAATTTAGTATGCTGAACTATGTTACCAAAACATGTTTAGAATATTTTTAGGCAGGTAATATTGCTGTTTCATAAAAATATAATTTTGTTCATACTATTTGATTTGGGTCACTGGACATATTCTGTTACTGCTTAATAGGCAGAAATAAAACAAATAGAATGAGTTACAAGCTCAAAATGTGTTTTTTTCTTCAATCTTTAACAACTGTAATTTAATCTAAAAATGGTATTTCAACTACATAGAAGTGTGAGAAGGTTTAATAAAAGATTTAGAGTTGGATGTGAAAATAAATGTTTATTGAGTTCTTTGCAATATGTTATCTTTTCAGTTTCTGTCTCTTGGGTCTGTATTGATTATCAAGGACTTGCACCAAGTTTTATACATTTACATATGCCCAGAAAAATCTTTCAAATTTTGTTGGGAAATTTACTTTAATGTATTCAGAAAAAGAAAACATAAAATTGTGATACTAAATTTTTAATGAGAGAGAATCTTCTGTAGATATAAAGAAGACAGGTGTTCCATGCACATGGATTAGAAAAGCCTGCTCAAATCTAATTTTGATTTTATGAATGTTATTTGGAAAGATCCCAGAATAAAAGAAATAAAATCTGATGTTCCATGAATGCAAAAAATCTAAAAAATGAATTCAAAAGGAGACTACCAATGTATCTTAAGCCATCTAGGTAGAAACTAAAGAATGTTATAAATATTTAAGTACGCCCACACATCTGATAAAATTGAACATGGTAATTTTCATCAAAGTGATTATTGGTATGTTAGGGTCAAAAAAGATGGGAGATAGAGGTGTTGATAGATATCATCTGGTCCAGCATTTTTAGCTCAGCAACAAAGAATTTGTTGCTTAGTCACATGCTATGCTAGAGCAGCAATAGGGTTTAATTTCTCTGACTATTAGTTAAAATATCCTCATTTTCTCAGTTCAATCTCCACTGCACAGTGTTTGTTAAATACTCACATTTTGAATTAGTAAAATGCTTTTAGTGATATAATAAGAAACCCTGAGGGCTTGGTTAGGTCTGCCCTGGGTGGACTCATGGAACCAAGGGTAGGGTGAGCCAACTTTTCAACGGATTAGGGGCAGGGCCAGAAAGGGTCATCGGACAAAACCTCTCTACCCACTTCCCTTGACTCTCCTCCTCTGGACATTGTTCCATTTGTCTCTCTCCATAGACCAGTGTCCTCTACTGTTCATTGCCACCATGCTTGAGAGTCAAGCCATCTGCACCCATGGCAGTGTGTGGCTGTCCCAGGCCCACAGTTCATGTCAGTCCCCATGGTCTCTGCAATGTACTCAAGTGTCCCTAACATTTCAGCAAGAAAAGTGGGGATCTGACTTATTCGTTCAGGTCTGGTTTGTTCTCCTGGTCCCATCAGTTGTGGAAAAAAATAGAAGGGGCATCAGCTTTGGATAAGGGGAGTTTATTTAAAAAATGAGCTGGAAAGGTGTCCCAGAAATTACCTGATAGAACTCACTTTCCCTATGTAACTAAGTGTC